>NC_089861.1:21902500-22267500 GCF_036373705.1 Amia ocellicauda | reverse complement strand
AATACGCACGCACACACACACACACACACACACAATGCAGAATATGCACGCACACACACTCACACACACACACACACTGCAGAATACGCACGCACACACACACACACACTCGCACACACACACACACACACACTGCAGAATATGCACGCACACACACACACACACACACACACACACACACACACATTCAGGAGAGCCGTTGTAGTGACCCTACAAATCAACATTGTATATTAAACTATACTACTTAATCAAGGATTTGATAAACAGTTAGATAAACAAACTGTGTGTGTGTGTATGGGGGGGGGGTACACTTTGTCCAGCCCCCTCCATCGATTTCTGTCTCAACCCGTATCATTTTTCACCCTCATTTCCTGCTTTTGCTTTATGCAGAAATCTCTAATGTCTATCTCATCTCCATTTCAATGGAATCTCTCTCTCCACGAGCGCCATCAGGAATGACAGGAGTCACTGTCTTTGCTACGCTCTTTTCATGTCATTTTAACTGCGCGGATCCTTTTCCGCGGTGCCGTGCACACACACCCTGTGCTGCCGATCTGTCGGCCCTCGCACGCTGTGAACGATCGGCCGCTCTCTGCTCCCTGACAGCGCCCACTATACTAGATCCGATCAGCAGCCGGCTTTTGTTGAACTTACACACTAGCTGTCCAAGTGTATTGGATTGTAATCTTTTACCTCAGTTGCTGTATCTCGCTTGTGTTTCGCTGCATATAATGCCCTACTGTCTTAACACAGCAATCAGTCTCTTTAAATATTATTTTTTCCTAGGATGGGCTGAAAACCCTGAAAATACATAATGGATAAGTTGGACTTTGGTAACATACTATAGTTTGTGTTGTGGTTGCAGAAACTACACTGCTGCTTGGGTATTTGAGCAGTGCTGGATTGTTCTGCACACTAAAAAGACTTAGGAAGGTACAGTTATAAAGGAGGAAGGCATGATATTTAGAGAGACGTTTTAATAACAACTCGCCCTCTTAGCTGAACCAGACTTGGGCACCGGTGCAATCACAGACCTCTACAAATGTCACGTTTTATGAGTTCATTGTCAGACATGAAATGCACAGCTGGCGAGGTTTGCTCTGGGACTTTGCTCACAACAAACAAGGAAATAAATACAATCAAATAAATCTGTCCGTGTCTGTGTGGTTTGCCAGGACCTTTTTCCTCTTGTGTCGAATTTCCCAGTGGGACTTTGCCACGAATTGCACTGGAAAGCACAGCATTTAATCCAGCAAAATCTAAACATATGAAACCTTATATATATATATATATATATATATATATATATATATATATATATAAAGAAATGCCCCCAAAACTTGAAAGAGAGAGAGGAGGAGGAGAGAGGGAGGGATGGGGAGAGAAACGGATTAGGGGACAGGGAGTGAGGGAGAGGGAGAGGGAAAGCGGGAGAGAATTAGACCGAGGGAGAGAGAGAGGGAGTTGAGTGAGGGAGCAGGAGAGAGGGAGAAGAGAGAGAAGATGGGGATTGAGATAGGGGGAGAAGGGTGGAGAAGGAGAGGGGGAGAGAGGAAGATTTGGAGAGAGAGAGAGAGAGAGAGAGAGAGGAGTGAGTTGGAGAGGGAAGGGAAAGATAGAGAGAAGGAGTGAGATGGAGAGGGAGGGGGGAAAGAGAGAGAGAAAGAAGGAGTGAGAAGGAGAGGGAGGGGGAGGGGGAGAGTGAGTGAGGAAGGCAGGGAAAGAGATGGAGTGAAAGACGGAGTGACTGAGGGACGAGAAAACAGAGAAATCTCGAAACAAAATCTGTATACAAGCCCAAAACTCCCCTGAGTAACTAAAGCACTTCTGCCCCCGTTGAAATATGCCACGGACCGGCACCCACTGTAGGAAACATTCCGACTCGGACGGCTTAGCATCAACTCTAGTGCTCCCGTTCTTCTAGAGTGTGAGCTAGGAGCAGAAAACCGTGAGACTCGGCAACGTGGAATGAACGGGGAGGACAGGCGTGTGGTATAAATAGCAAGAGGCCATTTCTACTGCTAGTCAAGAGCCAGCTCACAAACTGACAGACACTCTTCTCAGCCTACTCCCAATACAGATGTTAGAACATATGTTATAGTCCATAACTGATCTGATCCAATGTTGTTGTTTTTCTTTTTCCAACTCCCTTCCATGTTACAATGACTGAGCCTTAGGGGAGAAAGCCACAGCTATCAAGAACTGACGGTTCTTAAATGGGACAAAACATGTACTTGCTGTAAATGTTTTAAACGCTATGACATGGTACATGGTTAGGGTGCGTGCTGACATGTTTTCTTCCTGCCCCCCTGGTGTTCGAGGATTCGTGCGGTGAGCGTGATGGCGGCCAAAAGATGTCACAGTCGCGAGTTGCCGGGGACGTGTGAAATCCCCAGAAACGTTTTTCCGAGCATGAGCAGAAAGAAAGTGTCCCTAAATCTCTGCAGTTCTCTGCCTTGACTCTCATTTCGGCCTGGCCCAGGGCGTAGTGGTGCGTAGAGAGTAGAGAACGTGGCCCACCCGACACGGTGTCAGATTTCCTGCACGAGTTGAATTCCAGTGCCGTGTCGTTTGTGGAAATCCGTTTCGCCAACTGGGAATTTGGCGACCAAAACCGGAAGTCCACTACACCCCCCCCGCACTGACCGCTCTTAAAAAAGGGTGCCCAGTGGTAGCAAAGGAAGAGTTCAGGTGCCAAACGGCAGGGGGTGGTGTTGTGTGGCACAGGTCGCCCAACAGAACACCTGCAATCGGTCCGCATTGTGCCACTGTCGCTGTGAAGGGGCATGTCTGTTAAAACTCTGGCTGTCAACACGAGTCATTCATCTGAGTAAAAATATAGATATATGTTTGATAATTATTTTCTTTTAGTTTGGCACGCAGTCGCTTGGCTCCGCTCATTCCTCCTCTAGTGGGGCTTGCATGCGGCATCAAAAGCTTAAGTCTGTTTGCATACAGGGTTCAGGGGGCTGCTGTGTTCTTACACAGGCGCACACATTAGCATTCAGACTACAAACCTGCCCCTGGTGCATTCGCGCTCTGAGAGCCAGGAATCCCGAGAAGAAGCAGATTAGATCGGTTCCTTGGAGGGAGTGCGTCGGGCCTTTGATCTCCTGCGTGTCGTGTTTCGGGATCAGCTGGAGACAGTCTGGGATCATGTCTAGCTGCTGGAGGATCCCCCAAACCACCGCTGCCTGTCGGGGTCTGTAAACCGGATCACGACTCTCTCGGTCACTGTTAATCTATTCCGATTCCCAGGCCAAACCCGGCGTTGTCAGGCAGTGGGTTTGCACAGGCTGGAGCCAATTTATGGAAAGCAAGAGGATGTATTTCTTGACCTATGACCCACCTATTATCCCCACATTCTCCAGAACCCAGTCATGAACTGAAGCAGGTTCGGAACATGTTTCAGATGTTGCTAAATGTGTTTATTTCTGCATGCAGCTCAGTTCCAGTGTGAAGCCATTCCTTTCTTTACCGATTGAACACACTATACAGACACATCCGATGCGCTGTCAGATAAGCATATGCTATTTGGAGAGAGAGGGAGAAGAGAAGCAGAGAGGGAGAAGGATGGAGGGAGGGAGGGAGAGAGAGAGAGAGAGAGAGAGAGAGAGAGAGAGAGAGAGAGAGAGGAGATGGGGAGAGGAACATTAGAAGAGGGTAGAACAGGGTGAGGAAGAAGTAGGGAGACAGAAAACTATAAAGCGAGGGGTGAAACCGAGAGAGTGACTCGAGATGGAGAAACGGAAAAGGGAGACAGGAGACGCGGAGAGGAGAAGAGAAGGAATGTATGTTTGAAGAGGAAGGCATAGGAAGAAAGAGCAGAGGAGAAGGAGAGAGAGAGAGAGAGAGAGAGAGAGAGAGCGTGAGCGAGAGAGGAGGAGAGAGAGAGCAGTATTTTGCAGCGGTACCAATATGGCCTCTGTCATGCTAGAGGGAACACAGGAGCCGGTTGCTATGCCGACACGGACGGGGAGCCACATTGCAATGTGCCCGTCTTCAGCGCGCCTCAACCCGACAAGTACTTCATTACAAAAAAAGAAGAGATACAACAAAAACCAGCCGTTAGATTTGTATTGCGTCAGGGAAACTGACTTTGTGGCAGGCTTTTTCTGTTTAGGTTTTTTCTAGCTGTGAATAGAGGGGAGAAAAACAGACATGAAGCTCATCTTCCCATCCCTGTTGGATACTGCAGACACTTCAAGTGGACAGGTGTCTTATCGCTGGGGAAAATAAAACACTGTTTGACGGGTGGGCAGAGAAGGGGGTACACAGGCAGCAGAGGCCAACCCATTGAAAGAGATGCCGCTCGGCTGCCAAGCTCTCAGGGCTGACTCTCCCTGCCTTCCTGTAGGATGTCGGGCAGGTTTCGCGTTTCTCGTTTTCTCCGGAGTCGCTCCACGTGAAATGCAGCTGCAGTGTGGCGCGACTGCCATTTCACAGGCGAACACCCCGCCACCGTGTACATGGTGTTAAACATTGTTTGAAATATTTGTTTACAAGCTTCAGTGGCGTTTAATTTTCCTGTGATCATCTTTTTTAATGTTTTTTTATTATTGTTATTATTATTTTTTTGATACAAACTCTCCACAGCTGACGTGCAGCCAGACTCTCAGCTATTTATTCAATTTGGGTAATTGTGATTGTTGAGCCGTGGAGGGGGGGCTGACAATTGCAAAACGGGGGGGGGTACGTAAGTCAGTCTGGCAGAACGGTTGTTGGATTTATTTCAGATGCCACTGCTTGGAAGTGAAATGCCATAACAGAGTTATTCTGATAAAAAGTAACCTTTGTAAAGTCTTTTTTTAATGTTAAGTCATATTCATTATATCCAAGGAAGTGCTTAGAATGTTGTGGCACAAAGTAAAATGTTATTTTTTGTTCTTTAACTCATCCTTCAGTGAATACTTAAAAAAAAGAAGGAAAGCAGCTTCTATAAAGGGGTTTCCAGTCTAACGTGGAGACACAGCCGAGTTAAATGTCACTGCTTGTGCTCTTGGATACTCACAGTGACACGTGAATTGATTTGGCTCCTGACTCAGCAGGGTTTTAGTTGACTTGATAAAAAGTGTAGGGAAGCATTAAACTTCATTAGCGACGTTACATTGATCGATTTATGTATTTGTAAGCATTTTTTGGTGTGCATCCGTGATCTGAGGAGCTTAAAGACTCACACCCCGCACCCTTTCAGTCCCCTGTATCGGCCCCTTTTAATTATGGACGCACACACACGCGCACACACACACAGCATGTTTTGTTTGTTTATCTCTATACAAATATACACCTCCCTTCTTATCAATTTCTGTATAGAAGATGAGGAATTGAATTCAGAAGTAAATACATAAAATAAAGACATACATACATACAAACTCTGTATTATCAATTAGAGTATAAAGGCATTTAGAATTATAGTGCGCAGTCAGGAAGATCGAACAAACCCTTAATGTCATTAGTATCAGTACAGCTATTAAATGCCACCAGAAAGTAATAAGTCAGATGAAATCCTGAGCAGCAACAAGCGCTGGGAGCAGGAAATCTTCGCATTGCAGTCGCAACCGGTTATTTCAATTCTCGAGCCCATTTGCACCTTGCTCGGAGCCAAATGTGTCTGCGGCTGGGGAAACGGGGATTGTGCCATTTCAGCTGCCTGTGTTGCTTAGAACACTTTTGGAAGCAGTGTAATCAAATAACCATTATTGAAAACACGACATTTAATCAGTTCAAATTAGTTTTTCTGTGAACGGGAAAAGGGGTTTTGTGTTTTTTTGTGGTTCTGACCAGGGTTTCAGATCTTTGCTTCCCATCAACAGTGTTTACACGTTTTCTTTTCCCAAATCACTGATCATATTACATTTTCTTTTCTTTCCTATTTTGAGGCGACCAGATTTTCAAGACTTCCTCTCCATTTCTTCTGGACTGAAAAGCAGTTGAGTGCGACAGCTCCGCACAGCAGTGCTGTGAAAGTGGCGGGGCGACACGCTGTGACGCTGTCATAACACAAAATAAGTCAGATTTTCTGCCGGGGGGAAAAAAAAAAAACATTATACCTCAAGAAAGCAAACTGGTGCTGAATGTTTACAAAGTAGGATGGCTGCTCAATCGTTCACGAGTGCAAATGAACACACATTTCTGTACAACTCACACACACAGGGAAATAATTGTGCATCTCCGACCATCATGATGATGTAACGATTTTTGCTTCTTTTCCATATCAGTAGTGTTCGCTCACATTGTGCTGGGTGCAACGTTTAGAGACCTGAATCATCTGTGATGTTTTTATTTCTTATTCTAATTATGACCAGAGTGCCTTTTAAGTAATGCATTCAGCTGCTTAATATGAACTCAAATAAATTCCTTCTGCTTTCAACCAGGGGGGAAATATCCCACTTCCAGACATAAGCCAATCTGGACTCTCAAGGAAAAGTAATCAAACTGATTTTAGTGTCTCCTCATATAGTTATTGGGCCTCTACTTGGATTCTGCTTTTGGAAATCCCTGTCTTTTGTTACGTTCAGTTACAGAAGAACAGGGCACTGGATCTAGTTTTACACTGAGGGGAATTAAAACCAGTTTCTTGTGGCTCACAGAGGTTAGGGTCATCGTTCTGCTACTGCACTGCCTAAGTTCACTGCTGGCTGGCAGACGCTGGCACAGAACGCAGAACTGCCATTTCCACTGACGCGGGCACAGGGGCAGAAGACAGACTTAGTCAACTGTGCTTCAAGAAGGTCAGTTCATGATATCACAGGCCGGAGTCAGACAGATGGCAAAGATGGAAGTGCCAGCCAAAGAGCCCGGGGGCGAAGTGACTGCTAAAACAAATAAATAATGAAAAAATATATAATAATAACACCAGATGATAGAGCTGAAGCTTTTCCTAAGAGGGAGAGAGAAATACTACTTTTCAGCTGTGGCAGCTTATGTCTTGAAGTCTGCTTTGCTTTACCTTCACATCACAATACCAAGCACAAAAGGGAGGAGACACAAATACACTCACCAAGCTTGAAACAAAATGGTACTAATAACAGAAATAAAAAGCTAGCAAACATACTTAAGTTGGAATAATCAATACAGGAAACAGCTGGATGTTTGAAATCCTTAGAATGGCCACCCAAAAGTCCGAATATGATCCCCTACAGAAGCTGGGATTATAAGCAACCTGAAGGGAAAGAAAGGAAATAATTAAAAGCCCGGCCGGAAACTGAAGCGCCGGCTCTATTCACGTAGGCGGGCCGCGTATCAGAAACGGTGGAGCCGGGATCGGTCCCAGCGTTCGGGTCGAGGCGGGGAGCTGAAGGCTGACAGACGTGTTTGTTGTGCGCCATTCAAGTCCATCCCCACGTCTGAATGTCGCACAACAAACTCCAGTCAGATGTTCCAGTCAGATGTTTCACTCAGTCCAGGGCTGTGTTGCGTTAATGCTGAAGGGCAGAGCAGTCTAATATATTTATTTGCACAGTGGAGGCATTGATTATAAAACAATCTGTTGCACTTAAATCACTGTATAGCAAATGACAGGTTTAAAATAACTGTAGCTCAGGTTTTCCCCTTCACTGCGTCAGAAAAGTTTGCAGACCACTCGAAACACACTACGTCCTGCACCTGTGCAAATACACACTGGAAATAAGCGTGTGTCTATACCGTGAGAATCATTAATGCATGAAATAAATGGCAAAGTCATGTTTTCCAGATGTACACACCGAGACTTATCCATATTCTGGTTGATGCTACTGGGGAAGCACTAAGTGCAGTGAGGAAATAACAAGTTTCTGCAGCCCGTCCTTGTACTTGGATTTTCATATGTTACTCTAAGTCCCTTCAATGCTTCGAGAGTTGTCATCCTGATGCCGGCGTCTGCCTGTGAGCGGACCACGCATGGTCAGGTGGACAGAGTGCTCTGCCACGTGAGAGGAAAGGGAATATGATGTTAAGATGTTGCAGTCGACTTTATTCCCGCCTTGTGTGCGTCTAGGCCAGATTTCATGCCTCCTATTTGTACCAGGGCTCTCGAACCTCGTTGCAGGGGAATCTGTCTGATTCACTTCAGAGGTCACCCCTAAATCGCCAGTTGCTGAAGACTTCTATTAGTCATGGAGCTGTGAATCACGGCACTTCAAACTTTGGGCATCGAGGACTGAAGGATATGCAGGTTCCAAGTCATCACCTGTTTAATTGGTGGATTGGGACTCTTCAGGACCACAGCTGGAAACTCCTGTTTCATTTGTTCTCCTAATAAGAAATAAGTGTTCCTGTAAGTCTTTGAAGGGCATTATATAACTTCAAGTCATTCTATAAACGTGTGTTGTTGTTTTTATATAAGTAGAGGGTTTTTGTTCCTCCTTGTGGTATCTGAGGCTTAGTATCAGAACATGCTTTGTGGATAAAGAGTTGTAGAATGCCTCCTGGCCAGCATTGTTCAAAATACAGACTGTTACAGACTTGACAGTTTGGTGTGTAGATCTCAAGAGGTTTTCTCCTTGTGTGCTACGTAACAAGTCATTAAAACAAATACATGTGTGGCTCCTTCTACGGCATGTCAGGCTGCTGCTCATATCCTGAGAGACGGTTTTCATAATTCAGTGGGATGCGGCCATTATGAATCGGGCAAATGCCCTTTTAGGTTTCCAATCCATCACTCTGAGCAAATCCAGGAGGAGATTTGAAATGGATTCAGAAAGGAGGCCTCGCGTCACAATCCCCTCTTTGTTCAATGCGGTTCAGTCTTGGCAGGAAGTCACCCATCTTTTTGTTTTGTTGTGATTTATTGTTTTGTTTGTTGGGGAGGTGGGGTAAACATCTCAAGTGCCTAGCTGTCCTGATGTGCGATTCCTTTGCAAAGCCTCTCCTTTTCCTCAGATTTTGTTCACCTGCATGTGTGTGTGTGAGCAGAAAGACGCTGCAAATGGCTCTGTGAGAGCTCGAGGCATGTCCAGAGCGCTTTGTAGACAATGCGTGATGCCCTGACATCTCTGTATGCGGTACCGATAGAGAGAAATCATGCTTGAACTGGAGTGTGAAAGGTGGGAACACAACATTACCTGCAACAATCAAAAAATACTTTCCTGCTGGAAGTGTGGGGAACATAACCGTGTCACAAACCTATAATACAACAGTTTGAAAACTCTGTGTGCGAAGGGGAAATGGGCATACGCTGATTGTGAGAGAAAATTATGTAGTAGCCATAATGTATCCAGCAGAAGACAAATTGCAACCTGAAAATGTTTATGCACCAGAAGGAATCACAGGGGATGCGTCAGGGCCCGATTGTTGTAGCGGGGGCAATTCTCGCCAGGGTCTCGCACGCACCCTGTTGGCAGGAGGTGCCGGTGATCAATCGTGCCTCTGCCGTCGCCAGGTTTGTCTGGGCACTATCAGGAGGCGGCCTGTGTGCAATCTGCCAGATGCCGCCACTGCGGGGTGCCTGGGGGAAGAGCGTAGCTGTGGGGAAATGAGTTTCACCCCGTGGGAGAGACTAGCATGTCTGTGCAAGCATCTGTGATGTCTATGGTGCTTTCATAGGCGTCAGATCCTCCGATCGATGAGATAGGTGAACGGTGTGTCATAGTGTGCAGTGAAGTCGCAGTCAGAAATTAAATTCATGTAAACAGATTGTGACGCTGCATTGGGTGGAGTGTTGTGTAGTTTAGGCTCAACGAAGAGCTAGGGATTTGCTTACCTTTTTGTATGTCTTTTTGGTTTCGAGCACAGTTAAATAAACGCACTGATTTCCCCACATACCTGTTGTTGTGTTCCTTAAACCCACCTGAGAGCCGCGGCACCCCCTCCACATTTACGGTTCTGTGTGCACACTCACCAAACTCAGTCTGCAATTAGGCCTACTGCCCCGCACACACACAAACACACACACACAATTGACATTTTGACAGTGTTTTCACAGGAATCAAAATCTGCAAAGCTGTCAATGTGTATTTGAAATCAAACATGGCCGGGCTATACCCAATTTCTCTCATTAGAAGTGGAATTACACCTTTGAAGAAAATTTACACATTTATTAATTGCTCTTTCCAATGAAAAAAGCAATTAACACATTTTGTCTCACATGTATCTATTACTGTAAAGTGTCAAAATCTTGACTGTTTCCTTTCAAATCCATTGTAGTGGCGTACAGAGCCAAAATGATGACAATTGTGTCACTGTCCAAATATTTATGGACCTAACTGTATATTCAATGTGCACTATTGAAATGGAAGTTTAAGCGAGCCCATACTTTACTTATATAGAGACATCTTAAAATGTTTCACATGAGTTATTATAAAAATTGACAAGTACATTGAAACGTTATGGTTATACAGCCTAGCACTTTGCCAGTACTACGCTAAAAGTCTGGGAGAATATAAATAAGCAATATACAAAACGTCTAAAATTAATGATCTTAGCTCATCTCCATATAGGGTAGTTTACAATGTGAATTTATGTTAAAAGGTTACATTACAACAACCGTCTTCTAGTGTCGCTGCTGATACCAATAGCAACTACAGTGTGTCCTAAAAAAGTCATTTCTCCAGTGTGGGATTATTTCCTCCACCGCGCATTCATCTCACAGTGACACTTCACGTTGTCCGTGGAAACTATCATTACTATCAGGAAGTAAGATCGTGAAGTGCTAACACTGGGCCGACTTGATAATAATGACTCCAGTTGCAGCGGGGAAGACAATTCTGGTCCTTTTTTGTATATTTCCGCTCTCCGGACACGACACATCCTGAAATACAATGCCAAAATTTCTCCCGTTATGTGGTACACTTTAATTGTTACATTTTAAAAATGTGCTAAAATCAAACTTGCCGAGTGCAATACTTCTTACCTATAGACTGAAGCAACCCGTAAAAAAACATTCAAATCGTAATTTTAGGAGTAGTGCATGCTGTGATTTCCATTTCAGTTGCCAAATGATCAAAGCCCTATGACTTTAAAACAAATTAAAGGCATTACATATTAAAGGCATTGATTTCTGCCACCTAATAACCATATTTTCTTATAGCAATAACAATTCATCTCTTACTACTAGTAATGATACCAATAAATGTGAAGACTGAAGGAAAAAAAACACTTCCTGTTTGTGATGTCAGGGGAAACAGTTGGCATCAAACTGCTGTGATAGATTTCATTGGTCGTAGTTAGTGCCGTCATTCATCTAGGAGGTCTGAATTTTTGTTTTTGTGTGAGAAAACTCTGTCCAAACTGTTGAGCGCGCTCCATTGTGCAGATTCGTGATCGTAGACCATGTTTTTGGGTGTATGCAGGGCCTTAGCTGTGATCGTAGACTGTTTTGTTCATGTGCGCCCTGAACTGTAAATGTTGGAGGCAGTCTCAGGTGTGAAAAGAATATTTAAAGTCTGAAATAAATGGTCAGATTAAGAGTGCATTTTTATTTGACACTTGACACTTACAAATTGTATTTCTGTATTCCTCTGACATGTGTGTGCACGCATGCTTTGTGTCATCCCTCCTCCAGCAGCATGATTTAGATTGAGATTCAGTAATTGCCGACATCAAGATGAGGTGGACAAGGGGGAAAACACAATCTTTCCCTCAGACATAATGAGCTATTTTGGGACGTCTGTTACAGGGCTGTAGAGAGGATTAATGCTGCCAATAAGTGGGAAATATAGAGATATAGCTGCTGCTTTGTGCGTGTTTTTTTAAGTTGTGTAGTCTGGTGTTGAGCAGATGGGACCAGGCTGCGGATATGGCCTCCTGAGTCTATCCCGGCTCGGGCAGGGAGATCTGTGGAGATGGAGTTCCCCGGTGCTGCTTGATAGATGTAAGTGTTTCATCAATGGTTGTCTGACAGCTGCAGTGGGACTGGCTGTTAATGAGCAAGGCGATGGGTTAATTGATCTTCGAGAGGTGGATGATTGAACTGATGGGGGTCATCTATTTAGCATATGGTGAGAGAGAGAGAGATCCAGTTCCAAATAAATCAAGAGATCAAAAGCAGGTTATTGGGTTGTGTGTGTGTGTGTGTGTGTGTATGTGTGTGTGTGTGTGTGTGTAGAATCTGCATTTTGTTCCTGAAAGGCAGGGGCAGCTGAAAATAGATATAGCCTTTGCATTTATCATCCAAGAGGATTTTTTCTTAAAGAAAAACATTTTCATCCATTTGCACTGACCTAGTAGGAAGAAAAGCATTATGAATCTACATCCCATGTTGCACAAGGAAATTCCTGAATTGTGCACAAACACGCACACACAAATAGGTCTAGCATATATACAGTTGTAGTTGAATCTATTCAAACCCACTTTTTAGTGTCTTAATTTAGTATTAAACATATCCTTCGCTAAACTAAACTTATCAATGTTATTGTGAGATATTTAATCTAGAAAATAAATGTCTAATGAAGGTTGGTCCACACACACACACACACACACACACACACACACACACACACACATACACACACACATCTTAACTCAATTCAATGACCTGGAATCTTCACAGTTTATTTTCTCATCGGCGGTTTCAGCAAAACGTTGGAAAAAGCCCCCGTTGATGAATAAGGAGAGTTCAATAAACAAGACACATCCAACTAAGCAAGAGCGCCGAATCGCGTCGTTTCAAACCTACATTTCAGAAGCAGCGGGAGCAGCCGATCATGTCACTGCCTTCAATTCCGAACACCGCTCCAATGCGTGACTCCTCTGCAGTTGCCGGTGTCTTTATTTATTTATTTCCTCTTTGCATAGCGGTGCATTATGTTTGTTTATTGATTCAGAAACTGCCATATGCTGTGTGCAGTCCTTGGAGAGGCCGGCTCTGTTGTACACATAGATTTAACTCAACAGGAAGCTCCCAGATGAGCGGCCCTCTGTCACCATGGGTAGCAGCGTTTGTTTTTGCGCCGCGCTGAAGCCTGCCACCGATGCATGGTGATGAATGAGCCAGCCGGCTGGTAGGGGGGAAAAGGACAAAGAGCCAAGAGCATTATTTGGTTTAAACGCTTTTGAAAATATTGCAAATCAGATGGGAGTTAAAAAAAATGGGAGTGCTCTCTGCAATAAAGAGCATTTTCCAAACTTTATAGGAAAAATAACTTGATTAAAAATGGGAAATACAGTGTTATTTGTCGTCGATCGTTTAGGTTCCGAGACTAGAGTACAAATAGAGATCACCCAAACTCCCACGGCACTCTTCAAACACAGAAGATCGTGCAAGAAAGCATTCGTGGCTGCAGACGTTTGGAGCGGGTACGACTCGCCGCCCACACGTGCCTTGATGTCGTAATAATGGCTGGCTGCCATCTGCCCGGCGATGAGCTCGAGAGATCCCGCTGAGCCTCCATCCTGTCTCCTCGGTTCCACTATCCCACCTCCCCCTGCGCACACAAACACACCTTGGCTATTAATACTCCATTGGGCCATCTGTCGAGCCACACATGCAATACCGGCGCTGACAGAGGAGTGGGGTGAAGACGGGGAGATTAATACATCCAAACACTCAACCTCTATTAGTATTATTTATTTTGAAACTGAAACCCAGGCCTACTTACACTTGTCACGAATCATATTTTTCACAAAAGCATTTCACAAAACAGTAGAGAGTACACTCACTGAACTGAGAGGGGGGTGTAAATAAGGCCTGTGGATCCAAAAGTGAGGGGGGGGGTAGTTACAAACGAGGCAGTCTGGGATGTGGGTCAGGCTGTGTGAAGGATTAAGATGATTTCACACGATCGTGAGGAAGGTAGAAGATCGATATTTGTACTGTAGGGACTGATACAGGTTGGAGAAGTGATTCATGTGTTTGCGTATCTTATTGGAAGATGATCAAGCTCAACAACAACACCACAAATAATTACGCTTACAAAATGTTTTTTCAGGTGAATATAGATTATAGACTTAATGGGGAAGACCTGCATCCACAATCACCTGGTACTATCAACCTGGTGAGCCTTCTTCTGTCTTATGTGATCATAGCAGAGCTGGAGTGTCAAACGCCATTCCTGACCAGTAGTGTCCTCTGCGATTTGTTCATTTAACACTTCTCTCCAGACTCAAGATAGTTACTGGCTACGATATCTTAAGCAACATCTATCAGAGTCATTGCCTGCAAACGTCCAACATGAAGATCTTAAACTAGGTGAGACAATAATTAGAGAGCTCCTGCACAGCCCCCCAAGACCCCCAACCTGACACCCCTGTGCTAGAGTCTGTATTTCATCAACTGTGACCAATCCCCAAAGCTGTCCATATGGGGCCAAGTTTTTTCACTTACACGAGTCTTCCACAAAGCCCTAGCGCTTGTGGACATGAATTGAGAGTTGATTTCTGAAGGGGGGCCCCTGTTATTTTGATTGCAGATGTTTATTTTTTCTAATTTGTATTAATAAGTCGACCAATGTCAGTCATTCTGAGGCGCTTTGAGGCCTTTCACTCGTCTGATTCGTTTAGATGTTGTACACACAAACATTCCTACACAACCAATCAATAACCATAGTGGTGCTCAAATATTAATTGACCGAAGCGGCAGGATAAATCCCTCGGCTATTGAAAATGTGATCTGGTGATGATACAGTGGCTGCAATATCCCCAAAGCAGCCTCGAACTGGTAAAGAAGCTTGCCACGGCATGCCCTTATCAGCAATTCAAATAGTATGTAGATTTGAGCATTATCAATGCGGGTAGCTGGTCTCTGATCAAGGTGTTGCTCTGCCTTAGTTGGCTAAATGCAATCAGGTCTGATTTGCTTGTGAAGGCTTCTGAAATCAGGCTCTCACCACGCGCCCGTAATTGTCACGCAGAAAAAACGACTCTGATCCGTTTGTTAAATCCGCAAATCAAATAAACATAATAAATAACCGTCTAATTGAAGCGTAATAGATCAATTATATGACTTACGTGGAATAATCGCAATTAAAGAAAGGGAGCCCAGCTCAGGTTCCAACCACAATTGTAATTTAATGTACAGTTTATCGCTGTAGAAAACTGGCACACCTCCATAAGTAGGCCTATATATGTGTAATTAAAATGATTGACGTCTGAGCTGCAGCTCCCAACTTCAATACTAAAGAGCTTGTTTCTCCGTGATCTGATCCGAAGAAAAGACGACAGCGTGAAAAATCCCTTAATGTCATGTCACTTTCAAAGAGTTAACCTCGTCTCCCATCTCACGCAACACAACCGCGTGAGAAACAATGAATGGAAGATGGAGGTGTTAAATTCTCAGCTCGTCTTGTGAATAATCTAGCCTCATTTCGTGCTAATTCAAATGTAACGCGTCGGTGCCAGACTTTGTGGATTGCCTTTCACACGTTACGTTTGGCATCGCGTTGTGTGAAATTGAACCGGATATTCCCCCCCAAGTGTCTAGCCTGGCCTCCTCCCATTTGCTGCCCATATGGGGCCGAGCTCGGAGACTGCCATATCCTGCTCGGGATCGCTCTGGCTCCATGACAGTCTGACAGTGTGCCTGTGCCAAAGCCCTGTCTGTTGTGGATACTGTGTAGCTGCACCCTCTCTTTTGCTTCAGGAATGGCAGCGTGCATGCATGGCAGTTGTCGCTTTGCTTTGCTGACCTCTACTCTCAATGCAGGAGACGGACAATGTCTCCCTTCCTCCACCCCAACGCGCACCTCTGAAATGAATGATGCCATTGGGGACACAACCTCCCTGATTTTAATTTCTCAGTCATTAAGGCACAACAACACTACACTACATGTACATGTTTAAAACTGATTCAATCAATAGGTTTGATTCTATCAACCCACCCTGGAAATCCGACTTAAGCTGCAGTGCATTGTGGGCGTGTTATCGAATGGGGAAGGTGCTAATTTTTGTCTGCCTTCACGGTGTATTTGGCTTATTTTCATCTCTTGACTAGACCAGATCTTGTAACTACCACAAGAGACCTGCAGGATTCCTTGTTATGTGAATTTGTGACTGTGTGTGTGTGTGCGGTGCGGTGGGGTGGGGTGGGGTGGAGTGTTGGGGAAGTTGATTCTGCTTTGATGAGGCAGGGCAGAGTTGGTCTTTTGGGTACTTTGACCAGAAACAAAGATGTGCCCATCTCAGAGTTGGAGGAGAGAGAGAGAGAGAGTGTGAGTAGGTGAGACTTTTGATGTATTGTGGATTAACCACATCTGATGAGAAACCGTAAGCTTGGATCTATGGTTTACAATTGTCTGGGTGTCTGCGTAAAAACCACAAAACACCATCAGTGTGTAGCTAAAGCCAAGCCAACATGTCTGACCGCTTTCCAAAATCAGCTAAAATAACCAGCAAGTTACCTGGAGAGAAGAGCCCCTGTAATACAGTGTGTATCCTCTGTTCCAGCAGTTCGATCTTTGCTTTTCTTTTTTTAACGACTTTAATACTCATTTGTATTGTGCAGAAGAATCGAATGAGGTATGGGAGTAGAGAGGCCGCATCGCAGAACCGGCTTTCGATATAATTACCGCATTGTTAACGGAAATTCTAATTACATTTGCGGGGGGATTTGTTGTTCAATTATGCCGCAGTAATTCCAATTAGAATTCCAATTATAACCCCCAAAATTAATACAGGCAGCCATTTGCTATTGGAGAGGCAGCAAGCCATATTCTCCCAGTGTGACAACGGATCACCTGTACTGGCCGGATCCAGAGAAGTAAACAAAAACGGACGCAGCTGGAGCGCCGGTTTGCTGTATGGCCGACGCGCGGCGCCATCGGGACCGCACAAAGTGCAAAGGGTGTAACTGGAATTGCCGATAAGACTGCAGAGTGGTTGTGATCGGAAACGACAATCACAGTTACAGGTCTGCCTTGAAACTGTGCATCACTTTTGTACTTTGTGCAGTCCTTCAGCGGGCAGGGGAGAACACGTTCCTGTGGTACAAAGCCATTGCGTTTCATTAGAGTACGTTGGCCATGTCGGGGGCGATGCTGCGCCGTGGCTGGAGAGGACGTCAGTGGGTTACCTGGCGGTCCTCTGGATTGAAAGCTTTCAGAGGCAATTATTGCGGTATTGTGTTGCACTGCTTACATCACCTGTCAGACTCGGCCCTGGCAGGGTGCTCTGCGGCTCTGACATTCAATCTGCACAGCGATCGCTTCGTTCTGTCTTAATAGCTGGTGATGTAACTGCCATTGTTCAAATGAAAGAATGGGTCTTTTACGGGTTCATATTAACTTATCAGTATAATATGAAATGCCTTTGCTTACCTTACAAAACAAGAAATTATTGGTGAACATATTCATTTCGGAGGCTTTTGAACATAATGATCAATAATAATATTTATGTATTTGTCTAAAGGAATGTATAACCATGCTTTTTGTATATCCAGGGAGAGTGAGTTTCAGTAGCCTCCAGTCTGACAGGTGCCTGTTTAATGTATTCAAATGTTTTAAATTGCCCTGCAGAATGCAAGGTTTTGTTAATGATCAAATCCTATTCAGTTGATGATCCCAACAACTAAGCCAAGGTAATTTTAATAAAATAATGATAGGATTATCTGACACTGTTTCTGTTTGGTTTAAAACTCTTGTTAGTATCACCTCACGAATTCCCAGCTAAGCTTTAGATTTTATCAGGGTATTAATGGGCTGCTGTGCAGATTGAAGGTTGAAACCTTGTGATTTTGCAACAGAAGTGTCTGCTTTGTCGTGAGGGAGTGATTGTGAGAGGGAGTTCGTTCATTCTCGCATGCTTCAGTAAACAACCCCAGCCAGACTGTGTCTCTTTGTGCTTTAGCGCCCACTTTGATCTTTCTCACCTCATCCCTAGTACTGAAGAGCTGGGAAGGAAAAGTCCTTGGTGGTTTTCCTAATTATAAACTCCTTGTCCTCTGTAGTTTGGAGTGGACAGGTACCAGTCCAAGCTGTCCTTCTCGCCATCTTGGCAATTCACAATAGAGGGCCCAGTTAACCAGTGTCACATATTATATCTTCCATGAGGGTTGATGTACTCTCCTTCCTTTGATTCTGATGTAAAAAGGATTATACAGATACATTGAAGTAACATCTTGTGTCTTGCTTGCAAACGGAATTACTTGAATTCGATTTTGGAAGGTGCAGATATGTGTGAAAAGGTGTGACCGCGAATGTGTGTGTGTGTGTGTGTGTTTGATTTGCATCCAGGACTGTCTGGTGTGTGGCGTACGTGAGGAAACAGACCTGCTCTGTGGAACTCGTGCGATCGGCGAGCTTGTGGTCGGCTGGACTGTAGGCGAAGTAAACAGGAACTCATAAAATCACATCTTGTGGGCATGAATAATGAAAGCAGGCCAGTAAAACCACAGCAGGTACAGAACAGACACAATTGTCCTCTGGAGAACCTGATCCAATCAGGGGGTGCAGATTCAACAAATGTGCAGAAAGGATAAAGCAGCAGAACCAATCAAATAATTGCGGTATTACTTCAGTCTGGTCATAATTTCTTTATCGAATCCTCTTTTATTAGTATTAAAAATGTGTGCTGGTTTTAAGGGATCTGCTTTGCTGCTTATTTGGTGCAATTAAGCTTTACTCAAGGGTAGTTTGAACTCCGCTCATAGCACATTAGTGTCCTGTTATATTTGTATTGTGCCCACAGTGTAGCTCATTAGGAAATCCCAGTGAGGAGGTATCTGTATGCTTCCCTACAACTCATTGGAGGAGCTCGGTTGTGCTGAAACGGCAACTCAGAGGAGTGCACTTTCATTGTAGGCTGATTACTATTTAATGCCGCGTTGTCTGTGCTGTGTAATTGCTTCAGGTTGTGCGTGTGATCTCTTTACTTTATCGTGGTATTTATCACCAAGGGGAAGAAATAAAATAAATAAATATCGAGTGAGATGTATATATTACAAAGAAACACAGCTGTGTTGTGATTATGGCGTGTGACTGTTGGGTAATAGTCTTTTACGTTACTTGTGAATTAATTGGTGAAATGCACTCCGGGGCTGACAGAGTTATGACGCTGTTGCGGTGTGTCGTTGTCGCGCTGTGTTTGAACGCTGGGGGTGGCTCAGTTTTTGCACTGGACGGTAGCTGTTACCCCACTGCTAGAAGGCTCCATCGAAGGCAAGCTGGGCCTGTGCTCATGGGAATGTTTTCTTGGACTGTGATGACTTAATGAATCTGTCTGCTTTTACCTCTGTCCCTTTTCCTTTAGAGACACGTTGGATCATCCCCCCAAAACAAATACATTGATAATAATCCCTAATCGAAAATCAAACAAACCCAAAAGCAACCCCCACCACAATTGAAGTGATGTAATCTCTTCTCTGCCAAACAGTTATGTGTGTGTTCCATTAGTTTTTTGGAAAAAAAAAGCATTTGTGAGCGCAATCTTCTCCGGGGGCTGCGCCGATTTAAATGCTTTTTTTTTTTCTCTCCCCCCCTCCCCTCCCACTCAAGAAGTGTTTTTTTGTTTATTTCCTTTCTTTCTTTCTGTTTCTTCTTTCTTTCTTTTTTCTTTTAAACTCCGACATCCGTGTCTGCCCCGGGATGTCTGTCACAAACTGCAGTCCAACGTTGTGACAATGCTTTTTTTCTTCCCGTGCCTTTTATGACCTTTTTCCTTTCTTTCTTTTTTATGTTTTTTCCTTCAAGGTCTGGCGCACCTGACGTTAAACAGCCAAGGTATGGGTTCATTGTTTTTTTTTTCTCCTTGACCCCCCGCCCCACCTCCCCCCCACCTCCTACGGTCTCTCCTTCCAACTTCAATCCTACCTGCCCTGGGAAAAAAACTGATCTTTTTTTTTAACTCCCTCCCTCCCTTATGTAAGATTACCATGGCGAATGTACATGGTAATTTCCCACTACCTCCTCTATTGGCTTCTCTTTTTTACACTACGCTTGCCAGTGCTCTTCCTGTGCCTTAGACTACGCAGCTGCCACTATTCACGACGGTGGATGTCAATAAGGGTTACCTCACCTCTCTTTGTAAACACGAACAGGAGGTACAGTTGAGTATGCTAAGGCACTGTGAAAAATAAATAAAAATCAGAGGACGTCAAACTACAATGTGCGAAATTACCATGCAAACTTACCGCAGTAAACTTTCATAAGCCCCTCCCCCATTCCCCCGTCCCCTTCCCCTCTTCCCCCCCCCCCCTCCCTTCATTCTCTTTCTTTTCGTTCTGCTTCCCGCCATGTCGTTGTGCTTTCTGTGCCTCCTCACTGTCCGTCACACCCTGTCCTGTCACGCCCGTGCCCAGCTCCGGGGGGCTCTCCAACAGACTCCACACCCCTCCGCACCACAGGTAACCTTTTCTGCTCTCCCTTTCCGCTGGGGTTTGAACCTTTCTGAGGCGACTGGCGCTGCCTGGGTTTTTGGAAAGTGGAGAGGACTCGCAGGGTCCTCAAAAGGGGGGTGTAGCGCGGGGGGGTACCAGAATGACCAGAGAGAGATGTCTGCTGCCTCATCTCGGGTCATTCTCATTGTTTGGCCTCCTTTTCTGTCTGGTTTGTCCGAGGGGTGGTATGAACGTTCCGGGAAGGGATGCACGAGACCGTCCTTCCATGTCTGGTCATCGATATAGCCCATGTCTGTTGACTTCCAAGAAACCAAGTTGCACTATCCTGGATTGCTTTGTTCCTTCTTGCTTTTCTATTTGTAGGTACACCACACTGGATTTTTGTCACCCAAGAATGTTTCCTACACGCATACGCAAATTAATGTGTGGCATCATCTGGCATCCAACATTGGCAACTAAAACGTTGGTTCACTGTTAGATGTTCAGCATCTCTTCTTTTCTACCTATGACCAAGGGTGGTATGGCACTAAATTACAGTACGAGATTCTTTTGGCCCTCTGGACAGTTTGAAAGTATGGAACTGTAGTGGTTTGAGTAAATCCCAGGATACACAGATGAAGAATTAACAAGTTTATTACAGAAGACAATACAGGTCAACCTGGAGTTCTCCTCTCACTAACGAACTAAACAACTAAAGATGAGAGCTGGGAGAAGCCCCTTTGTATGTTTGATAGATATCAGGTAATAGCCTTCTCAATCAAATCCAGTTGTGCAAGCTCAATCCAGTTGTAGAAGTTTAGTCTAGTTCAGCTTACCCCATGCATACTAATACAGTTTTTGATTAAGTATTCAAAAGGCAATAGCTGTATACAATTCAAGAAACAATTAACCTTAAGGTGGAGGCAGGGTAACATGACTTTGGTAGATTTCTGTAGCATCCTTATATTAAAACAATTAATATAAATAATATAAAGAAAATAATACAAGTACATTTTCCCACTACACAGCTATATATTTATAGCACCTTATATCTCCTAGAACCTATTAGGGATGAGATATTGCAGTTGATTACACAACTACATGAAAATTATTTAACTATATGAATACAAAAATACATATTCGTGTACATCTTATACATTTGTGATAAAATATATATAATTTGCGACTGACGTTTATTAACAGTAGCTGTAATTCCTGAGCTAGAGAAACAGGTATAAAAATTGGCTAAAACAAATATGTGTGCGCCAACTGCCCTTTCCGGGGAATCGGATGTGTCATTCTCAATGGTGTAGCCAGTTACTGCCACACTGCTGTCAAAGCCATTGAGAAGTGTGCCCAGCGAATCCCACAAGGAGATACAGTTCAAAACAATAGTTACACAATCACTTGAAAGACAAATGGTAGTGTCAGGTTTAGAAATTGTTGAAAAAGTAGCACTGACTGCAACAGAATTGGACCCACGACATGAACACCTACAATGTGTTAATTCCAGTACACAGATGGCTGTAAGAGCCAAATTAGGCGAACTTGTTTCCAGCCTATCAACGAACACAGACATTTCAGAAGCAGGTTTTCAGAAAAACGTTGGTGAATGACTAAATTAATATTTAGTTTGACAGGGAACCATGCATTTCACTGGATTTTTGGTGGAGGATGAACACATTTTGAATCAAAACGCTTGGAGCATTAACAAAGGCATATTTGTTCATTCCTGCAAGTTCAGTCCCTATAGAGAAAGTTTTTTCAACTGCTGGAGTTACAATAAACAGGCTACGCAAATCGTCTCTCACCTGAACACGTAGACACTTTAATATTCTTAAACAAAAATAAGTCAATTGAATAAAAATATAGAAAACACAGGGATAGATTTGGCGCCACCTGCCTTAATACATTTTTCTTTTACGGTTTAATATTAAGTATAAATACTTTTGTTATGGAGTTTCGGAGTTTTTTAATAAAATCACAATAAAGGTAAATGCGCTACATTTTTAATTTCATGCAAACAAAGTCATATATGTACAATTAACAACAAGTAAAGATTTTTGTAAAAAGCTTTTTTGGCATTGAGATTTTTAGTTCTTAATACAATTTCTGTTAGTACAACCAAGTATTGTTTTATTTTTAATAAATACTATGGCATAAATACATATTTTTGATTTAAATTAATCTGATGTCAGTACTTAATGTATTTGGTAGGCTAGTAATGTTACAGTATCATAATGTAAATTTATTGTAGGCCTGTATGTACATATGCCTTTTATTTTTGAGAGCATAAGAGCAGGGACTAGCCTTAGGTTTACTGAATACATAAAACGTTTAGCCCAGAGAATCTGAATAGCAAATTATTAAAAAATCACATCCCTGGTGCCTATTGACTGTACGCCACAGCGGTAGAGCATCTGCTTATATGCCAAGCTTGCTGCAGACCCAACACAGGCACTATATATTAAAATAGGCAAAGAGGACACCATTTACTCCCAGAGATGCAGGAAAACAATACATAAGCTCTTTAATGTCCAACAGTGCTATAGTAGTTACTGAAGTAGAGGGTATACTGTAAAACCAAAATACCACCCCGCCTCCTGACGAATTGAATTTGGGTGCTGTAGGTTTGTCCACCGGGGAATAGCAGACGAGTGATAGAATTCGTTATAAGAATTATAGCAGGGTATATGCAACATTTTTGTGGGTTTACGCAAAGTTACGTGGCCAAATGCAAAGTTCCTTTCAAATTACGTGGGCATATAGGGCCTTTGACTACACCACTGTTGTCCAAGCACGGACCTAAAGTTTGCGAGCATTCCTCAAAAAATAAAACGCTCTACACCAAGCACATTGGAGAATTTTACTGCAGCATCTCAAGTTTCAGATTAAAAGCCAACCACATTAGGTCTGGGCATCAGAGGGTCTTTCATTTCTCTCACTCTTCCAGCCTGTACTTATTCAGCAGCACTCTCACAACAGACACAAGCTGTAACTCCTCCTGTCTGCAAGTTGTGCTGTATCCTAGATTAATTTGATCCAGGACCAAAGGACAAGATCATTGATGCCGTCACGCTCTTGTGACACGTCATTAAAAATGGGAATGGTCAAATTTGCCAGTGCGTTTGAATGCATGCAGGTTATTTTACGGCAGCAATTTGCACTGCAAGAAAATTGTCTATGGATGCAAAACATGTTAATATCAAAGTGACACACAAAGTATTGAATTACAGTTCGATATTTTACCATACTGATATTGTACGGATTATTTTTTTTAGGCACGCTACAGGATTGAGGCACAGATTTTTTTACGGTTCTAATTTCAAATCATTCCATACTGCCACCGTTGCATATAAATAAACTATAAAATAACAGCACTCTCCAGTGTAGTGTGTCTTGGCTGCCTGAGTTTCCTTGACATGGATTACGAGCAGCAGTAACAGTTGTTTTCCCTCTGACCTTTTTTCAAAGAATACCTTGAATAGAAAACGCCTGGCCTCCATTCCTGTCAATAGTTGCTGCTCCTTTGAAGCCGTGGTTTGCTGCAGTTGGCTCGTATTGAAATAATGGCTGCAAGCATCAAGAATCACTCGTACCTGGAAGCCCTGCAATTGCAGTGGTGAAAGGAAGACGTAAAAGCCCCTTCACACTGAGACTGATCTTTCAACACTCTTTTAAGCGATCGATTTCCCGTGTCAGGGGGCAAAGCAGAATGAAATCCCGCGATTTATAACAGTGCTCCACATGTTGTGCCTTTGATAGACTCCTGTCACCGGCTACCTTTGGTCACACTTGCCTGGCCTGTTGGACCAATCTTAACATTTGCGGAGGAAACCAAACCTTTTTAGATAACTGCGTCCACAAATCATGGGGGGTTGAAATGGACTTTAACAAGTGTGAGTTCGTTTTAGAAGGGGGTACAGCCGATGTTGGTCAGGCACAGGCCAACGGTTATTGAATCAAACACACCAAACGCAAGCGAGACAGAACAAGGACTCCAAGGAGGGGGTTTTCTTGCAGGGGTTACACTTACCACTGCGTTGTGTTAATTTACGACAGCAGCTTTGATGGGCATCGCTGTTGGAAAATGGCGAGCTCTGGTGGATGCCTTGCCGTGCTGTGTTGGGCTTCTTGTAAAACTTCCCAGCGGATTTCCTCAGAAGCGCTTCCCCAAGTTGTGCGGACTCTCTCGCTCTTTCGCCATCTGCTAAACTTCGGCACAAGCTGTGTCGGGGGTGGTTGGAACCCTCGACTGTCCCAATCCTGCCCCTGTTGTCATGCATGTGGCGATGCATCTATATATCTTGCTAATCGCTGCGATAAGAAGTCCCACCTGGCACCAGGTGACGGCATTCAAAATAAATCATTAAAAAGCATTAGTCATCACGGATGAGTCAGGCAGGCAAAGTAAACTCCTCAGTGCCGTTTCTATAGCAGCACGGCAATCTGGGCCACCAAACGGATCCCCTTCCCTCTGCTTTGCTACCGTGAAAGGGAATGTCAAAAATCACGGATGCCAGGTCTGATTTCTGGAGGCAGCTCTACAGATTATTTCTGCTCGCTGACTGAAGTGCTCAACCGGGATCTAGTGTCTACTTAACTAACATTAATGACTTCAGCCAATGGGATCCCAGAATTGTATTTCGTTGCAAAAATTAATAATACAAATATATAAATTGTTATATATATGGGTGGTGGGGTAAATACATTGTTTGTATTGGTCTGGTTAGTAATTTCCGGTCCTCAATGTTGTTGCAGCACTGCAAACTCTTAAGTCGGTATTACTTTCTGAGCTCTCTGAGAGCAACGCAAATCCTGGCTGATCCACAGTGACCTGCATGCCGAAACCCTGCGTGTGCGCCTTTGCATCTAGTCTACGTCTGATCTGTGCCCCTCGCTTTAAAATCAATCACTCTCCGTTGGGACGAAGGGCCGACACAAGCATCCACAGGTGCATGGTAGCCAAAGACAATACCCTGCAAGGATGTTTGAATCAATACGGTACAAAGTGAGCAGAAGGATGTACACTGGGACTAAACAGTTAGATGCTCAAACACACATTTATGGTGCCAAGACCAAGTTTATAACTGCACAGCTGTCACAGGAACTGTTGTAACATGCTTATTGTAAATGGTATAATCCATACAGATGTTAACTTGGTGTAGATATCAAATCATAGCCTTATGTAGAGAAAATATGCTAAAATCCTAACACACCAAGGTAAAATGGAAATGAAAGGTCTTCTTTTTGGCAGGTTAAACGTTTGAGGGCAGGTCCAAAGCTTGAAAAGAGCACACTGAGCTGCGTGAGATAAAACGATAACACACAGCTCATTCTCCGATGCCGTCCTTAGCCATGCTGAAGGATATGCTGTTGTAACATCCTGATCCGTATCTCACGGAGCGGCGCGAGGCTGCGGCCGTTTCTATTCAGAGAGCCCGGCCGGCTCCTTCAACTCACCTCTATCTCAGCAGGAGGGGAGTTTTTAAATCTTCGCATGCTGGCTTTTTCCAGCAGTCAGCAGCGAGATTTAACCTCACACCGCCCCCCGCTGCGTCATCTCCCGCACGTGGTTCATATTTACAACAATTAGTTGAGAGGCGGTTCGTTTTTATTTTATTTTTATTTTGCATTACCCTCTATGTAGTCTCACAAAGCTAGTTTCTAATGAAGGCTTCTTTTAAAGTTGAACGCCTCGACACACAAAAGACATAGAAAAAAGTCACTCTCATTTACAGGCATTATCTATTCACAAGTTGCAGACAGCACCTGCACTGCGCTATTGTATTTGTAGGGGTCTGCCCAAAGTTTAATTTGGCAAATACTCATCATTAGAAACAAGCCCAGAATACAGGAGGTGAGAAAGAGATGATCACTCCCGGTCCTGCAGAGCCGCAGAGTCTGTGGGTTTTTATTTCATCTGAGCTCTTAATGACTTCATTTTGTTTAAATTACCACTGCTTTGAGCTCTTTTCTTCAGTCACTTAAAGTGCCTTCAGCTGCAAGAGCCTTTCAGAGCCAGGAGTAAATATAACTGCAGTGAGATAAACCATTTATGCACGGGAACATCTTACACACACCTCTCCTTCTCAGACGCATTAACACTTGAAGCTCCAGGGGGTCTGCTGAGGGACACTGCTGCTGTACCCTTGAGCAAGGTGCTGTACCTAGATTGCTCCAGTACAAACCCAGCTGTATAAATGGGTAATTGTATGGAAAAATAATGTGATATATTGTAATAATTGTAAGTCACCCTGGATAAGGGCATCTGCTATGAAATATGATAATCATAATACCTAGAACTGCCACACTACACTTTCACTACTGTTTTTTAAACGTCGGTCTTAAAAATAAATTAAAACGATCAAGAACAACTCTTGAAAGCTTCATTCAGGCGCGTGAAATCAGGCATCGTTACAGAAATAACACCGAAATTACTAATTATACATAACGTTTATTAGACAAAAACAATAAAGGAAATTCCGAAAGTGCCTCTATGTAATGTGAATACACTTTCATGTAAACAAACTTCAAAGTAACCCAAGCAGCTCAATCCACACGGGTGAAATGTTTTACAGCTTTCTTGTGCTTTTTACCACACAGACGTTATTCACACCGGGCACATTTATCAGAGGTTTTTGATGTTATCGTGTTGAGCTACCTGCCATTCTTTTGTTTAGCATTTTTCACTGAATGCAGCACTAGTTATAGCTGCCGGTCTCTATTTGAGATTCTAATATTGAAAAGTCATCCGGGAATTTAATACATACATTTCAGGAGAACTCACAAAACGGACAAACACGTTATCACGTATCTTCAAAACGACTGACATTTCAGTTCTTGAGTTGAGCTGAACTGTGGAATTGAATTGCCAAGGAAAACGTGGGAGCAGCGTACCCCCCGCAGTTTGAGATAGCACCCATCCATCTCTTCACACCCTCCAGGCCCCAGACAAACCCCCTCACGTTCATACTGTGAGAACTGTTGGTTTTTAAATCGGTGAATTGTTCTGCTCAAAAGCCACCCGACTCCTTTGCCGGTCTTGCTCTGAAAGGCAAGCTGCTGCCATTGTAGCATCTCGGCTGCTGCAGTGCATTGTGGGTCTCCCATTCAGCCACGGCATATGCCAAGGCGCTTCCTGCAAATCTCAAGTCTTTCCTCATTTCAATGCCCAGAGACGCCCTACACATCAAATGGCATCCGGTAATGGGGGCCTATCAATGCTCCTGCCATTTCTGCACCTTAATTGAATGACACTGGGCTTCACTGCCGTATCCACTTCATCACAAAAAGTTGTTATCTGCAGTAGTGGCTTCCAGTCAAGGAACAGCACTCCAGATAGCAGCAGTGGGAACGTTTGCCGTGCCAGAGCATAGGGATAAAGAGGATGAATAGAGTACTGCAGTAGTTAAAGTGTAATGTGAGATTCTATAGCGTATGAAGAAAATAAATCTTCCACACACACACAACCATTCATGACACAAAGGAGTTTACATGTAATTGATAGCGAATGAAGATGAAGCAAAGAATGGAAACAGGCTGTCACAGAGAAAATAAAATCAAATGTAAGTCATCCCCTGTATTCAAACGGCAAGAAAAGTGGTTCTTTTCATTCACTGTGGATCTTCAACTGTAGGCTTCAGAGTATTCCTGCCATCAAGAAATCCCTCACCTCTCCATTTCCAGCCTGTGAAAGGGGGATGAGACTCACTTGCCTCGATCTCTCTCTCTCTTTTTAATAAAAGAGTTTAGTGAAAAATAGAAGCAATTTGATCAAACATAACATTGATTGCTTAACTTCATTTGTGGGAGAATACTGCATTACAGAAGAGAGCCTCCCTAGGCAATCAATCAATTTAAATCTATTATAGCGCACCATATAGTGCCGGGAAGCATCTCAGTGCACTGCACAATTAAAAACAACAACATTTTAACTATACAAACATTGTACTTTAAATAGTTTTTAAGTAAAGCCTGATCAAAGATTTCGATTGAGATTTAAAAGAGACAGGGTGTGGATTTCTCTGGTATCTCTCGGTAAGGAAGTCCATAGCATCAAGTGCATTAAGACTGCCTTCCTTAATCAGCTTAATTAGCCTGGCTTGGGACATATAATTGTATATATTTATTTATCAAACTGTGTGATAGACAAGCTTTCTCCTTCCCGTCTTTTGATTTTGGATAACAAAAGGTTAACATTGAATCAGGATTTATTTATTTTTTGACAATTACAGCTTATTTTTAACTTATTTTCCAGTATTTATTTGACCCACGCGGGAAATACTGCAAGTTAAAAAGAATCTGTAATTGTCAAGAAATCTTGTTTCTGAAGGCTTTTGAAGATGATGTACCTGCTTGAGTCAGAAAAGTAGACCCCTCCAGTGAGATGTTCGCTTTTAATTAGCGACGGCAACATCTAAATAAGATGAATCCAATGGTAGACACTCTGAGCGCAGGGATTTAGAAACTGAAGGGTCCCCTTCGTGTAATGCTCAAAAATTTGAATTTTATTTGGCTTATACATATATGGCCTATACAGTAATATATACACACATACACACACATATAGGTATACCGTGCTTTGAAATGAAATTCCAAAATGAATATTAACAAAATTGAAACTTAAAACTTAAATTTGAAAACGAGAACGAGAGAAAGAGATAGTTAGAGAGAATGTTAAAGAGGAATGAAATATAATTATAAACAGGACCAAAACGGGCCAGGAGTGAAAGAATTTAAAACGAAGCGATAGGGCATCAGTCCTTAATAAAATTAACATTCCCGTAAATATGGTGAGCTTATTACCATTATAATTTATATTTTTGTTAATATATTTAAACCAATTTTCTGATTAACAGTGCATTTATATTAGTATTGAGTTCATTTTCATGCTCGTTTTCTCATTTATGAAACCTCTCCTCATTTGCTCAGTGTGGTTATGACCCTGTTTAGCAGGGATTGTTCTGGAACCTCTCTCTCATGCAAAGCAAGGTGTATCTGTGTGTGAGTATTTCTGTATATAGACAGATAGATGCATACTATACATTGTGTAGCAATAATTCTGCATCCCAGGCAGGATGGGCAGTGTCATATATTATTAATGTAATGATGATGATTATTTTAACATTTAAAAAGAAAAAAGTATTACTGCATAATACTTAAATGCATATATCCCTATAATATTGAGCCCTGAATATATGTATATTGATTTTTTTAATTGTTACCCAGCAGCCGTTCCCTTTAATCTCTCTCTCAATATTGGTGTCTCTGAATTCGTCCTTTAAAACCATTGACACAGATAGGTATCCCTTAAAACAATCAGTACTAAATGAAATCAAACTTAATTGCAAGATGTGATTTCACGCTTTGGCGGATTCATGTCAATCCACATCTTTTTATTCAAATCCAGCCATGAAAAAGCATCTTACACGTGTTGGGCTGGATCCCCTCTGTGCTCGCCGAAGGGTAATTTGATTCATGATCAGGGCTGAGGCTCAGGAAGTTGTGGCTATAATAAGACATATTAAATAGACTGTCTATTTTAAACATATTAAATCCGTTCCATTGTTTTCTTTAAGGCTAACCTTATCAGTAACTGCATACATTTATGGAACAAAGCCCGTTCCAATATCTAAAAAGAAAAGTTGTGGTCTCTTGGGAAACCAGTACATACAGCCCCGAAATGAATCACTGTATATCTTCATAAGACAGTTGTTATGTCATCATTGGTTGTGTGACATCGTACTGGAATCGTACTGCAATACAGATAATAATAATAATAATAATAATAATAATAATAATAATAATAATATATTTATTATGGGAGAAACAAGATTAACCTTTCCAAAAGAAAAAGCCACGTTTTGTGGAATTTTACTGCTGAAAAGATTCCTAATCAGCCTAACTCCGCTTTAGACAAATCACTTAAGGCCCAATTAAATAAATAAATGTTTGCATGCCATTAACACGAGAAACTGCAAGAGAATTTCAGGTCCAAATATCGCAGCGCCTCTTCTGGCTGGATGTATGAAATAAAAAATATCTCAAACTGCAAACCGCGAGGAGACACGAGCTGCCGAAGTGGCTTCTGAACTGGGTGGGCAGCCAGCCAATCACATCGGTCATTATTCCAGTTAAAACGAATGGTGGAAGCTGCAAGAGATTGGCAAGAGACTACACAGATGAAAAAATTAAATAAAAAACATTTACTAATCCGCTTATTGTAAACTACAGACACAAACTTAATAGAATGAAAGCGGTTTTATTTATGAGTAGGAGAAAGAAGCATCTCACTGTATTGTACGTGCTTGTATTTTTTTGTTATGTGTTTAGTTATGTTAGTAAGGAATTTTGTTGATCATGAACATGTGAATGCATAGTTTGTGTTTCAGTGAGATTGGTAATGAAATGGTATACATACAATAATAATAATAATAATAATAATAATAATAATAATAATAATAAACATACAGAAAATAACAATGAGACACATTAAAAAGGAAGAAAGACGGATATACAGTCCTAAACATCTGGCCCCATAAATATCATCAAGACCTCTCTATATGCTTTACCTAAATTATGTGTGTGGAGCAGTTCATATCTAATAAAACTTTTGCAATAAACAACATAATACTTATTTACCCCGATTGTCGGAAATTCTCACTGCCAACCCTGCGGGACATTCTCACGTCCACCAGTGACTTCAGATCAGCAACATCCAGCTAGTTTATTGTAGCCGTGTTGTTGATAGCAATGACACCAGACGTCGTACTGAACATTTGAATCCCTTTAACCCCCCTTCAAAGTTGTCTCAAACACGAGGAGCTGCGCCACTCCCACAGCGTGGTTGTGCAAGACGAGATCTGCGAGAAGCTCGTTAGGCAACCGCAAATCATCTTTAGATTGCATACCGCAGAAGTTTAGCAGGAGAAACCCATTTGCAGTAATGCCACTAATGCTTCTGCGAACGATTCGCAGTGCAAACATTTTTTATTTAATCAGGCGCTTAGAAAGGAGAGCTACACATTAGCAGATAGAACAGTTTAAATCTAGCAGTGGTTTCTAAACTGCGCTCCCATGTGGGATTTTTCTCTTTTTTTCTTTTTTCTTTCTTGCTTAGCGTGGATCAAAACAATGTGTTAAATTGTAATGAGTGCATATGCATATTTATGCTTCACAAGCATGGCTTTTCTGTGAAGGAAATGCGAGTTTACTAAATTAAATATGGGCCACAATTATCACATAGAAACGGTGCGATATCCAAGCAGAGGTAGGCGGTCGAGAGTAAAGAGAAACATCATAAGTAAATATCAGACGCAGACTTGATGCTGAATTGAATTGATCATCAAACCTCTCTATATCCAACGAAGAAGACAGATGATGGGCAGTTACGTCATAGCAGCTGAAAACCCCTTTTAACGGTGAACAAAAAATCTGTGCAAAAATAGAGAGAAGCAAAAATATTTGGATAAGTGAACATGAAGAAAAAAATACATGATAATGTAAAATACAGAATGTGAAATACCCAGGCAAGGAATGGTCGAAATGTTGTACAGTGCCTACAGTAAAATATTTTGAATAGTTTAACTAATGCATAAGCAAGACATTTGGTAAAGGGTAATTATCACTCCATTCTCTAATGACGTGTGATGCTGCATGATGCTGTCAGGGCTAGCTGCAATACAACATTGACCCTAAACACACAGCCAGGAAGACAGTAGGTGTTAAAAACAGAAGTCTTGAAATGTATGTGCTGGTCTCCTCAGTCACATGACCTTTACCCCAGGGGGAAAGAAAATTCTTTTGAAGAGCAATGAATATTCTGTTGCACTTTGTCTTGAGAAAGCAAATTGCAAGATTTGATTTCTCAGAAAATCAATACTTTATTCAGATTCTTCCTGCCTTACTTGTTTCGGTAACTCCATAATTTGCAACACCAGCGCGCGGCCGTACATACACACAATATGTCTGTAACTGTGCTTCAGATTTTCCTGGAAATCGCAGAGTATTCAGTTGGCATAATGGACCTGCAAATGGCATTGTGGAAAAGACAACAAAACACCAAGCGCTCTGCCAAGTGAGTTAGCGCTTTGCCAAGGTATTCCTTTTATATGGAAGGACGTTAGATACGGATCCCTTTCACACACGTTTACAACCGAGAACAGTGCTGGTTTAGACACCGGAGTCTGGATTCCTAACATCTCGGGAGTGATCAGAGTCTCGCCCATATATCCGAGAAGACTGGAAATGTTCTTGACTGTCCAAGCTTAGGTGGTTGGGGTTGTGGACACACAAAAATATCCTGCGCCAAGAGGATCTGGATGAAATTCATGCACAACTCCCGAAGTGAAAATGAGTGAGGTCCTTTCTCCTCATGAAGAACTTGACCCGGGAGTTTGTTTAATGGCACGGCCCGCCATTGACCAGCCTGGCATAACTGTGATTAAATCACGCTGTTCTTAATGCACAGTAATTAATACTTGCTTTTTAAAACAGACAGTTTTGTGTTTTCACCACAAATCCATGGAAATGCTGACACACATTGTTTTTATGCCATTACAAAGACTCGATTCTGATGGACTCTTCTGCTTGGCTGTGGTACGAATGGTCACGTGTGTACCTTGTGATGTGTACAGTTAATGGTATACACAGCTCCAGAGATATTTGTCTTGGAGGTGATTGCAATGACTTTATGACTCTATAATCACCCTGGTTATATATAGATATTATATAATGTGTGTATATGCGGCATCTAAAAAGGTCACCTTACACACTATCATTAGTTTCATAAGTACTATCACTGTTGTTGTTTTTATTACTCATCCACCTAAAAAAAGAAAAGGAAAAGAAAAATGAACAGTCTCCCTGACCTCAGGGGGTTAATTAAGAAACAGAATCAATTTCTTCGTCAGATTAATGCTTCATCGCTTCATTAACCGTCAAGCAATGCCATCCATTGAAAGTGACGCGCGGGGCGGGCTGTGGTGTCACTGACTTCAATATGAGAAAGTGAGAGGAAGGAGCTGAATCATTCGAGATCCCTGGAAGAAGGAGAGGAAGTGAGATAAGACAGAGAGAACTCCCAATGAGAACGGCAGCACCCTGTTTAATGGATACAGGTCTTGACAAGGAGGCTAGGTTTCATTTCACACTATCAGTCATTAATAGGTCACTGTTCAGCATTACATGTCCAATAATCAGTATTTAGTAGGTACAGCTTCATAAGCCTGCATCGATCGGCTCTGCTTCCTGCCTTGTCCTTTTAAAAGTGTCGGAAGCCCAGTTGTGAAGTGTCCCAGATGCGCGGGCCTCCAGGTTTCTTTCTTCTGATGTGGGTTTGCTTAACACAGGCTCAGATACGGACACATGCATCCTTCATAAAATGTTAAAGATGGACATGGGTTTCATCATCGTAAAATCCAAATAAATCCATTATAAAACTCTTTGTTTCAGGTTGGTTGAAAAGTCATACCAGTGTTGGAACTTCCCGTTTGAGAGCGTCATGCAGTTACAGTTTATAGCTCACAGTTAAATAGAAAATGTACGCCTTTACATTCTCACCTTTACATTGAACAAATGTGTTAAAAACAAAACTGCACTTAATGATTTTAAGGAGGAACACATGTAGTGTTCATCTTAACATAAGAAGAACATAAGAAAGTTTACAAACGAGAGGAGGCCATTCGACCCATCGTGCTCGTTTGGTGTCCATTAATAACTAAGTGATCCAAGGATCCTACCCAGTCTATTTTTAAATGTTCCCTAATTTTCAGCTTCTACCACATCGCTGGGGAGTTTGTTCTGATTGTGACGACTCTGAGTGTGAAGAAGTGTCTCCTGTTTTCCGTTTTCAATGCCTTGAAGCCCAATTTCCATCTGTGTCCCCAGGTGCGTGTGTCACTGCAGATCTGGAAAAGCTCCTCTGGTTTGATCGTCTATCTGTGTCTATCTATCTGTGTAGAATCAATTTATACATCAAGAAATAGAATATAGATATAGATAGAGATACAATCAACAACAAAAAATACATAAATAACATTTAAACAGAATCCCCCCATAGCTTAGTCATATACACTGTTCATCTTCTTTAGAAGGACACAACTTAATTTGAACTCCCAGATAAATATTATAGGGGAGTTTAGTATTACAAGATTTTAAACACACTTTTACTGTTTTAGGAGAGAACAGTACCCTACACGGACAGTGCAAAAGCTACACAAATGGTGTCATGGTAGTAGTTACACACATTTTACCCTTAATTACAACACATTCATTTTAACCCTAGAATAATGCTCTTCACTCTTCATACATCCATTCACTTTACACTTAAATGGGCATTTGAGCAGAGTGAATGCAAATGCTGCATTCTGCAATTAGAGAAAATAAACAAAGTCAGTTTAAAATCAATAGCTGTAGAACGTAAACCAGTCAGGACCCGTGGACGCACTAAAACCACAACAGATACTCAAGCTAATAAATGGTTACACGAGAGCGAAACAAAGAGCGCAATGATTGCGCCACATGTCCTCTTGCAGCACGCGCAAAAATGGCATGAGTCATTTACTGCGCCAAAATCTGCGCCAACTACTGCAGCACGGACAAACCAGCCCATGCCATATACAGCACAGTGCCAACACTGTGCCAACTGTTATATAGGTTATACAGAACTAAATGGTTATCCCTTTTAACAGAATTTACATATTTGCATAAACAAAATGTAACTTCACCATGTATCCCGGAATACTAATAATTGTTATCCTTCACATACACAGTCAGTGCGTTAATTGCAAAAGATCATCACTTCCCCTAAAAGTTTCTTGTTTTCTTTTCCTCCTCCTAAAAAAATACAAAAAATAATCGTAATTGAATTGGGCCCTATGGCATTAATCTTAAGGGAAAGCCCGTCGATGCCTGAAAATTGGATACAGGTCAGGTTTTTATATCCTGTAATTAAGGTCACCAGGGAGCGAGCGAGGTTCGGAATATAGATTGAAGATCACGCTTAATGCGGGGTATTGGGTGACCAAGGAATTTTGCCATTATCACTTCAGCCAAAGGCCATTAATTACCAGGGTTAGAGTTGCATGCTCAAATATTAAAGAATTACCGAACATCGCATCGGATTTGCTCAGCTTTTTGCTCCAGTTGGGAAACCACTTACGGTGCGGAATTAACTGCTGATAACAATTGCAATCCAGGCCAGAGCAACTGGGGTTGTGCGTTGGGCGAAAGTTTGGGGATTTGTAATCTATAAAGACTGCAATGAGGCTCTCTAGTCTTTTAACCTGCCCAGCCCGTAGGTTTAACACTGGTGTTGAAATGCAAACACCTGCAAAAGCTTTTAAAGGGAAATAACATCCTTCTCCCAGGAAGTTACGATTATATTGCGCGTCACACAAATGTTCCCATACAGAGATCAAATAAACGGGCATTTAAAACAACAAGCGGAAAGTACACCAATGTCTGCAAAAAATAAGTAAAACTGTACCATGGAAAAATGTGTTTTTTATTATTAAATTAGTCCTAGGCAGTCCCCTAACTATCTGTGATGGTAAAGCATCTTGTGAAAAGCAAACTAGATTTACAAACGGTGGAAATATTGGAAGAAAAGAAACATTGAACCGCGGCTGAAAGTGTCCCAGTTCCTATGAAATTCAATTGTAGGGATCTCAAATAAAATTAAAATCAATATCTACGACCACAGGGGTTGTGTATTTTGATCCAGAATAAAGTTAAGACAAGGTTTTTGTTTCAATTGTGTTTATGTGTTTAGCGAAATCGCCAGGGCTTTACTCTCCTGCTTTTGAAAAACACAAAAACATAAAAGAGAAAGGAAAGCCACAGGATTTGTTAACGCAATGTGTGTTCAGGAACGTTTAGCTTCCCAACCAGCATTACTCCGATGGGTAAATGTGAGTTTCCACACGTCTACAGCACTGCAGATTTTAACAGGGAGAAAGAAAGTGCGTTGCCTTTAGTAGGAGAAATGAGCGGCCCAGAATATTTGTTCTCCTCCTAATCGTTCATCCTACACTCTCTTACTCAGACCTTAACTCTCGTGCTCATCAGATAGGAGTAACACTTAAATAAGTACACTGGTAAATTACTCATTCAATCATACAATAGTTGTAGTCAAAAGTCATTAAAGTCCTTCATTTCAAATACTTTTAGTTTAATCAGGTTTGTTTATGAAGCTATTATTCAGTTTAGAGAAAACTCTACAGATTCCAGCTTGTTGAGCTAATTTAAGACAGGGGGTGGTAAATATTTGACTCCCACCACATTGTTTCTCACAGAGGGGGCTGCGCAGGTTCGCACCCCTTTGTTTGAGCTCCGTTCAATCAGCTGGAATCTGTGCGATTTTTCAATGTAGGCTGAATCCGTGTTCAACACACCCTGAGCAGATATCATCAATAAATGATGATGTGATGGAGAATGTTTCTTTCAACTAAATAAATCACTGCATTACATTATCTCCAGTGAAGGATGAGCATATGTTCAAAATGCAGCTGTAGAGAAGTGTCTGCATGCATTTATTTTACAGTTATATATATATATATATATATATATATATATATATATATATATATATATATATATATACATATATACATACATAATTTTAAATAATAGTTTTATAAAAATGTATAGAATATATGGACTTAAGCTTCAGTTAAAATTAAGTACTGTTGGACTTTTGGAAGAATCAGTTTTTGATGAACGCAAGTAAATGAAGATCTATTTACTGCAGCAAAGTACAGAGGCTGTCTCGTGCTCCCACAGGAGGTCAATTTAATTTGAAAGAACTCAAACTATTCTCCTTATTTATGACATTGCTACTACTGCTACTCATAATAGTAATAATAACAATAATACAATTCTCACACACGAAAAATTACAAACTATAAGGATACCATCTTGCATGTTTGTTTTAAATCCATGACCTAACCCACGGATATCCTTCAGTGCTTTCTTGAGCAAACCCCAGAGACCCGGGTTCAATTACATGGTCTGTGTGTAGCCCATTCCAGACGCCCACTGCCGCTGTTTTCCATATTCTGAACTCCCCCTTGTGTTCCCCTCTTATGAATGAGCTCTGAAGCTCGGAGCTGCGAAGTCTTCCTCCGGGAGTCGACTCTGTATTCTGAGTCCTTGAATCCAATCCCGTCTCTGTGTAATCACCTCTGTTTAAGACTAAAGAGACCCAGTTCCCTGTCTCAGTTCATGTGGGCTCATCCTTTGAGATCAGGGATTACTCCAGTCTTGTCTACTCTGCTCTGATCTCTCTCCGGGCCTCAGTACGCCCCCTATTCTAAATTAGGTCATTGTACAATTGTTACACTAAATCTCAATTCAGCACTTTTAGTATGCTGAAAATGTTGCGTGTGCTCACTAACTCCATACAACTGTGTGTAGTTCAATACTTTTTGTTTAACCCTATTCAATTGAAGAGTTTGATGTTTAACATATTAATATGAAACCACAAACAGAAAGGCTGTGGCGCACGTTCATGCACGATGGCACAGGCACACTGGTTGGGAAACACTTCTGGACTATTCAGTCAACTAGTAGTGGCACTACATTTACATACGCAAACTACATCTTGACAATGTGTATAGTTTTTGCTAGGCTTAATCAGTAATCTGCAAACTCTGAATACAATATGCCCGATATTTAAAGAGTTTGCACACAGCACAGAGGGGTATGCATGTCACACGCATAAATGCGCGTTATTCTACATATTCAAAAACCCATTTTACATGGCGTAATCCATTCTTCGCCATTCACCAATTAATTTTATGCAAAGCGCAATATGGGGGGAGTGGCTGAAATTAAGCTTGATCCCTGCTATATTTGCGAAAAACAGGTTTGGGGAAAATAAGGACGGCGTTAATTCACAGCACCAGTCCAGCAAATAGCGACATTCCAGCTTTCTCTGATTTATGTGGTTATATGTGTGTTGCACCAGAACAAGTTCCTAACAGTCTTTTCTTGACTGAATGGCAATAAATAAATACATAAATACATACTTACATACATAAATTAAGGGAAACCTGGCTAATAGCATGCATCGTGTCCCTCTACTTTTGGACAGTAATGATGCACTTTATACACATATGAGGAGCTCAGCAATGAGCAAATTGTGTGCAGGTATCATCTCAGCCGAGACATGCTGAATTATCTCTGTCACAGGCTGCATGATGCCCTGGCCAGAACAAACCTGTAGTACTGCATTATCCAAACAGCTCATAGTGTCTGTCTGTGAGTATGCGCCTATAGTGCCGGGCATACATTATTGGGGGTTGGACCATTTCACACTCTCTCAACATTGGGGGCTAAACCTACACCTATGCCTTCCAGACCGAAGCAGGTGACACAGTGGGCATCACTCAGTCCGACGCTACCCTGACCTTGACACATTCAATTCCACAGTACCAGGGCACACTGGAAGAGATAGTGTGCAGGTTTTATGACATTGCGCCACTGCTGCGGGCTTATAGGTGCCGTTGAATGCACCCACGTCACACCTGCTCCCACGGGCACCTACAGGGGTGGAAGCAGCTGCCTGTATTAACTGAATGGGGCAGGGGAACGGTGCAAAAGAGCGCTTCTTTATTTACAGTGCACTGTGATAAAAACAAATGGTGACATAGAGACATAAAACACAACACTAGCTCCTCTAGCGCCTAGACAGGTGCCTCTCTACACAAGTAACTCATATAATGACACACATAACAGACAACAACCGAGCCCAATCTACAATCTGTAATCCAAGTTCAATCGCCAGGTTCAGTACTGTGATTCAAAAGCTTTTCTCTCTGTCTCTCTTGCTCATTCACTCGCAACCGCTGGCTCTCCTTGCCTCGTCTGTCACTCCCTGGGGGGGGCAATCAGGGAGGGAACAGCAGGTCAGGTGTTCTGTGAAAGTGGGGAACTGCCCTGTATTAAGAAACTCATGATACACAGTGAGTTGTGCATGAAACAGCCGTAGTTGTAGCTGTCGTTGAAAATACCACCAAATGGATAGGAGATCTGCACTCCTGCTCAGATTCAAACTGCCACATCTGAGCCACACAGCCCCCCACAGTGCACAGCCCCGCTATGCCTCAAGTCTGGAGGGATGATGTCACCATGACAAGACCCCGATTACACCTGCTATAAAAAGAAAACGTCTCTTCTTAAACCAGTCCAGCTGACTGGCAGCCAGCAGATACATTTCTCATTCTACACTGCGCTAAAGTCAGATCCTCAGACCAGGCCATGAAGAGCGAATACTCCCGTGAAGCCTCACTCAGCATTCATCACCGTGTTTTATGGGGTCGTCCCAATCTCCCAAATCCCGTTCTCTCCGCTCAGGGCTCATGCACTTGAGTTGGCACAGATCAGAAATGCAGACGTGTGTTCCAGAGAGAGAGAGAGAGAAGAACAGACACTCGCACAGATACCTCACGAATTTAAGTAATACAATCCGAACAGCACGTATCCTAGAGCAATTGCATTGATTCATATGGAATTTACTTTATTCCTGTGAATTGCTGCTCTCTTGGCGTCAGTGCCAGCCAAAGAGAAAAGACCATGTTATCTAATTTGACTAATGACCTACGAATATGTGTTCTTCTGTATGACTCCAGCACTGTTCAGACAGAAGAAATGGCACTATTGCCGAGGGCACGTTGTAGTATCCCTTGGTAACTCAAATATTATTCAAAATATAGTAACTGTTCCTGCTGCTTTTATAACTCATTCCGCTATCAGTATTAGATCAATAATGGTAATGCTACATAATTTAAATGATTTAGCCCAACAAGCTTTCTCAATATACAGTGAGGGAAAAAAGTATTTGATCCCCTGCTGATTTTGCACGTTTGCCCACTGACAAAGAAATGATCAGTCTATAATTTTAATGGTAGGTGTATTTTAACAGTGAGAGACAGAATAACAACAAAAAAATCCAGAAAAACGCATTTCAAAAAAGTTATACATTGATTTGCATGTTATTGAGGGAAATAAGTATTTGATCCCCTGTCAATCAGCAAGATTTCTGGCTCCCAGGTGTCTTTTATACAGGTAACGAGCTGAGATTAAGAGCACTCTCTTAAAGGGAGTGCTCCTAATCTCGGCTCATTACCTGTATAAAAGACACCTGTCCACAGAAGCAATCAATCAATCAGATTCCAAACTCTCCACCATGGCCAAGACCAAAGAGCTGTCCAAGGATGTCAGGGACAAGATTGTAGACCTACACAAGACTGGAATACGCTACAAGACCATCGCCAAGCAGCTTGGTGAGAAGGTGACAACACATTATTTACAAATGGAAGAAACACAAAATACCTGTCAGTCTCCCTCGGTCTGGGGCTCCATGCAAGATCTCACCTCGTGGAGTTTCAATGATCTTGAGAACGGTGAGGAATCAGCCCAGAACTACACGGGAGGATCTTGTTAATGATCTCAAGGCAGCTGGGACCATAGTCACCAAGAAAACAATTGGTAACACACTACGCCGTGAAGGACTGAAGTCCTGCAGCGCCCGCAAGGTCCCCCTGCTCAAGAAAGCACATGTACAGTTTGCCAATGAACATCTGAATGAGTCAGAGGAGAACTGGGTGAAAGTGTTGTGGTCAGATGAGACCAAAATCGAGCTCTTTGGCATCAACTCAACTCGCCGTGTTTGGAGGAGGAGGAATGACCCCAAGAACACCATCCCCACCGTCAAACATGGAGGTGGAAACATTATGCTTTGGGGGTGTTTTTCTGCTAAGGGGACAGGACAACTGCACCGCATCAAAGGGATGATGGACGGGGCCTTGTACCGTCAAATCTTGGGTGAGAACCTCCTTACCTTAGCCTAAGGGCATTGAAAATGGGTCGTGGATGGGTATTCCAGCATGACAATGACCCAAAACACACAGCCAAGGCAACAAAGGAGTGGCTCAAGAAGAAGCAAATTAAGGTCCTGGAGTGGCCTAGCCAGTCTCCAGACCTTAATCCCATAGAAAATCTGTGGAGGGAGCTGAAGGTTCGAGTTGCCAAATGTCAGCCTCGAAACCTTAATGACTTGGAGAGGATCTGCAAAGAGAAGTGGGACAAAATCCCTCCTGAGATGTGTGCAAACCTGGTGGCCAACTACAAGAAACGTCTGACCTCTGTGATTGCCAACAAGGGTTTTGCCACCAAGTACTAAGTCGAAGGGGTCAAATACTTATTTCCCTCATTAACATGCAAATCAATTTATAACTTTTTTGAAATGCGTTTTTCTGGATTTTTTTGTTGTTATTCTGTCTCTCACTGTTAAAATACACCTACCATTAAAATGATAGACTGATCATTTCTTTGTCAGTGGGCAAACGTACAAAATCAGCAGGGGATCAAATACTTTCCCTCACTGTATACTATATGCAATGTCCTCAAACAATGCTAAAAGTGTGCCATTCACACGCATTTATGAATCACAGTACATATAGGTAGGATTCAAAAAACAGAAGTATGAATAAGTAGTAAATAAACAATTCAGCATTTTGTATGACGTACAAAAGCAGCACTTTGATCAGAAGTGTGAAGGGTTTGTCATAAAAGGGTGCCGGTTGATTGCACAGCAAACATCCTGTGATGTTCTGTTTATTCTGAGACTTTGATGGAATCTGATTGGTTGCGCTCCAGTGTCATTCCCATCCCATTGGCCGGGATTCAAGGAGGGAAAATCTCCTAGAACTTTATATTTCATTTTCTTCTTACTGCCAAATGCTTTGTCTAAGATAGGCAAATCCACCTCTTTAAACTGACAGACCTGAACCTTCTGTAGTTTCTGTAATGAAAATAACTGTTCAAGGAATGAAATTAAATACCGTGCTTGGCATCAGGAGAGGATCGTCAGCCATTAAGTCTTCCTTCGATCTCGTTTCCTCTTCGGGATATATGGCCACCTCTTAGAAGAGTTTGATTTTCCAAGTTCAGCTTTTAAACTATATTTACCCCTCCACATTAAAGCATGCCCTCACTGAATGAACAGATTGAAAAGTTGATATTTTCCAGTTTACTAAACACGGTTTTAATTGAGGAGATTGGTGAACAGAAGTGCACAAATAAACAGGGAGTGGGTGGATGTGATTCACAGGATTGTTATTGGGATTTATATTTTTAAAAACATATATATTTATAATCATAGTTATTATGTGTATTGTTTCAGCCACCCACTACTTACAGATATATTGTTTTGCCTAATTGTCTAATGTTATGTCAATATCTGAAATATCTAGCAAAAACTACGTCTAGATAGTTAGTTAAATAGATGGAGGCATAAGACCTCAGTGGCTTTGCCTTCAATCTCAAAGTGACTAAGTTTTCCAAATAAATTAAAAGCATGATCAGATGCACACACACACACACACACAAATTGACCTGATTGCCTTCTTAAAAGAATTGTACTGTTCTTTTTTTTTAAATGCCACTGCAAATTAAAAAGAGACGTAGGACAATTACCCCAGACAGGAGTCCAGCCAGCATAAGACAACGTGCCAATTTATGTCTGGGGCTCCCATTGTTTTGTGCTCGCTTGAGCGCATGAGGAGCAACGAGGCGGACGGAATTACATTTCCCACGCGACCGAAGTGCAGGAACAGGTAGCGAGCGCAGCAACTTTGTCAAAGGGAGAGCGAACGATTTGCCGGCGCGCAAATGTCAGCAGAGAAGGAGGTGAGAAACACAGGCACTTAGAGGAACTCATGGGAAATATTAATTAGGAGTGTTTCCACACCACGCCACTGAGTAGGGACACGATCTGTGGGTTGATGTATAATGTGGAGAGAAGCACATTGCTGTACGTGTGCTGTGAATCTGAAATCTGTACATTTTCAGATTTGTAACGTGGATGTCATCCTCAACACCATGAAGGATTACCCCCCCGCTACAAAAAGTGGGAGGCATGTAGGCAGCTAATGCATGCACAAACACACACACACACACACACACACACACACACAACCACCTGACAGGAACCCACCTGCTTCTTTTTCACCTGCACAAACAGCAGATATTTGAGCACAATACAGAAGATAGACCGAGCTCTCATTGAGACTCTCATGCACCTGGTAAGACACAGTGGGCAGAGTTACAAGCGAAGCAAACGCTGGCTGACTTGTGCTCGCCCAACACAGGGACCCTTACAAGTGTAATTAAGTTAGGATGCCATCTGGAGGAAGTGGAGGTTTGTGCAGGATGTTGGTCATTGTCCTCTTCATTAAAGGCTTGATTGACTGATTGATTGGCTAATGGGTGTGCAAGAAAACAGGGTCTCTTTCCTCCTTAGAACTTTAAACTTGCTTATATTGCCTAAAATCAAGCCATGTAAGGAGCTGACCTACTTGGCTTCAACAGGGTTAAAAGCATTGTGCACTTACACATTTCCTCCGTGTACTTTTTTTAACTTTGTTGTGGAGTGCGTTATTCAGTCAGTTCACTGTCTTAAAAGGAACAACAGCAAATGTCCAACAAGGCATTCGTCTCCGTTGAATGCAGTCGACACAGGTTGGCTTATTAATCATATTATTCCTGCCTTGTGCTTAGTCAGATGTGTTGCATAGGGTCCACTATCCGCTAATGGCTTCCTTTCTCCACCACACTCCACTGATCAATATTCCCGTGCTCTCCTCGGGCTATCAAGGTTTCACAGTTGTTTTGGTAACAGCATTTGAAACGGGGTGAGTTTTGTCTTTTTTTTTTTTAATCGCATTACAGAAATCAAACAAACAAACCAACACATAAACAAACCAACCGGCAAAGAGTTACAAAGTCCCTCCAGCAAAGTACAACAGATTTTGTTTGTGGATTTTTTTTGTATGAATAAAAGAAAGATGAAAAGAAGAAATGTGCGATGCTCTTTGATTCCGAAACACTTCAGATCAGATTTTTACAACTCTAAAGACATCTGTCTTCAAAAGTTTTCTCCCCTACCCCCACCATGAAATGTATTATTTTTGTGTGAAGATAATTAATTTGGGCATTTATTTTTACATTCCCACAGAATTCTGCTCTTGTTGATAACATTTTAAAACCTGTGCGATTCCGCCAGCACTTTCCCGAGCTAATTGAGATTTCGTTAAAACTGTAGTGGTATGGAACGAGAACCTTCTGCAACTCCTCTCTCTTTATTAGACTGTCCTCCCCCGACTCTTGTTTTTGGTCTGCACCGGGCATTAGTAATCCAATACAATGTGTTGACAGTCACCGCAACGCATGCTTGTTAGAAGTTGCAAAGCTCCACTGAGCTGCAGGACCAACAGAATATACATTACCAACAACAAAAGAAAAGAAAAAGGAGGTTAAAGATAACGCTATATGCACAGACAGGTGTCACATGACTCTACTCACATGTCAAGAAGAGCTGTACATTAGCACAGTGCCAGCAACAGTACAATTCATCACGGTTACCCCCTGAGTTCAATTTGCACTTTCCCTTCCTCGACGAAGAAAAAATTCCGCTGATGACGCGAAATTGAAAACCCTGCAGGTCTGCGGAAAAAAAAACTAAACCACAATGGCTGAAATTGTTGTGTATTAGAGGGTTCATCTGTGTTTAATTCATTTGTTTGGTTCTGTTCAGGAAATAGAGCAGGGGGGAAATAACCCCTGCAGTTGACTTGTGTGCAGTGCGTTTCCATAAATTTGATAAATAGGCCCTGCAGTTCCATGCGAGAAAAGCGAGAAAAATCTAATAAAGATAGTAGCCAGAGTATGTTTCTTAGCACATTAGCACCTGGGTAATAATTCTGGTCCCCCACTTCTCTCAGCACTTTCTCCCCCATGCTGGGATGATCCCGGCCAACATATGCTTTTCCGAAAAAGTCAGCATTTTCTCTTTTCTTAATAATTCTAAACTGCCTAAACGTGGCGCGGTGGGGATATAGAGGGGTGCCTTTTGTTGCAGTTTGCCTGAAGCTGTGGACAGTTAAATTGGTTATCAGGTGCTGTTGTACACTTGATTGTACACTTCACTTAGATTGCTCCAGTAAAATGCCCAGCTGTATAAATGGGTACAAATGTAAGTCGCCCTGGATAAGAGCATCAGCTAAATGACAAAAATAATAATAATAATAATGATCAAATCTGAAACATACTATATACATACTCAACGTGTGTGTGTGTGTATATATATATATATATATATACTCTTTAAAAATCCCCCCAGTGGTAATAACTGTCAAAGCTACAGACCAGCACTCACCCAGTCCAAGCACTTCCACTTTTCCCCGCTAGATGTCACCATCAACCTTCCTTACCAGTGACTTCCCCAAGCTCCCTTCAATCAGTCAATCAATCAATCAACATTCCCAAACACCATATGCACTTGTACTATCTGCCCCCATTTGCCCTGTACCTCCCAAACCTGCTTAATTGCTTCCCTCTGGTCCCCATATAAACCCCACACTGTCTGTCACAAGTCGCGAAGTTTTGTCGGTGTTAGCTACATCTTCGAGCAGTCTCCCGTGCCCGCGGTACGTACCAGAAAACTTTGCCACTAATGGACCCAGCGGTGCTGACCACCCTCGCCGCCACGTCAAGACCTAGTTCAGCTGCTCAGACACCTACCAGAGCAACCGCCTGCTTCCCTGGTGATGGCTGATCCAACTCCTGCTGCCGCCCCTGCAGCTCCTGTCCAGCTGGTACAGCTTGCTGTTCTGGGGAATAAGACGGCTCCCCTGACCACTGCAAGGGCTTTGTACTGCAGTGCCCACCTGCCCACATCATTCCCCACAAAGGAGGCTAAGATTGCCTTCAACTAAATCCTCCTGACTGGGAAAGAGCTCAGATGGGCTTCCGCTGTCTGGGAGCAACACGGTGAGGTGACAAGGTCCCCGAGTGCCTTCCTGAAAAACTTGGATGACGGAAGGGAGAGACGCTGTGGAACAGCTCGTTGCTCTGCGCTAGGGCTCCTCATCTGCTGCTGATTACGCCCTGAGGTTCCGGACTGGCAGTGCTCAGCGGATGGGGAGTTCGGGCTCTGCTCGCTGTTACGTCGGGGACTACATCAGGACTTACAGAGCCGAGACAAGGCTTTCACCCTGGAGCAACTCATCCAGCTGGTGGTCAGGATGGACAACCGGATGAAGACAAGAGGAATCCAGTCCACTCCTGTTGTCTCGTCCGCCTACCAGCCTCGCCCCCTGGAGCAACTCAGAGCAGCCCGCTACTTCACCAAACTGGACCTGTGCAGCGCCTACAACCTCATCCGGATTAGAGAGGGGGATGAATGGAAGATGGCATTCATTACACACTCCGGCCAATACGAGTACCTGGTCATGCCGTTCGGTCTCGCTAATGCCCCTTCTGTCTTCCAGGCATTTGTGAACGGGGCTCTGAGATCATTCCTGCATCAGTTTGTCATCGTTTATATAGATGACATCCTGATCTACTCCTCCTCCCTCTCCAAGCACGTCTCCCAGGTGAGCTGGTGCTCCATTGTCTGCTGTGCAACGGACTCTACATCAAGGCAGAGAAGTGCGAGTTCCACCGCGCTTCCTCGGCTACGTCATCGACGCCCACGGCATGTGCATGGATGTGGAGAAGGTGAGCGCCGTCACTGACTGGCCGCAGCCCCGCACTGTGAAGGAACTGCAGCGCTTCCTGGGCTTTGCAATGTTTTATCGGCGGTTTATGTTAAAGGAATCCCCCCAGACTTTCACATGGACAGATTCCGCCACTGCCGCATTCCCCCGTCTGAAGACACTGTTCATGACAGCCCCCATCTTCAGACACCCGGACCCCTCTCTCCTGTTCGTGTAAGTGGACACCTCAGAATCTGGAGTCGGGCCTGTGCTTCACCCCTGCGCTTTCTTCTATTGTAAGTTGTCGGCGGAGCGCAACTATGACATCGGCAACCGTAAGCTCCTCGCTGTGAAGCTGGCTTTTGAGGAGTGGAGGCACTGGCTGGAGGGTGCTGCGCATCCCTTCCTGGTTCTGACGGACCACCGGAACCTGGAATACATCCAATCAGCCAAGCGCCTCAACAACCATCTGGCACGCTGGGTGCTTTTCTTCATCTGCTTCCAGGTCACACTTACCTACCGCCCAGGATCAAAGAACGTCAAGGTGAACTCCCTCTCTCACCAATTCGACTCCTCTCCTGCTCCTCAGTCTGTGGAACCCATCCTGTCTCCCTCCTGCATTCTGGCTCCAATTCAGTGGAGCATCTGGGACCAGATTCAGCGCAGACTTTCCTCTGATCCAACTCCTCACGTCTGCATATCACGCCCAGCCTAATGGACAGACTGAGTGCCTGAACCAGGAGATCGGTAGGTTTCTGCGCTCCTACTGCAGCACGTCCCAGACTGACTCGAGTCACTTCTTGCCCTGGGCCGAGTACACACAGAAGTCCCTCACCAGCTCTTCCTCCGGCCTCACCCCATTCCAGTGCACCCTCGGATACCAGCCTGCACTGTGATGAGGAATCCACAGATATTCTGGCGCTGGATGACTGGTTTCGCCGCAGTGCTGCAGTCTGGCAAGCAGCGCACACCCGGCTGCAATGCGCCTCCCAAACCTGGTTCCTTGCTTCAAAGCAAGGAACCAGTTTTGTCAGTGTTAGCTTCTCTGAGTATTCTCCCATGCCTTGTTATAGCCTTGTTTCCCTGACCTCCTGATTGACATCCCGACCATGACCTTGCTCTTCCCGATTGCCTGTTTGCCTGATCGTCTGACCCTTGCCCGTGACCACCACCACGTCATTGCCATACCACTGATAGCCCTTTCCTGACAATATTGACCATCCCACCAGCACCGCAACTGGGTTCCCTTTTTCCCATGCCCGCGGTATGTAACAATATCTCTGTCCTAGGTAAATACTATTGGGAAGCATTTAGCCTATTTAGTAAATTCATCGAAGGGAACAGCCTTAAAAGGGAGCTAGCTCATCAAGAAAATAGTTAATTGAAAGAAAATATCAGTAGTGCAGCTCGCATCTACCCTGAGACCTACTCTCATGTCTTGACAAAGCCGAGACTGGAGAAGTCAACAGACATAATTTAGGCTGAAACGGCAACGTCCAATTGTGAAACGAGTTCGCGATATATGGGACGACTAGCTCCCAGATCCTAATATGAAATTGCGAATGGAGGATGGCAGGGGAATCTGACTGAGAGGTGGCTTATGTGGGCTTGACAATGTATCCTCGAGGGGCCGGGGGGTTATCAGAGTGCCACTGCCTGGATAGATACATAAAGGTGAAGAGAGAGATTCCTGCTGCTCCAAACATATTGCTGTCTGTTGTCTTCAGACGTCTTTCTTCGCCGTGCCCATTCAACAAAGCACTTTAACCACTGCCGGTTTCAAACCTATATCCTGCAGTACCCCTGTGCTTCCCAATTTCCTTTAGTACCAAGCTCTTGTTTACTTTCTCGAACCCTTAATTAGATTAATAATGGCCTTAATTAGCCCACTTTAATTGTTTTTGTTCTGCTCTTATACAGCTGGAGATTTTCAGGGAATCTCATTCTTATAAATAACTTCAAAGCTGCAACTTTTAAGGACCGGGAAAACAATTGAATGGGACTCATTAAGCACATTATAAGTTCGCTTCAGGTTTTTGTTGAGTTCAACAAAAAGAATTACACTCCAAACGAAAAACTAAAAACACACAACTCACTGAAGATCCCACTTAGGAACACAAATACAATAAATGAGAGGATTATAATACAAATCCAAAATAACGTGTTTGCAATAAAGATCAAGTGCATATTTCATTATTTTCATATGAAAGCGATATAGAACTTGGTCATCTTTCTTCTCTGGCAGTATTATTTTTCCCTAGTGTGTACTGGTTAATTTGTCAAGTCTTAACCTGTGAAAAAAAGCTGCTAAGGGAATTAAGACGCCACCATTAGCAACAAGATTTATAGTGCTTCTCTGTTGCCCATCCATTTTGCAGCCTGATTTTATTAGGGAGGAAAACTGAGCGAGATGGAGGCATTTGGAATTCAAAAGCATCTGTCCCTCAAACTCTGATGGGAATCCAATGGCCAACGTTCGCCACAACAGTGAGAGGGGAACCCAACAATTGCCTGCGAGAAAATGTTGAGTGATGTTGAGTAGAGAGCTGGCCTCACTCGTCTGACTTGAAATGGATATGGTGTACAGATGGACCAGTTTTATTCCCAGTTCTTCCATTGTTTTCCAAGTGGCATTTGCTGTCTTCAGTCATTCTCTGTTGTTTTTTCCCCCAGGCTATTATATGCCATTATACGTCAATAGCTGAAGTTAAGAGAAGTTAAAAGAAACATTCACTTCATAACGTATAGACTATGTAAATAAAAAGGAAACAGGAATGCCAGATCACTTTTACTTTTACAGAGGCATCTGGTAGAAAGTTAAAAAAAGTGCAGATTTTGTGAATGGGAAGATATGTTGATCAGGAACACAACTTTCTGATTTAACACTATGTCCTGACATAGTATAAATAGTATAATAACACCCAGACCAAGTATCATCACGAAGTTTGTTAACTAAATCCTGAATGCATTCCAGTCAAGTTTTCTTCTGCTGTGTTTGAAACATCCTCACAACAAACAAATCCTCTCATTGACAAGCACTGGATGTAGCCACATGTCTCGGAAACGATCAGAGATGCCATAATGCCTATTTCATTGTGACTTCGTCATGTATCTTGTCCGCCAAACATAACCCCAGTTTTGTTGTTGCCTTATCGAACGGCATGGACATCTGTTACAGTTGCATCTCAGCTTTGCGCACTGACTGACTGCTTCAGTAAGGACCTTCGGTCCTCACACTCACACACACACACACGCACACACACAATGATTAACCAGTCAGCAGCAATGGGATATAACAAATGTTTGTGAATGTAAATAATTGCAGTGTACAAGCTTCATATGAATTATTGGGGTCTTGTTTGAGCCCAGGCTTATATAACTGTGGCCCCAAGAGAGAGAAATTGCTCCTTCTCTAAACCAATATGTAAATCTCTTTCCCGATCCCTTTTTGGCAACTGATTGGTGTAAAATTACCTTTTTCATGCCTTAACCAAGATGCCATCTTGAGGTATTTACTATTGCCTATTGTCATCTTGCCCGGATACCCTTTGAAAGAAGCGTTGACCTCAGCTGGGTAACTTCCTGGTTAAACAATAAAGTAAACAGTAGTGACACCATGTGGGGTTGGACACAACATCTGGGCTCTGAATGCACCACTAACGAAACAACAAGCATGGGTATGGAGTGCTCAAATTAAAAGACAAAATCTCAAATAAAACCCTAGCTCCTCTCCAGCCTAAACTAAACACAAACACGGGTCCCATTTCTAAACACGTAACCTATTAAAACACAAACCCTCGCAAACTACCAAAGTCCGTAATCCAAGCCGTAGTCAAGTTCAAATTCCACGTTCGTTATCGTTACCCAAATGCTGTCCCTCTTTCGACCTTCTCTCTCTAACACACTGGTGGAGGTGCAAGTTAGTTCAGGGTGGTCCCTCACCACGTAGCCTGACCAATCAGGGAAGTCCCGCTCCACTAAGCTGACTCGTCCTCCAGGGCTTCTGGGGATGTAGTCCCATTCCAGAGCGCCATTTTGTGTCCCATCTGGCACTGCACCACAGTGTGTATGTGTGTGTGTATACATATATAAATATATGTTTAGCACAGGGCAGACAACCCAGTATATCTGAGTTTTTATTCCAACCAAACTCTAAATTGCTTTGAATTATTGAATATGTAATTGCACCCTTTCCTTAATTCATTTTCTCGCTCGTCTTTTCCCCGCAGTCCCGCAGTCCTCAGTTGTCATTGGCTGTGTGTTCTCACTGAGTTTAATAGTCTGCTGTGCTCTTAAACCCACTTCTCAAATTTGAACAGGTTACAGGTTAATGATACTCAGTATGACAGTGACAAGTGTATTGTATTAGACACTCCCATTATGAGAATAGTTCATTGTGTCTGGGCTCAACTGGTTAAATTCCAACCATTGGACTTTGATCTCTTTGGAGTAGTAGTTCCCACCCCCCCTTCCTCTCTTTCAATTGACTCATTTGAATCCACCAGCAATCTTGCACTCTCCTCTCAATTGAATGATCAGTGTTTACGCAGTTTGAAAAGATATCGGCCAGCGTAGTTTAATTCAGTGTATTATACGCACCGAACCCCTGATATCGTATCAAAGGCAGCCTGTATATGGTTTATCCAAGATAAAGGTGAGATACCGGTCAAACTCCCACTACTCTTCTGGCAGAGTAAAGTGCCGCCCCTTGATCCCTTATGGTACAGATTGTGTGCCCCATTCGCCCAGTCTCTGACTTTAAAAGTGGCCCGGCATTACCGCCGAGACACAGGGAAACCTTCATGATCGCAGTGTCCCTTCTAAACACGTATGCAGATGTACTGCAGCCGTGTTTGTTTGTCAGAGATGAATCATGCCTTGCAGGCTCAACTTATTTATGTGCACATTTGGGGTTTGGAGCCAAGCATCAATTAGTCTTTTTGATATATCAGTATCTCTCTCTCTCTCTCTCTCTCTCTCTCTCTCTCTTTCTATCTTTATCTATCTATCTGTCTATCAATGCATTCCTGATGAAGTAGAATACATAAAAATAGAATAAATACAAATAAAAACAGGAGATCTAATGGTTTACATCAGTATGAGGGAGACGTTTGCATACGTTCGATTCGTCTTTGCACTGACTGCAGTCGTTTGCTGTCGATCTGTTTCCGCGTATGATTTTCTTCTGCCGAACACCCGGCACGTTCTGTCAAAGCCGAGCTTCATGATCCGGAGGGCTCAGATTGCTCAGGTCCTCAGATTTCTATGCCCAACCAACCATGCCTAAATAAAACACTATTACAGTGCTGATTTAAATGGACCTTGTGGCTCTACAGGGCCACTTTGTTCAGAGCAAGGATTCTAAGTGTTTAAGAAAGTCCTACTACCATTTGTAGACTTACTTAGACTTTTACCACATCAGCAAAATGTGTGTTGACACTCAATGTCCACGCTGCTTTGAGTTTTCCTTATGTATTAAAAAATATAAATCATCATCATAATACAAAGCCTAAAATACACATTTAAAAGGCCTATAAGGACTTCACAATTAGCATCATGGAAGATATGCAATACTTTACAGCTTCGCCATGTTTTCTTATTAAGTAAAATAAATAATAATCATTGTAGTGTTGTAAATGTTTTACCAATAGAGCTCTAGGTACTGATCTATTTATTTCACCACTGCTGCTTTGGCAGGGGTGAGCTGAGGGCGGACGTGCACCCCTACAGTCACACAAATGAGAGGAATGTGATTTTATAACCCCAGCCCACAAGCACAAAGAAGGAACATCCTTCGCCATTGTCTTGCCGGTGACACGCGCCGCAACTGAGAATCCCAGGAACCGGCTGCCGGCAGGATCAGCTCGGTGCCAGGACGCTACGTCAACCCTCTCGGAGTAACTGTGACAGACAGCAATATGAATGAGGATATTTTCAGCCGTATTGATCGCGGTGACAGTAATAGACACAGTTTTTTTTTTTTTTTTTTTTAAGTCCGTGTGTGTGTGTCACTGTTAGTGGGAATAAATTTCCCTTTCCACAAATAATATCCCTTCCCTGCCTTGGCAATTTAAACACTTAGCTCTCCAGCACTGGCACAGTAATTGCAGCGTGACAGTGGTTCGCTAGCACTTTCAGCATAGAGAGAGAGAGAGAGAGAGAGAGAGAGAGAGAGAGAGAGAGAAATCTGTCTCTTGAAATTTATATATATATATATAATGTGTGTGTGTGTGTGTGTGTGTGTGTGTGTGTGTTCTGGAATATAACACAGGATAATATAGTTTTGAAAACACAGATTTCACTTGATCTTTCTTTTGCCTGACGAGGCACTGAATATCCGATACTTGTACTGAAGGGTACATAGATTGTTTTAAAGGTATTTTTCTCTTTTTTGTTTGTGCCAGTTGCTAGGACCAGCTCTTGGGCATGCAGAGGGTCACAGTACGCTGTCTTGGGTACATCCCGGTGATTATTATTTATTTCTGAGCTGATACTTTACAGTTCTAACAACTAATTTCACAAAGCATATTACAAGAAGTGCAGGAAATAAATATATACATACACCAGTGAACACTTTAAGTCCTGATTAAAGTCCAAAATCCTGTACTGAATACAAGGAAAGAGGGGAGCTCAACTTAGACCCAGATTTCTTTAATTGATCTTGTTTTTTGTTAATTCCCACCCTCTGCTACGGTGAACAAGAACATATCAATAAGTGCCCGTTTTTGCCGTCTGCCTTAGCTGGTTAAATAATCAGGTTTGAGTGATGGGTTAATTGGTAAGCCCTCGATCAGAGAGGCAAAAGTTCATTATCTCAAGGCCTGCATATTTATCACTTGCTTCAGCAATCTGATTAATTAGTCTGCTTTTTTCCCCCCTTTTTCTCTCCCCTCCCCTTGTCTTTTTTCTGTCTCTGGGCCTCGGCTCTTATCTTTGAAACAAATCTCTTGAAATAAATTAAAACTCCACTGGGTCACAGACCAGCTCCACCAGCAGTTTATATTGAACGTCAGGGGGGATATTATCTGTAATGCGTTAACAGATGGTGTGGGGTCTCGGGTTTGTGTGTGCGGCGTGTGCCTGTTGTGGAAATGAGACTCAGAGGAATACGATCTGCCTTCCAGCCCCAGCCACTGGCATCATTGCGTTTGTGCCGTAGATAGCGATGGTTTTGAGCACGTCAGCTGATCAAGGGGAAGCTTTAATCTGTGAGCAATCTCCATGCTTAAATCAAGTAATTCTCCGCTTTCAGACATACCAACGCCAAAGGCAGATAAAAGGTTAAGATCTATAGTTGAGCGTTTAATTGAAATCAACATTAAGATTGTGCAATATGGTTCACCTTTAAAGCATGCCGTTTTGGTCACTAGAGCCCCAAGAAAAGACCATGCCAAAAGCATCTATCTATGTTGAATAGTGATTGGACTACACAGAAAAGTTAAAAGGAACCGAATCTACAATCTAGAACATAGATTGTTTACGAGGGAACGTGATCGAGTTTTTTTCACCCCAGCTCACTTCTTCACAATCAACGTCGATATCTGTGAGAAAGCGAAGAGAGGGAGCTTTTAAACCAGACAAAGGGAGGCATTTCTTTACACAGAGTGTTGTGGGGGTCTGCAACAAGTTACCCCCAGCTGCGACTCTGAAGCAGAAACAGCCGCTGGGATCCTTTAAGGAACAGCAGTTGAAATCTTTAGATTAATTATTTATCCGCAAGGCAACCGAGTGTGCTCGTTCAGACTCCTCCTATGTTTCGCCTGTATTTTATGTTCCAAAGCGCCATCGCTATTTGCAATCAGTCAGGATGTGCCTGAGTATTATATTCTGATTTGTCAACTGTAAATATATATATGTATATTTAAAAAAGAAAAAAAATGTAGCACAATATGTTCAATTTTAAAAAGTGGTGCTTTGAAATGAAGGGAAGACTTCTCCCTCTTGTCCGAGTCTTAGCTGAAGGGCAGGTAGAATCCCTCCTGTGTGTCTAGGTGTGTTTCTCCAGCCCATTTGGATCAGGCAGTGGGTTGGTTCTCACTCTCGCCCTTTGAAACCCCTTCCCCTCGCTCCCCGCCCAGCCCGTAGACGGTTCAAGTTGCTATTTTACTGTAAGTCTCCACCGAAAAGGTTAACATCGAGCTCGGCAGGCGCCGGGTTGTCTGTCACTGTTACCAGGCAACAAGGCCTCCCTTGCTCTGTCTCTCTCACGCTCTCTCCCTCCCTTCCGGTGCAGGGCTGGGGTCCTGAGATACGGCTCGTTCGCGCAGCCTCAGGACACCCCCCATTCTCCAAGCCGTTTTTACTCCCCCACACCCCCGGGACCGGGAGATAAAACTTAAAATCCCATCAATTCAGTCGCTGCAAGTTCCTTCTCTCTTCCTTCTTTTGCTCTAAGGTTTGCTTTTTTTGTATGAAGGATCCCGCCCCTCTCTTTATCTCTCTCTCTCCCTCTCTCTCTTGCTCTCGTATAGAGCATAGTCATAAAATATTCAGTGATGCTAAAAGGAAGCGCACGCTGTCATTCAGAAGACAGGAGCCCTTCTGAGTGGCACAGTCACAGGATTGAGAGCCAGATTGGGAAGCTGGGGTTTTGGGTTTGGTGGGAATGTCTGGCTCTTGCGTCAGGACTGAGACCTTGCGGAGATCGGGGGGGGGGGGAGTCGCTGGTCCCCACCAGGGTGAAGTCCAGCAGCCATTGTGCCCCGGCTGCTAAGCACACTGGAGATATAGTTTAGGTAGGTAGGTAGGATTTAGGTTGGCCTGATTGGGAATTTAATGGGGACACTGGGGTTAGGGCCTCCAAATTCTTTCAGAAAGTGTTCCTGGGTCTTTACTGAGCACATGGACTCTTAGGAGTGTTAGGGACCTTGCTTTAAAACCTCATGACCCCTCTTGACCATTCCAGGTGAACAACTGGAGCATAAATCTACAGGGTCTTCCAGAAATCTTCACGTGTTCTACAGCGAACCGATTCTACGTCATAGCCAGAACTTGAGTCCGTTTAGTGTGGTGATACACCTCGGCAGTGTATAGGAAGGCCACACAATATCAGTGTGTTTTCACGTGTTGTTCGTTCTTGGCCACATCTTGTATGTCGTTCCCGCTGCTCGGAAATATGATACAGCAGCGTATGCCATTCCCTCGATATCAACCGAAGTCTTCAAGATGGTTTTTAAGCATGATGTCATTGGGGTTGCATAAACATGACTTCAACAAGCATCTGACAGAGGGGCATCAACAAAAAACACAAACAGAGGTCCTCCCTCCAGCTGGAGAGTTTCAGGCGCTGAGGATGACCGGGATGTTACAGGGACACATTGGCAGGTGGCGATTTAACATCGTAATGAAGGTTGGAAATACATGGGGATGAATACAGCCCTCCTTGCTTATTTGGCTTCTCGTTGCTAATCGGTTTCATCCATCTGTTTCTCGCATAGCTGGTAAATGTCATCACAATTTGTGATGACATTGGATATCTTTAAATATCAGTGTTTCCCCTAGAAAAGCGAGGGGGGGGTGTTTAGGAGAAAACGAGGGGGTGGAGTGGGAGCAAGGTTGCTTGTATATTTCTTTCTGTTTAATTGTACACATAACCACTTAATAGCACCGAGGAGAAGAATGTTTGAATATAGGTTTTTGTGTTAAAAAAAAACCTAAACATTTTTTGCCCTGAATATATATAAACATCAGAAAGTTTACAATCAAGTGACTCAGTGATCCAGGAGTCTATTTCTGAATGATCCCATGGAGCCGGCTTTAATAATGTAGCTCGGACAATCGCTCTCTGTTTGAAGATGCATTTCCTTTTTCCTGTCTGGATGGCCTGTAAACTCAGGTTGGTGCCCTCGTACGATTGTCAATCTCGAAGAGGTTTTGATATGGGCTGACGTGATCAATACCCTTTCAGGACCAGAGACACCCAGCTCTCCTCGCCTGTCTGAATACAGCATTCCCCTCCAGGCCGGGGATCATGCGCTCTCTCTCTCTCGCCTCTGACTCCGGTCCCGTTGACTTTATCGAACACATCAATCAAGGAAAACTGAACTCGTTGACCTGCAGCGCATCGTATCAATCCAAGGCGATGTGATTGAGGTACTAATGTGACAGTGGAGGTTGAGAGTTATTTTACATAGTTATTGTGTTATTTTATTCAATTTAATGCATTTAAATATAAACCGTCTGGACACACAATACATGTGCATCACAAAACTGTCGTCTGTGTGTGTTAGTCTTCAGTTGAGCAGTTGCTGTGATTTAGACAATATTCTCTGTCACTTATGCACACCTAATTTACCACATTTCCACATTCCACAGGGATAATATCAGTGAAAAGGTTTAATTCTCTGGGAAAAGCTATATTTTCCTCAGTGGCAAATTGCCGTGAGCTCATATTGCCCACAGCACTGGCCAGTCAAAATCCGCCTAACCTGGCCTCCCGGATAATACAGTCATACAATCAGTGATACTTCCTCATGACAATAATTTAAAAATATAATGGGTAATAAATGGGAAAAATACAATCTCAGATAAGGTCGTTTCCCCCCCCATCTGCATTATAATCAGTAGTTTCTCTTTTTTACTGCAACCCTTTTAGCTTGTCAGGGAAAATAGCACCAGCCAAATACATAAGTAAATATATATAACGACTAATAAGAACTGAGATCTGATGAGGTGAGAGCGCACTGCCTAAACGCAGAAGCCAAACTTATTCTCATTATCTCCCCTTCGCACCACAGCTAGCAGTTTAAACTGCGAGAGTTGCCTGTGTGCTGATACCAGTAATGCAATGCACAGAAAGCCTGAAATGGCTAATTATCACCAAATGCAATGGAGAAGGGGAGAGAGAGAGAGAGAGAGACAGAGAGAGAGAGAGAGAGAGGAAATTAAAAAAACAACAACAGCAGCAACAAAAACAATGAAAAATACACAGAACCAGTAAATAAACTAGTGAGGCGATGTGTGTCTTGGTAATTAGCATGCATTCATGTTGAACTGTACACTGCATAATTACAATATATATTTTTTCTTGTGCTGGCTGTTTTCTCTTTCTTCGAAGCAGTCTGCCTTTTTTGATGGATCACCTAGGCAATCCCCTCACAGCTGTGTGATGTTTCCGATCGTTTTATCACCGCGCCGGCACTGTCACTTCTCCCTCGCCACTCCTTCGCGGCTGACAAAAAAAACGAAACGGCGATTTTTTGGGGGGTTTGTTTGTTTGTTTTCTTCCGTAGTTTTTTTTTTTAATCACAGTGCTTGGCAATATTTAAATAATAATAATAGTACTACAATGAATTGCCTCCCCGCATATTGTGAGTTATAATAATAATATGAATAAAACGTATATTAATAATATCAATATCATCGTCATCATAATAAATTGAGGTGTGTTGAACTGTGTCTAAGTGGCTGGGAGTGTATATCTTGGCGGACTCTTCTCTCCAGAGTCCCAGCGCCACTTCGGTGGGACAACTCCTCTTACTGCCTGTTTTCGTAACGGCGAACCTGCAGGGATGCTTTACAGTCAGTGGCAGCTGTGGAAACTGATAGAACAAGAAGAAAGCTTAGAAAATATGTGGGTTAGGCTGCTGCCTCCCGTAAAAAACACACACACTTTATTACCTAAGGTGTTGTATGTCCCATTTGAGTTAGTATACTGTGTGTGTTCAAGGCTACTCAGAGTGTGCGTGTTGATACCGAGGGGTCCTGTGCTGATCTAAACGGTGTGGTTCGAATTGATGTTAGCCTTTTTTTCTCTCTAGAGTCCGGGATATTAATCAATCAATCAATTTGTATGTAGTGAAGTACAGATTGAAAATAAACACACAAACCGACAATATGAACCCATAACTAAACCATAAATAAGTAAAATAAACTTAAAAAAACACACAGGTATGTAACGACTGGAGATCGCAGACTGCAGCGAGTGAACAGACTCCTTGAACTGGCCTCTGAGTAAACGAGAGAGGCAGGGGAGACGCACGCTGTTGCATTGTGGGTATTCCGTGTACGTAACACGATATTGTGGTGGTTCGGAGAGTTATCGCACACAAGCTCTGGAGAGAGAGCCTTCTATTGTTGTTGTTTTTAGATAACAATGAAAACTGAAATCCATCCCAGAGGAGAGCGAGTCAGGGATCAGCCACTGAAACCTCGTTAATCAGTGTGCTATTTATTTTCATTTGTACAGCAGGGATGACCGTCTAACTGATGGTGTCTCTAGCAACAGCAGGCAGAGCAGCTTGTGTTTTTTACTCTTTCCGAGACTTGACTTGCCACACGACATCGAAGGCCGGATCCCTACAAAACAGGGCCTTCAGGACATCTCACAGAATCAGTACATTTTCTGTAGAAACCCATAAGGACTGTGGCCCCCAAATCAATGTTTGTCTTTTCAGTGGGACGGGTTAAAAATCCCACACTCCGCTACACTCTGAGCATTATGGTCTTGAATGTTTTATTCAACTGTTCAATTTCCAGCTTGCTTTCTGTCTGGCTCTCCCTGTATGTCCCTGTCTTGTCTCCCTACACACCCATAAATATGTATATAGGTGTTTTATATACAGTATATATGCACAGACATGCACTGTTTTTACATATTGTATTGCCAAGTCTGTGACCGACACTAACATTACCAAGTTGAGTAGCTCCTGTATATATATAGTACCACAATAAACTGTATAAGAAAATGTATTGGAATCCAAGTTCATCTGAACCACCCCTAGCTTGATCGTTAAAGTGTCTGAAATCTGACAAAAGGAAAGAGAAGAATTAGAGCGACTCGTCTGCAGTGGAGTACCAGGGCGCCGCTGTGCCACCGAGTCCTGCACAGAGCCCGGCTTAGCAAATTGAATTGATTTCACTCCTCTCCCTACCAGGGTCTCCTCTCCTGAGCTCTTGTCATCTGGCAAATCCATCTCATTTCCATCCCACCCTCCCGACACACACTCTCACACACACACAGACACACACACACACACACACACACACACTCGACACAGACCCCTCCTTTTATTTATGCACCGAAAAGTGTGGAATTCCTTTGCTCAAGATGCTTTCTGAGTCTCACCCTAATCCTATTAGAGAGAGAATCTGGGTTAGGAGCGCATTTGTATGTCTTGCATTACGGTTAGTTAAATCTCAGCTGGGTCTTGTTTTATCTCCTTCACTGTTCAGCTGCCTTGAGGGGCTTTGCGAGGCTTCAGAAGCTGCCGGGAAGCGCTCTTGCTAAATAGGGAAGTGGAGCAGAGGGAGGGATTCTTTAAGAGCCTCGGCGAGCGCGGCTCCGACGAGACACGACTGCGGGACGGCCGCCGAGTCCTGAAGACGGCTCTGCGTCCGTAGAGAGCAGGCCACTCTTTAGCATACGCACTTTTCCATGCTGCCTCTGTTGCTAATGAAACTTCCCCAACGCAGCTCCTAATACCCTCACCCCCACCCCCGGTCTATCAATTGTTAACAACGAGGTAATGAATCAGTTAAAGCATGTAATTCTTTGGTAATTGTTAGTTATGAGTCCTAGCCATGGTTAATCAGGTATTAAATAGTTTGAGGCCTATTAGTGGGGAACTATTGTCGAATGAGCACTAATAAATATATGGTGGCCAATTTATAATAACAATAATGATAATTGGATGTTTATATGGAAATTGATTCTGTAGTTAATCAATGCAAATTATTGCCCCTTAAAGCAGTTATCTGCCCTAATGACTACGGCCGCAGCTTCTCTGCTGGTCGTGCTCCTGCCGTTGGTCTGAGTGTTTTTTTTCCCAGTCAAGCTAAATCAGATCCGCTGCTTTAACTCGCCCTTAAATGAGGAAACACACGGGCAGTAATAAGCAAGCGAAGCCGCTCTTGTTGCTTAATTTCCCCAGCTTAAATACAACACAGTGTAGTCCTTGAAAAACAACACACATACACAACATATACAGTGAGGGAAAAAAGTATTTGATCCCCTGCTGATTTTGTACGTTTGCCCACTGACAAAGAAATGATCAGTCTATAATTTTAATGGTAGGTGTATTTTAACAGTGAGAGACAGAATAACAACAAAAAAATCCAGAAAAACGCATTTCAAAAAAGATATAAATTGATTTGCATGTTAACGAGGGAAATAAGTATTTGACCCCTTTGACTTAGTACTTGGTGGCAAAACCCTTGTTGGCAATCAAAGAGGTCATACGTTTCTTGTAGTTGGCCACCAGGTTTGCACACATCTCAGGAGGGATTTTGTCCCACTCCTCTTTGCAGATCCTCTCCAAGTCATTAAGGTTTCGAGGCTGACGTTTGACAACTCGAACCTTCTGTGGAGGGAGCTGATTTTCTATGGGATTGAGGTCTGGAGACTGGCTAGGCCACTCCAGGACCTTAATGTGCTTCTTCTTGAGCCACTCCTTTGTTGCCTTGGCTGTGTGTTTTGGGTCATTGTCATGCTGGAATACCCATCCACGACCCATTTTCAATGCCCTGGCTGAGGGAAGGAGGTTCTCACCCAAGATTTGACAGTACATGGCCCCGTCCATCGTCCCTTTGATGCGGTGCAGTTGTCCTGTCCCCTTAGCAGAAAAACACCCCCAAAGCATAATGTTTCCACCTCCATGTTTGACGGTGGGGATGGTGTTCTTGGGGTCATTCCTCCTCCTTTTAAGAGAGTGCTCCTAATCTCAGCTCGTTACCTGTATAAAAGACACCTGGGAGCCAGAAATCTTGCTGATTGTCTCTCACTGTTAAAATACACCTACCATTAAAATTATAGACTGATCATTTCTTTGTCAGTGGGCAAACGTACAAAATCAGCAGGGGATCAAATACTTTTTCCCTCACTGTAGTTGCCTGCATTGTGTATTGAGCACCTCTGACAAGTTAATGTGTGTAACTGGCTCGATAGTGCAACCCTGTGCAAGTAAACAGCAGTGCCTCCATTCAGATTTGTTGGTTGGCAAAAGGAGTGATAAAAGAGAATCGAGAGCTGAGGAGAGGTTGTGCTCCTACTATCTCAACTCCTCCCTTACTGCCAATTAAATGGTCCACTCCATTGTATTCTTGCCTTTATCATTAGTAGTTAACCCTTGCTATCCCATGGTTTGCCATATTTTAATTTGAGTGCTGAACTGGCAGGAACTTGTAGAGCTATAGTAGCGGAGGGCTAGTCTAGCGTTCTCCAGAAAGGCAATGAATTGTTCAATGTGAAGATCTTTAGCCCTGAAGGCCTAGTCTCCAGTCTCGTCCCTGATAATGGCATGAGAGAGAGAACCAATAACCAGTATTATAGTTTATATCAATACAACATCATTTCCGAAAAGACGGGAAGATGACATCATCAACTTTGCAGGCGTGACATGGAATAGGGCAGCTGTTGACCGAAACAGCTATATAGTGGCACGGTGTGGGGTGTGGTTTGGGTCGTGGCTTTGGTTTGCTGTGATACAAGGTCGTTTTGGAGGATTTAATAGTGTCCTTATTGTCCTTTCTGGGGTCGTTTTCCAATGGGAGTTGCCAGTCTGATGTCGGTCGCTGCATCCTCTACTCTAATATAATTTGGTGGAAAAAAGGTTGATGAAGAAACCGTGTGGTCCTAAAGTACCTTCCCTCGAATACCACACCTCTCTCGCTGTCACAACATACAATAGTTACTTCTACTGTACTTGTATAGCATTATAAATGAGGTGGTAAAGAGAAAGACAGTCAGTGGTGCAAAACTTAATAGACCATACTGGTGAAATATATTGTTAAAGGTATGATAGAATGGCTGAAAACTGATCTGCTGCTGTGATTGCTAAATCTGCTATAAAAAGTGATAGCAGTTCTAATTAAATTGATATTTTCCCATGAGCTCATAACAATGTTTATGCACTGAAAGCAGTGGGGAGAAATAAGCAGCACAGTCAGATATTATAATCCGCGGTCTTAAGATTCAGGTAGTCCACTTGAGCTCAAATAAGCTTCTCTTGAATTGTTTTCAAGTTAAATTTTTTATGTTTTTACTATTAACTGTAAATACAACATCTGTGTAGAGGATGAACGGATTGGAAAGCTTGGAGGGAGCGGAGAAGTGAAAAGATGTTTACAGCAATGCGTGATAGAGGCTGGAGTTTCTGCTACCCATTTACTGAAGCTGTTAAACTCTCTCTCTTAACGACATTGTATTGTTTTTGTGCAAAAACAGAGGTATGGTTTATTTTCACTATAAAAAATACCTGAACCTAATCCAGGATGTAACTACATCAATAAAAGCATGTTATAAATGCTTTCAGTCACACTGAACATCACCTGGAAATCCTATTAACACACACACTACAAAAGGGTATTGAGTGCAAATTAGGTGAAAATGTTGCTTAATTTTCTCAGAAGAAAATACATCAGGGGTATTATTTTGCTAGCATTTCATTGAACACCTTTATTTTACTGCAAGTCTATCCCATACAGACTACATTCACCTTCTGCCTCCCTTGTTTGCATAGCTACTGGATGTTCTGTGTTGATTTGCAGTCTGTGCTCCATTAAGTAAACCTTACTTTTGTTACGTTTTCCCTCGGAGAATGTCCTTCCTTTTGAACACTAAAGGCCAAATCAAAAACAACCTACCTGTGACTCCCACAGTACAACCTTGTATCCTATTGTGTTTTAATTTACTATCAGAAGCCACTTTCTATTTTTAAATCAAACTGACATTTTCTGTTGAAGTGGAGAGAGAGAGAGGCATAGCAAGAGAAAGAGATGTACATAATTGGGCTTTGATTCTGTGAAAATACCAGAGGACATTTGTTGGCAGTGCTTCCAATTTCCACTGGCATCCATTTAAGTTTCCTTGCTATATCCTAGCCGATCAGCTCACTGAGATTGGTCTGGCAATTAGTGTCAGAAGTCCCCACTTTTCTCTCTCCATTTCTGTGCCAGGATGGGCTCCCAGTTCTCACTCTCCCATCTACAGGAGTTGAGCTTCATTTCCACTTCTCCCTTCGGGCTGTTCTCGGAGTGGGTAGAGCGTGCCATGTCTCGCACCCTGCTCCCGCTCCCCCGAAGCAGGTGCGATGGTCTTTCCTATGCCCGATCGCTACCCTGGTCTGATTGGTCAGGAGGCACTGGGGAGAGTGTGCGTTCTGCAGCCTATCCATCTCTATTCAGACACCTGACTGACAGGCTGAATTTGGCCAGGAGCTTACAAGCGCCAGTAATGGGATGTCAGATTTTTCTTGGTTCCTCTGTTCTCTCGGAGGAACAGGTACTTTGGAAAGAAAAAAGAGAATCTCTCTCTCTCTCTCTCTCTCTCTCTCTCTCTCTCTCTCTCTCTCTCTCTCTCTCTCTCTCTCTCTCTCTCTCTCTCTCTCTCTCTCTCTCTCTCTCTCTCTCTCTCTCTCTCTCTCTCTCTCTCTCTCTCGGGTGCTGGTGAAGGCAGTACTGCAACTATATGATGTGTGAGTTTCTGAGTGCATGATTTTTACCAGTGTTGCATTTCCGCGCAGGAAATGCTCATTTGTCAGTTCATGTTTTAATCACGTATTGTTCATTTATTTCAACTTAAGTAGAATTTTATTTAAAATGAACATTAAAATGGTATTAAACATGATACATTGAACATGTAGCCTATAATGAGTCCTATTTATGGAACTCCCTGCCCAGCTGTATGAAAGAGATTCTCTCCGAGTGATGCTTTTTAATCTTTGAGTTGGAATTTACCTCTGTGAGATGGAAATTAAACTCACGGTTTTGGTAGAGTGCCTTGAGGCCAATTCTTGACATGAAGGCATGATATATTCAGAATGCAAATAAATGTTCTGTACAAATATGCATTGAGTCATTTCATATTGTACTGTATATATATATATAAATATCTATCATCTGTATCTATATTAGCCCTAAATATTTCTAAATGTAGGACAGGTGCAAGGGTAAACGACACACATTGCAAATTGTAACGACACACATTGCAAATTGTAACGCTTTGACCATGGTTTCAGGCTGTCCCTACACAGGGTCTGAGAAAGGGTAAGTGATGCCCTAGGCGGACAGTGTCCTGGGGCGTCCACACCCCCATGCCACCTCCCAGCAAAGCAGTTGCAACATTTAGGTTAGTCAGCTTGTGTCTGCTAAGAAATAAATAACAGTAATGACACCTTAAACTAAAGAGCCCTATTGTTGAGACATTTTGTCAACCTCCCACCCCCACCAAAAATGGTGTCACCCCAGGCGACGGTCTACTTTGCCTAAGGGTTACCCTGGCCCTTTGTGCAGCCATCTTATTTTCTAGGCCATTTATATAAAGGTGTTCATGGCAAGGCAATGAAACAGACCCTTCACCTCATCAGAACGGAGTCTTGAGAAAGCAGTGAGTCTAATACATGTGACTTATTCCAGAAGGATCCCAGTGTATCTTATTCAATGACACGGCTTTGAAAGCTGTTCCAAGCATGAACCGCTGTTTATTCAAAGAAAGAAGAAGATAGTAAGGGAAAGACAAAAAATGATGCCTTGCCTCAATTTTAAAGACACTTTCATGATTCTCTGTGTTTTGATGAATGAACGACTTCTTTTTTCCCCTTGCTGGCACTTCAGCAGCTTACTCACAGTTAAACCAGTGATTGAAATTAGGCCTTCGCTCTCACATCAATCTTAGCGCAGGCTCACTACAGTTAAAAAGATAAATAAAATACATCAGTGAGACTCATGAAACAAATCTTCCAGCTCTTCAGAGCTGAGATTTCCACAGGAACCAAAATATCTGAATTCTGCATGCTCTTGGCTTTGATATCCCCCCAGCGCTGTGCCTTTGTAAATAGCTGTAACGCAAGCCGACTGAGTGTCTAATACATGCTCTGTTTGGGTGATTTGAAAGACACAAATGAGTGCAAAGTGAGTTTAATGTCTCTGTCTCCCATTTATGGTTTGGATGCAGATCGGACCTCAAGAGCTTGAGGTTTGGAAAGCAGGGATCTCAAACTCGGCTGAAGGCCGCAGTGTATTCTGGGTTTTGTGTTGTCTTCGGTTGTGTAATAAACAGACTGCTGTTGCCACTTGGAGAAGTTTAAACATTGTGTCAAGGGCTGTAACAGCTATTGGCCTAAAATATGGCGATTCCAAGTAGAGTCCCAGCAAAGACATTGTGTTCTGTCATTATGTTTTTCTGTCTCTGTATCGTGTAATTTGTGAATGTTGTTTCTAGGGACTGTATTTTTAAAAATGTAATGATATGAAATCAGTTTGCAGTGTTTTGATAACATCCACTGGTGTCAACGTATTGTGCGTTGCCACAGTGTCGTATTGTTCCTAGTTCACTTTATTACGATATTGCCACAATGTTATTTAAGTAGCTGGTAGTCTTTTTGATGTGTGGGTTTTGGTTTCATCTGCAGGGCCCCATTATGTAATTAACCATAATTATGAACCAATGAAATGAGCCATTATTTAAAATATTGTAGTAGTAGTAGAAATATGATTATATCACTGACCTTTCTTCAAGGCAATTGACAAAGGTTATCATATGCATATCATGATTAACACAAGGAACAAAATGTAAATTAAGGAATTACATCAAAATGTTCAGTAGTTTCTAAGTGCTGTCCAGCTGTTTCTGTTGTCTATGTCTCAATACACAAGTGTGTAACACTTAAGTGACACGTGTGGATAATAGTTGAGTCAATAGTCAGTGGCTGTTGCGTTAGGGGAGTAATTTCAGATCTAGCCATTTAGTTAACACGTGAAAAGAACCATTCCGTCTAAGACTTCAGCAGTTCAAAGTACAATATGAGTTTTGCCCCCAGCCTCTGGATTTCAACACTGAGAGCTTTAACTGCTTTTGACTACCACTTGATTATGAATGCACAAAAAAAGGCCACTGGAAAAAAACACACACGCAAAATACAAAAACAAACCACTGAAACCAACACCTAGAACATTGAGTTAGTTTTGTTTCCTGTTCCTCTTATCTTTGACCACGCAATTTGTGCTCCCCCAGGCAGTGAGAGAGTGTTTTGCGCTTGTTTCAGACGACAACCAACCAGCCTTGAGGTCTTTGTGTCACGAGCGTGGGCAGCAGACATGATTGAATTCCTCCGCGTCCGTCTGAGCTCCCAGCATTGAAGTCGCAGAGTGTGTCGCCGCAAGACAATCTCGGTTTAAAAATGACTCGTCCCTGGGTTTATGAGACTCACGATCAATCCATTGAGGCCCGGTCCTGAACGTTTTCGTCCTCGGCCGATCGAAACCTCACAATCGGGGCGCTTCGTGCTTCTGGGTTGTGTGGGCCTGCTTTGCATTGTCTGGTCAGACGGGCATTGTCAACAGCGCAGGAGGTGGCGATCCCAGTGAGGATCAAATGTTCCTGTCTCTCTTTTCTGCTGCCGTGCTCCGGCGCCCCGTTCGACCTTGGAAAGAAAGTCTTTCTCTCGTCTCTCGTTTGCCTTTTCTCTACCTCTCTCTCTCTCTCTTCCCCTCTTCCTGGTCGGTTTCTTCCTCACCCTGCTCCCAACTTGTCTCTTGCTCCTTTCTCTCCGTCTGTCTCTCTCTTTCTCTCTGTCTGCTGTTTCTGTCTCTCCCGCACCGTTCTGGAAACACATCAAATACAGTCCAACACTGAAGATGCAGGAAGAAGGTTGAAATACTTTTCTCAAAACAGTTGTACAGTTTTCTCTCTCTCTCTCACACTATCTTAAGTGTGCTTTCTTAACGTACATTTCTAGCTCCATCACCCCTGTCTCTCTCCGGCTTCTCTTACGGCAGTCAGTATGCAGTTAAATTACTATGATTTTTGAATGTTGTTCTTTGTAGCGTCTCTCTTTTTCTCCTTTCTCAATCTCATCTCCTGTACTGTCAGGGGTTGCAGGGCAGAGCACAAAGAAAATCCATCGGTCTGAGAGAGAGAAAGAGAACGGGGGAGAAGAAGCTCTAATCGATGACACAGTAAATTGACAGGAGCTGGAGACCCTGCAAGTGAAAGGGGGCAGTTGAAAGGATAATTGGAGATAACGAAAAGTGGCAAGGTTAAGGCAAATCACCCTGGCGAGGGAGAAAAAAAAGAGAAAGAATGAAGGCGCTCAGAGTTTCCTAATTACTGACCTCACCACGGCCGGCTGCTTCTCTCAGGCCCTGACCCTCCTGGCTTCACTACACGGCCTGTCCCATATCTATGTACACCAGGTTTCACTCGTAGTGCATCTCAAAATCAGCCATTTTCTGTGTGTGTGTGTGTGTTTCATATAGCTCTGCCTTTCAGTTAATGTCGGAAGGTGTCTGATTGCAGTTAGTGGATGTGTAGTGTAGTGTGGGTGGCTAGGGCTGCGCTGGGATGTTTGTGTTTTGGAGAGCGGTGAAGTGCTTTAGTACCAACCCCTGAAGACCTGTGCTTCTCTCTCTACATACGCTGTGCTTGTTTTTAAACCGTCGGACTGGTTATGTAATGCTTACGCCCGGAGTGGCTGTCTTTACTGAGGGCAGGGAGGGAAGGGGGCTGGGTGAGCAATAGAGGAGACTGGTATGAAATTATACTGTTAAAAATAAATTAAGAGGTTTCACAGGGGCCAGAGACAGGGTTATTTCTGGCTAAACTTTCAGGCAGCAGACGGACAATTCAACACATAATACTTAATAATATATTGTGATGCAGCTTTACTTAGTGGAGGAGAACAAAGGGAAGCACATTTTCCGCAGTCTGGGGCTGGGAAGTAATTCTCTATTATTCAAGCACAACAGTTTGGGGGGAGATAGTTTTTTGTGTCCATATATACATGCATTCCTATCGATCCCAGTGGAAGCATCTTGAGGAGGCCTTCATCCAGCAGTGGTTGCTGTGGGCTGATGGTGATGGTGATATATATGTATGTATGTCACACACACATAGGTAAAGACTTGAAAACATCCTACTGGTGTCAACATGTGAACCTACGTGTCTTCGCACTTACATACCTTGCTGAGACACCTCTGGAATCACACCCAAGATGCACACCAACTCAGAAGCTTATCTAGTACAGCAGTGCTGGGGTGGGGAGGGGGGGGTCCTTACGTTGTCTTTTTGGTTCAATTAGCGTGATGCTGAAGTGTTGCCAAGACATGACAAGTAATATATAAAGCAAGATCAACTTGTATACTTGTTTATTGTCATTGTCATCAGACAACAAATTATCAGTAATACTTTACAATAGGTCGCCCTGCTTACAGTGTATAGTAGGTACTCAGTATCTACATGTTAGTTACTCATAAGAACAGTGTGATTATGTACTTAATGTGTAAAAATGATTAACGGTATATGTATGTACACATTTGTCTGGTAAGGATGCCTCTGGAGCTATACCGGGTATCATAGGTGTAGGTTTAGGTGGCGGGGGTGGGGCTCCATAGGTGTAGGGGACACATCCCCCCCAATATTGACAGCGTTCCCCCCTCCAATATTGACAGTGCCCCCCCATTTCTGAAATGAAACCTACTCCCCTGCAGGGCATGGCACACTTTTTACACATTAAGTACAAAATAAAAAAATGAATTACACTGTGCTTGTGAGTAATGAACACGTAGTTACTGAGTACCTACTATGTTAATACACTGTAATTAGGGAGATCTATTGTAAAGTGTTACCAAATAATCTGAAGAGGATCATATTTTTAGGATCATACTAGTCTGAACATGAATATATGAAAATACCAATGACACCAGTGTTGTGATCAGATGGGGATGTCAGGGCACTAACTATGGCCCTGCAGAACCCCCAATTTCTGCTGGATCTACTCCAATGAAATTCAGACGTATGCCGCTGCGATTCCCATAGCAGAAGCCTTTGCGTCGATGTATCGGTAGCACATTCTGTTTCATTCTCATTCTGTGCACAAGCGAAACATCCTACTCTTACAAAGTTAAGTCCGCGCGGCTTAGATGTATACGGTAAACCTTTAATTAATATTTTAAGTGGCTTGAACCTAGGTCTGAAAAGTAATCAAGTATTAATTCCCCGTCGACAGAAGCAGAGCAATTGTGCAACCCCTTACAAAGCCTCTTCCGAAACCTTTTCACATTAGAAGCGTGTAGCGTCATGACATGAGTGATATGATATTCATATTGCCAGTTTGAGGAAGGCGCTGTCCTTGTATTTGAAGTCGAGAAACGTGAACACATGAGCGCCATACCTCAGATGAACCGAGTTAGACACACACAGACACGCGCGCTCGCAGGCGTGGTGAAATTCAATTGAAGTGCGGTAGAGTACATTGATTTTTTTCCCCCTAGGTAATCTAAGTTGGCGTTCTCTTTAAGTGACTGATGCATCTTTACTCACTCCTTCAACTTCTTTTCTCGACAAGTCTAAAATCTATGTAGCTACCTGCATGCTTGTTTTATTTGCCTGGATATGTATAGCTCTCTCTCTCTATTTATAGATCTGTCAGTCTATCCGTGCATGCATCTAGTTGTGCACGCAAACAGTGCGGTCAGCTGGAGAACCTAACTGGATGCAGCTGGAAACCAGCGATTTCAGATGTAGAGAACATGTATTAACCTTCTCGAGAGAAACAGAAGCAGAGGACGTGCTTTTGCCATCATTTAACTTACTCTCCCGACGAACGCCTACCCGTTCCCATTAGCAAGCAGCACTGCACACACTGGAGGCCAGTTAAGTAGTCTGTCACTATGTATTGTCATCCATTGACTTCCTCATCATCTCCTAGAGCTAATGTGGGCTGCCTGCAATCTCCTTATCCCTCTGATGTCAATCTCGCCCGACAACATAACAGTGGGGTAAAAGCAAAAAAAAGGCTTTTATGGCACTCATTAAAAAGGAAAAGGAAAAAACAGTTTTGCTTTCCGATTTAAATAACCGAGGTGCCATCTTGGCAGTGTGCTTAGGGTCATGAACTTGTGCTCAGAATTGTGTGGTGTTTAACAAATTGAACCATGCTGTACATTTTCTAATGTCCCTTCTGCTTTTTATATGGACTCCAATGCATATCCTTGTTCGTGTAATTACCTCAGTGTTGTACCGTAGTAAATCCATAGGAGGCTAAGGTTCGATTGTGTTTCCACAAGCATGATGAGGTGTACCGGGTTTGGCAATACATGTAAATCAGTTGCTGATTTTATGCCATTGCTTTGATCTCTGATGTATAATTACTCGTTGTTTATACTGATGTAGACAGTTTTACATATAAGGTTAGAGAGAAGGTTCCACCGAAGGCACAGGATGAGTTATAGGTTTGTACGTTGCACTGCACCTGAAGGTCAAAGTTTGCTTTGGTCTCACGAAATGTGGGAAGGAAGTAGTCCCACTTATTTCAGTGTTGATGAAACTGCTGCACATTTTTTTTCTGCTGACAGTGGCTATCCAGTACTAAACCCGATGTGGCTGAGCATGAATACACTCAGCATTCAGTAAATAAAATCCACTCAGATCACATTAGCTCACCCAGACCACCTTGGGGGTTTAAATGACACGTGGAGCAGTTCCAGCAGTGAGATAAGACCCCCGCTTGCTTGTTGCAGATATGTTTAAGTAGACACTGCGGTGTTCGATGGGCTTCGCGTGCTCTCCCTATCTAGCGGCACACAGCGCAGGAGCGGGGGCAATCTCGGTGGACATAGATGGCGCTTCTGTGGAGATAATTATCAGTCAAGTTATTCCCCATTCAGCAGTCCCATTAAAATGACACAGCATGTTGGAGAGGAAGATCTCTTTGCGGTAGGACTGACGCATCAGCTGAGATGGATAGGAGATCGGTTAGATTATGGTTGAACCTGTACCGCCATCATTTTGCATATTGAAAACAACAATGAATTTCTGATAATAGTTTTTAAAGCTTACCATTTTAACTGACACTTGAGATTTTATATATTTATTTATATATATTTATGTGTAATAGCGGGTGCGCGGAAGAATCCTATGAATTGACTCTACTAATGATCCACAAGAGCATAGAAGGGCACTTGGAGATACAGAGAAGGACAGTATTTTGCAGGAAATGGCTATTTGTGATGTATTTATTATTTATCCGCATTAGAATTCTTCAGCCAAACTAACCTATCAGTTCAGCCTGACCCAATTCAGATCTACCTCATAGATAGAAATGTCTTAATTCCCATTGTTAGAGAGCTGTATGACGCTCTTTTCGTTTTTTTTGGTGGGGGGTGCTCAGGAATCGTGATCTGTGTCTTTGTGATTTCCTAATCTTCTTCTTCTTCCCATTATTATTATCATTATTTTTTTCATGGGAAATGTTCTCTCAAGAGAAACCAAAATGTCCCACTGAGCAGCAAACTGAAGATCTCCTTTTGTCTTTGCAGGTGAATCATCACAAACCGGTAAGATGTCTCTCTGCTGTTGATACACAAAAAAACTGTGCGACCGGCATGGCTAATCAATAATCGATCACAGTTTCTCACACTTGGCTTAGTTCAGACACCTCTCAGGCACATTCAGTAGAGACCCCTCCTACAAAAACCTTCGCTCAGATCCAATAATTGCTCAGACAAATGCCTGTGTCTCCATCGAAAAGGTAAGGTGGTTCATGGTCCCTGAAGTCCCGTTAAGAGGCCCTGGGGAACACAAATCACTGCCTAAACATTCACACAACACCCAGACATATGAAGTATCCATGTGGAAGAAATAAGGATTTTAGGATTCCTTACACTTCTGAAACACAAACCAAGTTCACCCAGGTGGGGCCTACAGACAAAACACGAGCCCCCCATCTCAGCAATCCCAGAATATCTGACTCAAGCAACTGGACGCACTTGTCAAACCGATAAGAGCCTTGTGTTGCTCTTTTTTAGGAGAAGTGCTTTCCCTTGACCTGATTGTGATGCCGCTGACTTCTCTGACACTAATTAAGGTGCCCCTGGACTCCCTTTGGGATTCTAATTGCATGCGGCTCCAATCTGTGTCAGTGTGGGTGGAAGACAGTAATTGATCCATTACGGGTTAGAGTTCTCTGTAGTTTTGGTTGGATTCAGCAAAAGCATCTAATCCGTAAAGCCATCATGGTTTTCCTATAGGAAGACTGCTGGCAAACCACACCTCTAAGGCATATCTATTGTAGGTTTTAAAATACATGCAACACATGTCTTTCACACTGATAGCATTTGAGTATACATGGTCTTTGTGTGGTCTGGCCATCTTCATCATCACCAGCACCAGCCTCATCTTCATCATCTCCGATCGGTGAGTACAATAACCCTCTTCCCCCCGGCAAAAATGTTTTTCTTGATTTTATTGTTGCTTTTATTTCAAGTGTTTTAAGTGAATATTGTTTGACTACAGGGTGTACATTTAGAGTCATGTACACACACCATGCATTATTCACTCTCGAGGTTTTCATGACGCAAAAGTATGTAATACTTCCAAGTTCCCATAATCCCGTTTCTGCCCATGAGGTATTTAGTTTAAGCAGCAAGGTTTGGACCCGCAGACCCACACAACATTTTTCAAGGATCGCATTGGATGGGACCCCACTGTACTGACTGTGATCTTGGTACCGGATCTGTTTATATGCAAACAAACTCCCCTGTACGTGACCTTCTGCTTTCATTGGATAGTAGAGCAAAAGGCAGTTTCACCAGGGGGAATGAACATACTTAAAAAGCATTTGCAGCCCTAGATCATGTTGAATTTTCTGTAAAGGGGCCTGCTCTACTTACACACGGTCTCCATCTTTAAATAAATATATATATATATATATATATATATATATATATATATATATCCCTTTGTGGGCAGTTGCCATGCACCCGAGCTGTGTTTTTGAAAGAACAGCCAGGAAGTGACAGGATTTATGGACAGGCTTTCATTAAAAAAAACAGACAAACAAACAAACAAAGGAGGAAAGAAAAAAAACGGGAAGCCATTCATTACGACGGGACACACATAGCCATACAGAGATTGAGATTAGGCCTTTTAACGAGAGCTGTCATCGGCTGGACGTGTCGCATCCGTCAGTAATAGCCTAGCAACCAGTGGCAGCCTGCTCACCTTTCTTGCAACAGCTTAGAAGTCAGAGAGCCGGGTTTCACGAGCGCGCTGTAAACAGCCGAGCCGAGGGAGAGTAATTGCGGTTAACTGTCTAGTTGCCTTCCGCCACAGCACAGAGGCGAGAAGCAAGCCGAGAAGACAGATTGATTTACCCTGGCAGCCTAGCCGAAGCAGCCTGTCGGGCAGTTTCATTGCACAGGGATAGCCACGCGGGCCCGTTCCCCTGCCGTGTTTAATCGGGGAAAGATCGCAGCTTCAGAGCCGCAATATCAGGCCATTGCGTAGCACAAACAATGACAAAGGATGGTTTGGGATTTGTAAATTCAAATACCATGAAGACTTGGGTTTGGTTTCCAGTTATCCTCAGTTTTTTCAGTGCCGTATGATACGTCATTCCCAGAAAATCCCCTTTTCTGAAAGGAAATACACTTTTTTGTGTTGATTTATAGCCCTCCATGGCCACCTACATGAGGTTCATACACACTCACACACCTTGCCAGTCATGCAAGGACCATTTTATTACTCGATATATTGACTTCCTGTGAATGCCTGAACATGTAGCGTAGAGCTGTGCTGTGCCTTGCCCAAGCTCACAGACAGCAAGGCCTCATTTCAATAGTAGACAACCCCCGATTCAGGCCACTCACTTCTGTCCAAAACACGCCACTAGTATTGGGCGCTTCACAAACCCCTCCTCCCCAGTCCCTGTCTCTGCAGCAGCTTCTTGACTCATTCCCTGTAAGGAGGACGGGGAGGTCAATGTTCCCTCAGTCAAGCAGGTAAAGCGAAACATCTACACAATTAACTTTGTGTGCTAACTAATTAACTACAACAATCATGGTTGTAAATGACTGAAAATAACATTTAGTGGTTTGGGGGATATAATTTTGCCTTGAGAAAACAGAGAAATACATGCATTCGCTTTTGGAATGGCTTCTAAGCATCTAGCCCCCTCTCTGTACCTCTCCTGTGCCACAAAGTGCTGTGAGCGAGGATTGTGTGACATGTAACACAAGGGAGAACATACCACACGGAATTTGAATGTGCTTGTGTTTCTGCCTTAGTAAATCTTACATTTAGCCGTGAAATTGATTTTTACTCTTGATATATGCTGTGAAATAAGTTTTTTTTGTTTTTTAATTTTTTGGGGGCGGTGGAACAAAATGCAAGTCTTCATCATTTGGTGGAATAAACAGCTGATGCTGAATTGCACGGCTTCTTTCGCCGCTCAGTTGTGCCTAAACACTCGAACACCTGTTTTCCGAAGAGGTGCATTCTGGGTGGCAGTTGTTACACATTGTCAGGTCTGAGACTGTGGAGAATTGCTTTTCCTGTGACCTCTTGCATAGACACAACCAGTGTAATTGTAGAGCCCTTTAGGAAAATGTACATTTGAGTTGATGATGATTTATGTATGTGTGATTTACCAGCAGTCAGGTTGAAGTGCCAAACCTGTGATTCATACGGCAACACAACACAAACATACTTATATGTATCAGAACAGCAAACAAGATTACATTGTTGGCTTATTTGATTATTTATTTTTGCTGAAGCTTAATATTGTTTAAATATTCATATAAATCTAAACTATGCCCCACGGTGCCTCAACTTGCTGACGTGGCGATCGCCTACGTTCTACTGTGTGATCAGCAGATCAGGATGGGGTGGGATGACAGGAGTGCCAGATGGGGGGTGGGGGGGGTGGATTGTCTTCCAGACTAGCTGCAGGCACCTAGGGTTCATTTGGTCCCGATAATGACATCCCTAGCCCCTACGTTCACACGGAGGAAAAAGGCTGAGTCCACAAGACACCCCAGCTATCTTCAATTAGAAAGCACATCCGCCCGCCCGCATTTGTCATTTGCCTCCTCCTGTGCTCCTGCCATCTCCTAATGACTCGAGAAATGATCAGATCCGCAATCCCACGGGATCATTACATCCCGCGTCTGACTTTCATTCGCCTGTTCCTCGCGCACGGGACATGAAGTTATGTAACGCTGTAAAGTCGGGGGGTATCGTCTTATGTTTCTTGTTTGGTTCCTGTTTGAGACCACCAGGTGTTGTTGTTGTTTTGGTAATCAATGTCTTGATTCTATCAAAGGCATTGTGCTTGAACTTGACTGAAGTATCTGGGGTGTGGAAACACAGTTTTCGGCGAGAAACCACTCACTGGTTTCTGCTGATACAATTTAAATCAGTGATTCAATTAGCTTAATGCACAGTTTTGATTAAACTATAATTATTTATCAGTGATATCTGTTCAGAGTTTGTTAAACATTGATTCAGCCTAGAAAAAAAAAAAAAAACACGGATAAAGATTCCAGTTGATTGAACCGAAGACAGTACATTTACATGGTGTATTGTTAGTTTTCCAAGGATTGCGTTTATGTAGGTTGCTTTTCTGTGGTTTTCTATGGTTTGTTTCCTTGCTTACTATATTTCTCTTTGCTCTGTTGCAATTACACTTGACTTTCTTACCTTTTATAATTATTATATTATAGATTATACTACAGTACAGATTTTCCCACTGTGGAATGGAATAGGAAATCTCTTTAAATCTACTTCACTTTTGGGCTAACAAACCCATCAGGATGTAGAATAAGCTAAAGTTGAAAATGACAAGACCGAAACATCTTAATCTGATCGCGGTCCACAGTTTCATTTTGTATCCCCACTATTTGTTCTTGCATAAGAACTTTACCATTACATGTAAGGTACAGTGTGAGTTAAAGTTTAGTGTCAGTTTCAAAGAAGCGTGGAATACCATAATATTATTATGATTATTGTTCTTATTAGATGAGAAGGACCTCTGTTGATAGCTGAGGCCAAATACGAGGCCCAAGTCTTGTTTTTTAGCATTCAGAAGGTCTCTGAAATGCTGGGTTTCTTTTCCAGTATGAAATGTCAGTCTGTAAAATGCATGCTTTAAGAAAAAAACGCTCTGCAAGGGTGCTTACAAAATGCAGAAACCCCAACTTCACATTGATTGCCAGGCTTTTGTTGGATCTTCCATTCAAGGCAGTACGTTCACACAAATAATTTGAGCCACTAGATCGTCCATTTGAAATGAGATCAATCCCCTAGTTATTTAGGAACCCCTGCAGAAACAGAATTTCCCCCATTAGCATTAGCAGATATATACTAAATCAAAATTTAAGTTTCTAAGGGCTGTATATATTTGTTTTGTAACGTACCTTAAGAGACAAAAAAACTCAATTTGTGTGGACAAAATAAGTAGCTTTTGTCACTGTATAATACTATTAAATGCCTGAAATAAGGTTTTAAGTTGAAGAACCATCTATATTATTTGCTTCTAAACATATTTTTTAATGAACTAGCCTATCGATCTGCAACGATAGCTTGAATTTTTAAACCTCTATTAAAGACACAGCTATGTTTATTTGATTTGTTTAACTACTGCAGATATCCAGATTGTGAGAACAAGGTTTAATAGTATAGCATTGTATTAATGTAATTAATTATTAATTTATTTTCAGATAGTTTCTGCCAGACACATTTTTTAGTATATTAGGGAGACATTATGCACTGGATTATGGGATCGGTTCTTAAAGTACTGTTATAATCACCTTTTAGACCAGATAAATAATGGCTTATTTAAAGGACTTAAAAGTTAAATATACTGTGTATATTACAACAGCATTACTTGCTTCACAAACATTATAGAGTGTCTACTCAATAAAGGTTTCAGGCAAAAAAAATACTTAGAGTAGACAATAGGAGGACACACTGGTTATACCTTTACCCCTTATAAGTACGTTCTATTTCACTGCAAAAACTAAAAACAGGCCTAAAATCACACACATCTCCTTAAGTTCTGAATTTTATATTTTGTCTGAAGGCTACAGGGTTTTATAGATAAATATATATCTTTGTTGACAGAACCTGCTTGTTTTAGTAGCTTTCAAATCTTTGCATCCACAGATGTTGTCCCCTTCGTTCTTGTTTGTTTGCCTGCCTTGGTAAACGATTGGGGAAGTAATCTTCCATGGATCGTGTTTATCCCCGGCTTTGATGCAGGGCTACATGGGGGCTTCGCTATCAAACATGTCCTGATAGAGCCCCAGTGGGAATATTATCACAGACTGGGAATACTGCAGATTTGTGTGACTGTGTGTGCACAGCAGGGTGTGTACACGCGTGTGTGTGTGTGTAGGTCTGCGTGTGATTGTGTGTGGGCTTGTGTTTGCGATTCTGCTGCGAGACTTGTTTATCTAACATTCCTTTTTTGGCTTGTTTTGCAAAAAGACTCAAAATAGGTTTTGAAATGCATACAACTTTGGAAAAAACAGATATTTACTGTATATATTTAAACTGGGCAGCTTCATCAGAAAACTTGTCTTGCTTTGCTGGACACTGAATTAATTAGGAGACAGATAACAGATCGTCTAATCCAACGCACAATGTAGTATTGCTTTAAACTGCAATAAAAACAGGTTAAGCATTCCTCTGAGAAACAGTAGGCCGAGCAGCATTTTTCCTTTTTTCTCAGCATTACCCTGGACAACCTTGAGACAAAGAGGCAGAAAGTGCTGTACTTTGCGATTGGCAACCTTCCCTGAACCGTTTCAGAAATTTCAAAACATGACTGCAGGTCCCTGACCCCGATTCCCTCTGAAAATGTTTTTTACTTCGGCATTAAAAAACATCAAAAATAACAACAGGGTGACAAATCAGAGAAGGTACACAGACAAAAGCTCACTCATCTGGTTTCCAGGAGCCTGTTGATTTTGGAAAACACCGTTCCACCTGTGGCTCGAAGCATCTAGGATCAGTAAACCGTATCTACTGGACCAGTCATAGCTTCCTGGCGGACACATGGTACCAATAATCTGATCTGCAGTAGCTGCCAATTCAAACATGCGTCATCTTTGTGAGGAGACAGATAGGCGGTAGATGGAAAAACAGGAAATCCTATAAGCACGTTCATCTGGGAAAGGTAATCACACTTTTAATATTGGTGTCCTATGCGCTGGACCATGGGGCCTGCTTTTGTAGACATTTCTTGCTGTGTAAACGCAGAGTGACAATGCTAAAAAACCTTCCTGTGGTACATTTACCCAGTCATTGGAAATGGATTTGGCAAGCCATCTGACTTCAAGCCATTTTCTTTTCTTTTTTGCGACCAGATCATTTAATAACATCTCCTAGGAATTAGGTTTTCTCTGTGTAAAACATTACAATCATACAGCTCTGGAAAAAATTAAGAGACCACTGCACAAGTTTCTTAAATCAGCATCTCTACATGTATGACAGCCATTCTATTCCATTCATATTTGTATTTGGAATTTGGGAGAAATGTTGTCAGTAGTTTATAGAATACAACAAAAATGTTCATTTTACCCAAACACATACCTATAAATAGTAAAACCAGAGAAACTGATAATGTTGCAGTGGTCTCTTAATGTTTTCCACAGCTGTGTATTTGATGACATATCCCAAACATAGTCCCCGCAAATCCCATCACCGGTAGGGATATTCATTCCCTGTTCTGCAAGGCATTGTCTGGCCTTCAGAAAGCACTGTCCTTCTGGGTGTTGCTGGACTTTGCTAGAAAGCACCGCTAATCTGAAATGTTGCTGCTGCATTTGAACGCTGGCTTATGCTTACCCCTGCCGAAGGCCATAGAAAGGCACAATAGAGGAAATAACCACAATGGCCCACCGATCCGTGGAGCAGAGCTGCGGAGGGGGAATCGGTTACCGACCGCGCGCTCCCGCCATCTCTGTTCGGAGTCGGGACACGCATTCTGATTGTTTCATTTCTTTTCTTCTATTTATTCTAATGTGTTTGCGAGTGAACAGAAGGTTATGCCTAATTAATTGTCGAGCAGATGCACGGCCACTCGGTCCTGATGCTGCGTCTCAGACAGAAGAGGCGAGGTGGGGGGGGGGGGGGGGGTCCAGTTGCTGTTTCTTTGTGAGCAGCAAAGCAGAGAGTTGGGAGGGAGCTGTCCCTGGTGCTGATGCAGAGCCAGGTCTGTGGGAACGTATTTATTCTATGCTGTAGGAGGCTGACTTCTCTTCCCAGATGCTCATAGAAGCAGTGTGTGTGTTCACGTGTGGCTCCTGTTTGAGAGTGCATACCTCCGGATACAGAGAGACAGATTGTGTAGACTGAGGATTCCAGCTCCCCTGCTACTTCACATATCCTCCCACCCACACACAGACACACACACTCGCACAGGACGTACACACACACTCACGTACGCACAGAGACGCATGCCGAGAAGGGATTATTCTAGCTCCTTCCTCCCGGCCAGTATGACATCAGAGTGTAGCGCGTGGATTGCACACCTTAAAACCTGGGACGAAACAGCAGACCTCGTTTAAGATCAAGAGTCTTCAAATTCACTTTGGGATATAATTATATTTTGGACATTTCAGTGAGATTGTTTGGAGGTGGGAAGAAAATGCACGTAGAGGTTAAAAATATAGAACTCCCCTTCCTCGCATCATAGAGTGCCCCTTTCCTCAGATCGCATTTTCAGGGTTCTTACATGTCTTTGTACTTCTGTTGCATTTGGGAAGGTTGTTAGAAAGTCTGGCTGCTGTGAAGTGACGTCACAAATGCTCAGAATAACAGAGGAATCAAACACATCCTTCGTGGCACACTGTTTCTCCAGATTATAAAGCAGATTTTCTCTTTTGATGTAAGAGCCTCCAGGCTTTGGGAAAAAACCTACAGTATGTAAGCATAAGTACGTATGCTTATAATAAGGGAAGCAGGACCTAGCTATAGTCCTGCCCTGACTGAACTGTTGTGTCTTATTGAAACCAACAGAGACCCGAGCCGACTTCAACCCTCTTCCTCCATGTGTACGAATGCCAGCTGTGTGAGTTTGTAGACAGAAAGACAGGTGGATAGACTGATTGCCCATAGATTCCTCACTCCTCTCTCCCTCCTCCTCTTTCCCAGGAGCACAATACATCGCACACATCCGCTCTGAACCAGGGAAAGCGTAACAAAACAAACAAACAAAAAAACCCCTGACAAGATGATTAATCACAGTTGTTGCTCTTATTGCATCTGAAATCGATCGACAATATTAAATGCGTTTGAGAGAAAGACGACGCACACCCATGTGATCGTTGTGTTACCTTGCCTCCCCTTGGTGTGTCTCCCACACTGAATATGAAATGTCCACATGCATTCAGTTAACCGCTGGGAGAATCTTCTCCCTAAAGGAAACATCTATCCAAATCATGTCTAATCCCCAAATTATACATATACAAATCATACACTTCTCTCCAACAAAATACTTTTTTTTCCTTCTTCTTCTAGACAGATAGTTTGAGTCTGCTATTTAATTACCAAAGTCCATTATCAGACAACATACACTTACATTCAATTTTATTTTATTTAAGACAGGTTGCAAACAAGAGGAAGCCATTGCCGCCATCTTGCACATTTGGTTGCTACTGGCTTATTGAGCTGCTGCTTATTGGAGGATCCCTGTGTGGCTGGGGAGTTTGCTCCAGACCTCCGAACTTAAATTGCATAAAGAAATGACTTCTACTTTCCGTTTTAATCTCCATAGGTGTCCTTTTTGTATCCCAGAGTGGTATTCAGGTATATCTTTCACATGCTTCCTTCAAACCCCCTCGTGGTTCCCTCTGCTCCAGACTCAAGAGGTTCTGGTATTTTTAAACCCGTCTCTGTGACACATACCTTTTAAGATCTTGCTTACTTTTCTTTTGTAGGACAGCAAATACCCTTTTCAGATATCCACACCATTCATCCCCCCCCTGTACACACGTTTGTGCAGCAAAAGAATGAAATTGTAGCTTCGCCTTCAGATGACAGTAAGTCGTGGTACTTGACCCGTAAGCTAGCGTCTCTCCTCAAACCTTCTGAGGGATTTCCCCCGAATATTAACTTGTCATTTTTAATACACTCACCGTTCTATTATTGATGGGGCAAGAGAATGTATGTCCTGAAAACGTGGTTGCTAAAATTGGCGTTATTTAGAGACCAAGGGAATGTACCGGACTGGAAGTGGTATTGATAATCTAATCATCTAATCTATAAATAATAATAATCATAATCAAATATGTTCCCATCAACTCAGTCAGACTGTCTGTTCGTGATCCTTTCAGCCACTTCAAAATTGTCCTCTTGGAATGGGTGAGTTTTGAAAGGTTGTGATTTGAAGGCCTTCTAGGAAGAGCTGAACGTCATCCAAAAAAAGTTTTCACACCCGCATTCTGAACCGAACCACTTCATGTACAAGGCTGGATTCCGTGCTGCTGTTCGCCGTGTTAGTGGGGTTGGCCAGATGTGTGGCAGAAGTTGTTGTGAAGAGCATCCCGGAGGAGCAGGCTATAATTAAAAGCAGTTATGGGTTTTAGGCGAGCGCGGCAGTCAGATGGGAGTCTGGGTTGAACAGTGGCGCCTGAGGCAAGACTCGCCTGCTACTGGAGGGCAAGGCTTGCGTATGCCAACAGGGAGAGGAGACGCCGAATCCAAACACATGCTTGCCTTCACTCCAGATTGCTTGTAAAGGATGGGGGGGGGGTGCTGTGGGGTATGTAGCAGGGCTGAATGTAAAAGTGGTGTTAGGTGTGAAAACAAGTTCAGGTGTTATCCCAGTTCAGGTCGGTCACAATGCAAGCAGACGTCTCCAGCAGCAGTTAGTTGCTAACCTAGTTTCTGAGCAGAAAATGCTAATTTGGGAGAATAATGTTTAAGTCTAAGTTTTCAGGTGTTGGAAATGTGCAATTAGATACAAAGAAAGACAGGAAGAACAAGAGAAAGAAGAAACACAGAAACAGGAAAAGAAAGAAACAATTGTATGATATTTGAATATATAAACTTGGTGGTGTAAAAAAGTGGTGGTAGGGAGACTGCCTGGGGTAAATGGAGCCAGTGGGCTAAAAAAAAGGCCTGGGGGAGCTATTGAAGTGTTAAAAGAGAGACCCAAAATATACACAGCTAAGATGCTGGACTTATGTACTAGCTTTGAAGCTTTGTCTTCAACTCACACACACGTGTACATGCACAGATATCGGCATCAGACGAGGAGGGGGGCGGTCAAAACCGAAATCGTGTCTTCGATGGGCTCTTCGGTGATATTTGTGTTACTCTGTATTTTAATTGTGTTTGTAAATGTATGTATTGAGTAGTTTTTTGGCTTTTCCTTTTATTGGGTCACTGTTTGACTGTGTCAGCCGCAGCAGCAAGGAGAGCACAAGGTGACGTTGAAGGTCTCTCTGGCTGTAAAAGCTTTTTCCTGCTCGGGAGACGGCACGTTACTCCAAAGGGAGATGGGGGCTTTTAAGAGCCGCTGACATTGGCGACAGTGTGAAAGACATCGAGCTCCCCCGCCACAGCGCTGGGCTTCCCAGGAACCCACTACAGCGTCTCCATGGTGCCAGCTGACCCGCTAACTTGTGTCTCTGGAGCAGGTGGGGAGGGGGAGCAGTGCTGTGAAATGAAGCCGCTGAGATGCGGTGTACTGACGTGCAAGTTCCTGAGGTACATGTCCCAAGTTTACAGTGGTTTTTTGGAGAGGAAAAAAAAGATGTAGGTACTGTAGCTCAAAAACTATGTGAAGTTAAGTCCCAGACTGTAGGACAGCGACTATAGGACCCAGACTGGAGCCGACGCTGTGCGCACTTTGCACGATACTGAATCATTTACAGTCTGTTTCTCCTTCCCCCTTCATTTGGAAACCCACTTCCCGATTTTACATTAAAAAATAACCAGATAGCACGACAGCTATCTTTCTGTTGTTGCTGCTTTTTTCTTTTTTAGGGGGCAGTGGGGGGGTAAGCTTGGTATTGTGGTGGTCTATATACAATTATTTTGTCAAGGAAACAAGGTTCGGTTGTTTAAAACCAAAGGATCGTCCCCATTTTCAGCAAGAAGGCTTCTGCAGAATGCATTTGGAAAGGCATTTATCTGGTGCGTTGCAGTAGGCACACAGAATATTGCATTCATGTACGAAAAAAAAAAAAAGTAAATTTTGCAGTGCTTGTGATCAAGATTAAGTGGTCCTTTTCATACTGCCTCAAACGTTATGATATATACTGACATTAGCAGCAAACCCCGGAGTGCTGGTTATTACCCTAGTCCAGCGCTACAGCTACCGCTTCAGACAAAGAGAAGTACTATAAAAATAAGTTATTGAATCGCTAAGTCTACAGGGATTTTAATACATTTAATGCTTTATGAACCTTTAAAGTATTACATGCGGTATTATAAAGCAAAAATGGATTTGTTTCATGATTCTGGCTGCGGGAATATGCAAAGCAGGGCTGCTTTGACGCAATAATAGTAATAATAATAATAATAATAATAATAATAATAATAATAATAATAATAATAATAATAACCTGATGCAAGATTGGTTGTTGTTGTTGTTTTAATTCTGAAGGACTGTATGTGATTTGATTTGTAATTTAGTTTTTTTTTTTCTATTCATAGGCCTTAAGCTTTGTGAAACCCGAGTAGTCATGTCTACAATCTGGTTTTCATTCATTTCTTTTACATTTATACTTCTTATCCATCAGACTAAGCCAGTCAGGTGTGAGAATAAATAGGGTGACAAACAACAGACAACAATAAATACATAGTTGTCGGCTGCAATCCCAATTAACGCTAAACAAATGAACAATGTACCGTGTTTCTAAGCATTGTTACCCTCATTGTATTTGTATAGACGTGGGCACATTGTTTCATGGGTCTCTGAGAAAGACGAGGGAAGGGGGCCAATGTGTCGGGAGGCGGGTATAGGCTTTGATGTGATACAATTGTAATTTCTTTCCACTAATACCATCCTTCGTGTGATTTAGATTTGGGGAAGCCTTTTGACATATGAAATGGAAAGTTGTCGTGATCCGTGGCAATCTTGGCACCAGGACTCCATTCAACACCCATTTTATAGGTGAAGCCCCTAAGAATATATCGAAACAGACCTGATCCGAAAAGACAAGCTTTTCCATTGGAAGGTGATTTCGCCAGTTCAAACGTCACTGTCTTTTCTGGAGAAGAGAAAGTCAATACATAAGTTAATTGAACATAATTTGTGTTTTTATTTCCTTTATAAATGGGAATTACATTCATTAATTAGAACGAGTTATAAATGTGTGGCCGACCTCATATTTTCTTCCTCCCGCTTTGCGCTCAGTCAATTTTGTTCCCGTTTGTCCACTGGTTTTAATATATCTCGAGCAATAACAGCCTAAGGGAAAAGCACTGCCGCGCAGAGGAATAGATAAATATTGTTATTATGTGCACAGGATGATAGCAAGTCTCCCAGGCCGGCATGTTTTAAACATGAAACAGATTACCTGACATTTCAAATGCTCCCATTTTTGCCACGTTTGAATGTTTTTTTCTACTACAGTGCCTACTTCAGATGGCAGATTATAGTATTGTGTTTGTCACGCTCTGATGCCTTTTCGTTTTTAGTCTTTTTTTTTTTTGGTGGGGGGGCAACATTTTTCAATTTTCCCCACAGTATTAAGCTTTGAAGCTTTTGAAGCCGCGTCCCAAACCGCTCCCTTGCCCAGTCCCTTAGGGAACGAGTGACGGGAGATCTATGTGCCCTCCAGCGCCCCCTTCGATGGCGTGTACCAAACAGCACCCTTCTGCGGGAGGATTTTGGTCCCACAACTTTCAAATTGCTTTGAAGGTCAACATGAAAATTGTAGATAGTGTTAAGTTAGTTAACAACTCGGGTTTTTGTGACATTTAAGCCAGGATTTCAGTAAACGGTGAGAAAAAAAACAGCAACAAACGCATCTCGGTACGTTTGGATGTCTGTCAGGGATCGGAATTACAAATTAGCTCACGAGGAAGGAATGCTCCCTAGCAACAAAACCAGGAGATTGTGAAAGCAAGCAATGCACTCCAAGATATTTATTTTATAGATAAACTAGGAATTAACTCTAAAGTTTATTATCTGGCCTGTTTGTGAGGAGAAGACACAGCATGAACCTGGGCTGGCAATGCTGGACTATGTCCCACTGAACTGTTCTCTCTCCTCTTATTGCCTCGCTCTCTCAAGCACACGCTCTGTGACGTTAGTGAGACGTCACCCAAAGTGTACACTTAGCGAAGGACGTCAGGGGCGAGGGGGCAATTTGGGCTTTAGTCACACACCTTAGTGTCTCACAACCCTTTCGAACTGAAGTCATACTTCTTCACAGAAAGCAGCCACTTCTGTCCACCCACCTATCTATAAACCTCAAAACACACCATGATAGCAGTGGGAAACCTGACCAGAATTGGTCATTCTGTTTGACATGGTGAAGTTGCTGAAATAAGTTTTAGTTAGGCAGAGGGAACCTACTCATACAGTGGGATATAGTACAAACTCTCCTATCAACACTGCAATGCAGAGTTTCGATTTGGAGCATTATTTAAGTATCAGGTTAATTAACCTGTCATATTTATACTTAAATGAAACTTCATCAATTACATTAGAGTTTTGTTTTGGTCCAGGCTAGGCTAAACTTAGGTGCAAGGCCATATCACAGCTCAGAATAGTGTCTCTGTTTATTATTTAGATGTTAGATTAATTATGGTGTATTGATGACATTTTGAAGTTTGGAGTTGGTAGGTAGATAAGCTACTGCTGTAGTACAAGGCACATATAAGGTATTTGTTTAATTGTACTGGGGACATATTTTACTTGTGTTTGAATCTGCACGACACACGGGTTGGGAGTCACTGTCCGAATGTGTGGCCGTCAACATAATCCATTTACCTGCTGTTTAAGATACTCTCCACTCCGCTATTGACTCAACACCATCTTTATACCAATGGGATCCAGTTTACCTACACCTGTCTCTTACACCATTATCGGCCCGATATCTCTCCCCATAGCATCCCTTTTTCCGCCAAGCTGCTCCTCAGCGCGGCGTCTTGCATGCGCCGCTGTTAATGCGGCGGTCACCGCGATGTCGGGGAGAGAAACATGATCAGTCATGATGAGGTTCAGACACTCTGCCCTTGAGATCATTTAATATAGATAGCATCACTGCCTCCGCCGAGCTCTGCCCGGCGCCGCGGTATTGGGAACATCACAGCGCGGGCCTCCATTGCCAACGTACTCTTGTTTTATTACATCTGTGGCAGGATCGGCTCCATCTCTCCCCAGCGCTGATTGCGATCTGCAATAATCACATTTTCATTACCTCTTCACAGCATCCCACTGTATATTGCGCTCCGGGCTGCGCCATGACAATGGGATCTCCTTCAGCGGCAGCGAAATTGAAGTCTACTGAAGCTCGTGTGTCTGTGCGGGCGTGCGCTCGCGAGTGTGTGTGCCTGTGGATAAACTGGGTTTGTCAGATGGTTGACAGAGTCTCAGTCTGCAGCTCTCAATCATCAATTCTACATTTGATTTGTTTAAAGTAACATTTCTATGGTGCTACTTTTTTGTATAAATTCCCAGTAGCTTGGAAATGTGTTTACTGCTTTTGTTTAATAGAAAATGAAGTAAAAGTTCCTTCTAATTAACCTTCACTCATGTAAGCTGAATAGTGGGAGTTTGCGTGTGGATATTTGCGTGTTGTGTGCGCCAAAATGAGTATTAATGGTCTTGCTCTCTGTGCTTTATAACAATGTAGAGACTTGCTGTGTAATTCAGTTAGCCAGTTGAGTTGATTATTGATTAGCTATTGACTTACTGCAGCTGGTCTACAATTATTTTGTAACTCACAGTCAGTGATGTGGTTTATTTAATAGAAGAGTTTTTAAGTGTGAAAACTAAGGTTTGGGATTTTCTGGGAACTACATTGTTTGTATGTTGATTTTGTCATCCCTTGGGCTGCCGGTTTTATAAATACAAATGCCATAAGTGATATTATGAGTTCTCTGAATACTCTGAGTTATTGTAAATACTGTTTTTATTGTGTTTTATTTTTTATACATGTACCCTATTGACATTTTTCAGGCCGAGGTTAAAACAAAACCATTTGAATTGCATAATGGACGCTTCTGCCGTCTTGTTCTTTAGGCTCAAAATGCCATTTCTGCAGCCCCAGTCGAATATAACGAGGAAGCATCTGCTGTCAATTGTGTCTTAAATGGCTGTGCACTTAGCAATCATTTTCTCTGTCGCCAAAATGGATTTCATTATTGGACCAGCCAGAATAGACGGATACTGGGATCAAGGTGTGTGCTTATAAACCGACACAATCGAATCTCCTTTTCTGATCTAACGAAATACTGTCACCTTGTTTATTTCTTTGAGGCGTGCAATTTAAACTTACAAATAAGCTCCAGGATAAAAAATGCCCAGCCAATTAATGTAGATGTTTTTTAAGAGCCTTTTCTTAAGATTTGTACTTGGGGAAAAAGGCAGCACACTTCAGTTTGTGATGTTTAATTTTATTTTTAATGGTGTCTATTAATATCTCCAGATGTTAAACTATGTAGTACATGTTTATGAATAGGATCTACTATTTACATTACATATGTGCTAATCCTAAACCGAAATAAAAACAATCCTAGATAATTGACAATCTGTTCATCTAACAATTAACAGCAACATAAATCTATATATGAATGTATTTATTACCTGATTGCTCAAAAAATAGCTTTCATGTGACTGAGATGTTTTGATGAGGCAGCTGTCCTTTTTATGAATAGCCTCTTGTGCAAGAATGTCAGCTCAGTGTCCAGTATATATAGCATCTCTTAAACCATCAGTGTGTATGACGTGTTTATGAGTGTGTGTGTGCGTGCGTGTGTGTGAATGCCTGTAAAAGCTAAACATTTTATATTGGTTTGTTTTTGTTTTGTTTTCATAAACTAATTAAAACAAGCACTTTATTAAATGCAATCTGCAGCTCAGGGGCGATGAGACAGGAAAAGAATAATAGTGAATATCTATATCAATGAATATATAAAAACACCAGGCTTTGGACACCACTGCTCACCTGTCACCCTCTGGCACCCCGCTGGCAGCTTGTAGACAGCCCAGGAAGACCAGCTGGCTCAATATTGGACCCGACAGCAGTCCGCGACTCCTCTCTGTAGAAACGACGAGAGGTTAAGGAGGAGAGAGGAGCCGTACCACACTGGCCTGGCTCCTGTCACTTCCCTATGGCTGTTTTATTCTTTACAAAACCACACAAAAATACACACACCAGCCAATTAGCACTGACTCTTGTCTTCAGGTCTAATAAACCCCCACCTCTTTCTCTCCCTCACTCTCATTCCATCTCTCTCCAAAGCACCCTTTAAAAGACATCCGCGTTCGTTTCCATCAAGTGTTGTCGTTTTTGCTGGCTACCCGGTGATGTTTTTCTAAAACACACCAATCTCTAGCATCCTGCTTTAGGTCAGTTGGTTTGACGAGCTAAGATTAAATACCAATCTCTGAAAAAGCTTTGCAGTTTCTGTGTTTAAAATGGTGGTATTCGAAATGCAAGTCGATGTATGATTAGAGGATATATGCGATTAGTATACATAAAGAGATTTCGAATGCAATCAGATTTGCGTATCAAGGTTTAGGACTATTTTACTATGCCATTAGATTTAATTGAACACTGTAGGTAAGGTAGTTAGCTTTGCATATGAGCGAGGCAACGCGGTAAAAGTTCATTATCACTTTGTAATTGCATCTTAATCGCTGCACAGGTACAGCAGGACAAAAGTCACCGCTTTTGTGGATGTTCCCGCTCCGAGAGGAAGTCGTGCGCGCAAATGCTTTAGCACACAAACCCAAGTCTTCAGCAGGGGAATTATGGTTGTTTTACTTCAGAAGAGATTAATCTTTTTATGAACTGCAAAACAACCACAGCAGCAAGTAAAAAAAAAAAAAGCTGTACAATGAGAAAACTGGGTGTTTATGTGTCGCTAACCTCACAGGAAAGACTCAACAACAATGCGTCAGTGAACTATACTTCCTGTGAACGCTGCAATGTCTTATATGAACAGCGTGTTTTGAAGTGGATAACTACCTTGTAAAACTGTAGTTTCTGCATCGATACTACAGTAAGCTATGTTAGGGTGATCATTTATCTTTTTTTTGCCCTGGGAAGTGAGCACAGATCGCCGGCGACAGGGACCTGAACGCAGGAACACCGGGCCGGTATAAATCAGCCATGCCCTTCCCAGGCAGCACTGCAGACCATGGCGGTGCGGCTGTTTTATTGCCGAGCTGGCGAGAGAAGGCAGATGGGTTAATAAATCACTGCGGTGCCGTTACAATTGCACAGGCCTGCATGTCTCCAGGGAGCTGCATGTTATACACAGCTCCGAGCCTGGGCGGAGTTAACCCCTTCCTTTCTACAGGAGTTGGGTAATGCGGTGTACAGTTTGTCAGGGGATTCATTCTTTGTTTCTTTTTTCTATATGGAAGGCTAGGTATGGACATTTGATGGTGAGCCAGTCTGGTTATCAGGTTGTGTGAATATCCCTTTCAAAGCAGGTTCTTTGTTTCTAGTTAAATGGTTTTGAGACACACACACACACACACACACACACACACACACAGAGGTAATACCGGTAATTGTTCTAGGTTTGATTTCCAACCAATCTTTGAAACAGTTTGACTGAAACTCATAGCATCATCTCAATCATATTATTTTCTGAGGGAAGATGCGTCACAGGTGTGCAATAATCATGTATTTCTGACAGCATGAACAAGAAACTGAAATCATTTGATTACATTCCTAAAATATGCTATGTTAAGCTTCTGTTGAGTTACAGGAAAGAAACATATAATACCCAATATCTCTCACTGCTTCTCACACACCGGTGGTCAGTCTCGGTCTGCAGCAGCCTGGTGTGCCATCTCTTTTCTTCCTCCTGTCCTTCTTCTCCGTCTTGTACAGCTGTAACTTTATAGGTTTCTTCACAACCCATCAAATTGGGACACCTCTATACCAATACATGCAATACACACAATTCAATGCACGGTGGGCACAGTGAGTGTTTTTAACCATTAAGTGGGCTGGATTCAGTTAAGAGTTGATTGAAGTGACGAGAGTACATTAGAACGTGTGAAATGTTATGAAACGTTAACTTTATAATCAGAACCGCTAACTACATTGTAATTACATGTTAATTGCCCAATTACAGGACTGTAATTACAAAGTAAATTATGTGTAGTCCCAGATTACAATACTATGAATTTACAGCATACTCTTAACATCCATTAACAACAAGGGGGATCTTCAGGTGTAATTAGAAGTGGGCCATGTGATTGTAACTGTCAGATTTTGAGGTGGCCTTTAAGGCCTGCTGAATAATTGCTCTCCAGCAGCAGGGTTTGTTGTAGTAGCAACCATGGATGGGACTTTTTCCATTGCCCATTGAACTCAAGAGTGTAAGAGTACCACCACCTCTACATGTCCGATGGCCATGTTAATAACTTTGTGATACCAAGAACATTTTCTAGAAAGTCCTTGATTCAGTCCGTCAGCCCGGAGAGGCAGAGACGAGGTTAAAATCTGTAATCTTCTCCTCTCTTAATACAGTGAACCTGCAGTAGGAGGGGAGGGTGGGGGTGGATTTCAGAGAGAGCTGGGACCCCCTGCACTGGCTAATGAAGGTGAATTAAAAGGGATTTAATGGAACCAAACGGCAAGGGGGAGATGGTTTTTACATACCTGATTGCTAGACTCGGTTTGTATAATGAGCCAAATTACAGACCTGATGTGCATAAGATTAGTGAGTCCTGGGGTGAGAGAGAGAGCAGGGGAGAGGGATACAGAGATGGAGGAGAGAGCAAGATGAGGAGGGAGAGAGAGAGATCACACTTAGATATTAGATAAGGAGATCCTCGGAGCAACCCAAACACGCTGGTAAGAATTATATCACACTGCATCAAAGGATGACGGATAGTATAGCATTCTTATACCATACCAGTGAATTACAGTGTTTGCCAGGAGAACAACAGCCTCATATTAAAGCTGAGACTCTGACAGGCAGAGAGAGAGTGTGTGGGGGGGGGAAGTGTGATGAGCTGTCTTGCATTTTATTTCTTTGTGAGAGAGGATGGAGTGAGTTAAGACCTTTTTTATGTCTGAGGCTGTCAGTAAGTGCAGTTGAGCAACACAGACTCCTTCATTGTGCCAGCCCACCACTGTGTATGCCAACCTTGCTCAATTTACACCCCCGCACCCCCCGTTTTGATGGCCACCCCTGTGCTACCCTCTTTCTGCCCTGATTGAGCGGCCGTCTCAGCAGCCTCCATCAAGAAGGGAAGGGGAGGACAGGGAGGAGAGGAGCAATGGGAGTTTAGGCTACTCTACCAAGCAGACTTGTTCACACTGGCTTGGGCTGGGAATTGCACAGCTGGTTGGGTCATGTGATCACTCCACACTCCTTCACTACTTCAAGCAATCTGAGGCCTGACTGATACTCAGAGATCATCAAGACTTTCGTTGTTGTTCTCCCTTGCGTGTGTGTGTGTGTGATAGATAGATAGATAGATAGATATACAGTGTCTTCCCCAGGATATACTGTAAGCGCAAGAGTTTCTGTGGGCAGCCGGGGGGTCCTGTTGGATGGGGCGACCATGTTTTATCGGAGATTGTGATTTGCTCGTTAGCCAATCAGAAGCCTTTGTTCGACATCTGCCTTTGTACATACCAAAATGGCAGCACGAGTCTCGCAATATTGCCAAGAATTATAGCGCCTTGGCAATCTTGCATTTCAAATGATTAAACAGCCATGGGAAGACTACGATATATATATATATATATATATATATATATATATATATATATATATATATATATATACACTCACCTAAAGGATTATTAGGAACACCATACTAATACTGTGTTTGACCCCCTTTCGCCTTCAGAACTGCCTTAATTCTATGTGGCATTGATTCAACAAGGTGCTGAAAGCATTCTTTAGAAATGTTGGCCCATATTGAGCATCTTGCAGTTGATGGAGATTTGTAGGATGCACATCCAGGGCACGAAGCTCCCATTCCACCACATTCCAAAGATGCTCTATTGGGTTGAGATCTGGTGACTGTGGGGGCCAGTTTAGTACAGTGAACTCATTGTCATGTTCAAGAAACCAATTTGAAATGATTCGACCTTTGTGACATGGTGCATTATCCTGCTGGAAGTAGCCATCAGAGGATGGGTACATGGTGGTCATAAAGGGATGGACATGGTCAGAAACAATGCTCAGGTAGGCCGTGGCATTTAAACGATGCCCAATTGGCACTAAGGGGCCTAAAGTGTGCATCTGTAAAAGGAATGTGTCAAGTACACTCAGTGTATCCCAAACTGTTCAAGATTTCAAGAAATAAAAAGAAAATGGAACAGCAGAATGCCAAGGTTTCTTGCAGAGGTGTCTATCTATGTTTCATGGAGACGGTGTGAGTGGGAGTAGAAGAGTGCATGTAATTTCTAAATATTGCATTGAACTCTGTAGCTGTGACCCATGTACTGCAATCGGCGTCTACACTGGCGTGTGAGATCTAAATGCATTTTAAAATGACACTAAAAAGCGCTTCTCCAAAAGCACACCCCGCTCTTCAGAGGCTGCTGTGGCACCGGTGCAAGGCGGTCATCTCTCCACTCTTGAGTTCGCAGGGGCTCCTCTTGACAGGGCCCCCCCACACCCCGGGGACAGGAAGTCTCTCCGCCAAGCCAGATCTCCCCATTAACATCCATTACCTAGTTACGCAGCCCTGGCAGCTCACAGGAGCTTGGTGGCTAGTTAGCAGCCTCCCATTCAGCATGAGTAATTGCAGGCAGCCACGTTTGATTAAATTCGGACTTGGCGGGGTAAACACGGGCCGTGATTTATGCATACCTCTGCAGCAATTAGGCGTCCGGGTTCCGGCGATGCACTGGAGTGTTAAAGTTTGAATATTTCCATAGTGTTTATTTATTTCTACATTTATATATTTATTTCCCTGCTCCGAGAGTCGCGGCGCCTGAACTTGGTTCATCTGCAACTGGCGGAGAATGGGTTTCCTGTAGCCCTTACGCTCTGCACATATGCGATTATGACTCACCGCCATCCTGATGTGAATATATGTATATTTCTGGTCCTAATGGCAAGCTTTATGTGCTGTCCATTACAATGGGATTGTGTTGTTTTTGTTATTCAGTGTCATCTGTTTTTTTTAATGAGTTTAAAGCAGTCGGATATAGGAAATGTTGGAGAGCCACTTTTTCTTCTTCTCCTCCTTCTTCATCTAATCTTACTTAAACCACTGTTCATCAGCAATCAGTCTTCTCTGAAAGCCTTTAATGCATGCCCATTATCTAGTGAATATATCCATATTCATGGGAACACTGGGAATCTCGTGTTTGTGTTTCCAATCATTTCTCCTTCTTCTGCACTTTGGCTCCTTCCTCCACCCTCTCTCTCTCTCTCTCCATCTTCTCTTTCATCCTTCATCCCAGTTTTCCCTTGCTGCTTCCCAAAGAACCCGCCTGAAGGACATGGAGAGAGAAGAGCCGTCAAGCAGAGGAACCTCAGTAAACACTGGCACATTTGGGCGAGGGGTAGAAAGAGGGATCTGGATGTGCTTCATAGTCCCACTTGATCTTTGCTTAGTGATTGTTTTATCTTTTGAGGGGTTGGGGGAGCTGTGAAAAGACACTGAACTTGAACGAGCGCGCACTTCGAGAGACCATGTGGGAGAGTGGAGTACAGTCGAGAGGAGGCATTTTGTGTGTTCGCGGCGGTGAAGGGGATTCAATTTTTGTTTTCGTTTCAGAGTGCTCACAGGGGGACAAGTTTTGTGTTTGAAGTGGGAGTAATCTTTGCGTGTGTGGGTGTCATGATTCGCTTTTTTTTTCTTTTTTTCTGATCCATTTATTTATCTGTATTTATTTTCTTCATAAAACCCTGTGAGCTAAATACCAGCTTGGCACTCAAGCACAGAGAATCTGAGACTTTCTGATTTTCTGATTTTCAGTGGGAGTGTTTAACAAAGGGTCCTTGGCAGTTCAGATGAGGTTAGGAAAAAAGTATGTACTTAAAACACTTTTTTTTTTAAAACAGCAGATGGTCTCGTTTCTACATAAAGGAATTGGTGGTGGAATTTTTTAATAAACACTCATCAGGCAGCCATTTCATACACCATGATAAAGTCTAATTAATTTGCACGGAAGTGTCCTTTTGTTCTTTCACGGCAGATCACTTATTATATTGACCTCTTCTTGCCTATTCTTTCACTGGTGTATGTACATGTTGTGTAGTAACTGAACAAAGGATGTATAAAGTTTAAAAAGCTTTATACATATATTCTGGGAATGCCTTTCGTAAAATACCAGAACTTTGGTATGAAGGGTAAATTGTTATTGGTAATAATTATGAGTTCCAATCATGTACAGCTTGTATAGTTACCTTCATTCATTACAACTATTTGTGGTTGACATGTCTAAGTTGGCACATATTGGTACCCACTTTTTCAGTGTGGATTTCAGTGGAGCATTCTGGGTAAAGTATCTCACTCAAGGGTAAAAGAAATCAGAGCATTGAAAACAGAACCGTCTGGTTACAAGTAACCAACTCTGCTCCAAAATGCCTGCCCTGGTGGATTAAACCAACTCTCACCTGAATACTGAGGGATTCAAATACCAGGGATAACACACAGGTAACCCCCCCATCCACACACACACACACACGCAGCAGTCTGTCTAGGATGTGCGCAGTGAAATGATACAAACCAGTCTGTGGAGGAAGGTTAACAACAACAACAACAACATCAACAAAAGAAAGGGAACAAGAAACTAGGTTCCCCAGCTCACTGGTGCAGACAGATGGTTATTTCAATCAGCCGCCATTTGGATCCTCCGCTGCAAAAGGAAATAAAACACAAATAAGAAAACAAGAAACAATGCAATTTGTATATTCTGTTTCATCATGGTTTACTTGTCTGCCTCCTGGTTTTGAGCACATCCCTCCCGCACGGCTCTCCGAGGTCTTAGTGCGAAGAGAGTTCCCCACACTGCAGATGTGGCAGTTTGCGTCCCTGTCCCTGCCTCTTAAAATTGAACTGATTTCACCGGGAGTAATCTCCTGAGAGAGCTTTTATACACAATAAGCAAATACAAAGAAAACACACCAAGTTTAAGTCATGTCATAGCGTTGCATTTTCCCAGCCTGGAATATCCAACATTTAGATTTTTTTTGTTTACGCACCATGAAAATCATTCTGCAGAAGAAGGGACAGAAGGAGGAGAATGTATTTGTTTCCCCACATAAATTAGTAACAGCCTAAGACTGGCCACTCTCTTGTTCAGGAACGGGGATGTATTGGAGTACAGCGATTACCCCACCTACACTTTTCAAGCCGGCATCGTTGGGTGAGATCACATATCTCGGTTGTGACTTCGCCCGGACAAGAAAAGCTTTGAGAAAGAAAAGTTAGAAACGCATCGGCCCTGACGATGCATTGAGCATGGATGTCCTCTGCCTGCTGTACGGCAACATTGTCTTTCATTTCAAAAGGTCTGTCTCTGGAATGTCAGTACATACCAAGTGCAATTCAATGATGTTTCAGTGATACATACATTTTTGTGTTTGTTTTTGTTTACCTCTTTCATTTACTTTACATTCACTCTTCCGTACTGTGTGATTAGTGAATATTTTTTGCTCTTTGGAATGCAGTTATATAACTGTGATTGTATAACACTGCCGTGCAAAGTATGGACAGCCTACCCCAGAGTCCACAACTTTGTGTGGTCACCTCATGAGGCTCTGTAGGTGTTTGAATATTTGTTTAGCTGAGATTACTATAATTCCTGATTTACTCACCCACGATTTTGCATACTTTCTGTTCTTTATCCAGGTATTTGCTTATTGTAAACATATGCAGTGTCGGAGGCAGAGGTGCCAATAGGAGTGTGTTTAAGATGCTCGTTTTATTCAGATTTCTCTAAAGGACGTGTCTGTTCAGGCCCAGCCATCCCACTATTCATCAATACATCAATCTCCACGAGTCACTAATTCGGTCCAGTTTTCAAACAGTTAACAATTTTAATTCTGCAACCTACAGTCTTCCACACTAGATGTGGGTTTTACAGGCATACAGAATGGGACGGCTGAGTCCATTGAGACTGATATTACAGTCTGAAAACAGAAATAGCAGCGGGACGTTGGGTGAAATAAAAAAAAAAAAACAATTGCAGATGAACACAATAAGAGAAAGGCATGAAGAAAAGACATCTGATTCCTAATTTGTTAGAGGATCCAGGGAGAAAGAAAGAACCTCCTATAATATGTCACCCTGTCTGACTCCCTGTCGTGATTGTACGCCAAAAAAAAACACGCTCGGCTGTACGGATGCTGGAGATACGTCCTTGATTGGAGCAGCAGTGTCTGGCCAGCAGTCTGCCAGGCTCGGTGGCCGGCCTGTCGCTGTGTTGCTCCAGTAATTAGTCATTACGTTCAACAACTTCTCACAGAACTTGCACGTTCCATCTGTCGGGACGTCTGCTGGATCTGCTTTGTTTTGTAATGGCGTTTTTTTATTTTTTATCAGTATGCTGTGTTTCTTCCTTTTTTTCTATCCAGATTTCCTTTATGCACGTTTTACCCTGGTCAGTTTACCACAAGGATGTTTGCACTGTTCATAAGCCACTTTACTATGGCTGTACTGTAGTTTTACTGTTTTTCTCTGGTGTTACAATGCTTGCTCTGTGTTGTCTACTATAGTAAACAGTTCTTATGCATATTTATCATGGTATCAAGGTGCAGTGCAGTGAAGTATAGTAAAACTCGTTGCACCCACTGGTAAAATCGTCATAGCACATAAATCTTTCATTTACCAAGAAAATACTGAACACTACTTCTTGAACAGTCCTTTGAATTTGAATAGCCTGTTTTCTGTGTATTGTCCTGATGATGATATTGCTGATTATCTGTGGTAGAGGTAATGATAGAAGTGACCTTTGCGAAGTGAATCACACAGGAAACAGACGCAAACGTGTGGCTCCGGCCCCCGAGACGGAGAGAAAAACAGCGCTAGGATACATAGAACACAATGACAAAGTGTGGCGCAGAGACACAAACACACAGCAGGGGAAATTAAGAATTGGTGCTCGTTTGGGTTGATTAAGGGTCGCTGGCTGACTCGGCTGGGGGGGTAGGGGTACAGATCGTTTTCTTTCCGACAGATACAAAACAGATACCGCCTCCCTGCTGGGATATGTGGTTGAACAAGCAACCTTTGGTCTGCTGGCACGTCAGACACCAGTCCAGGCTCCTTCTATTTCCATTTGGAGATGTTCGATATTATATATCAAAGGCGGGCAAACAGAAAATACTCTTATTACACTTTCTTAATGGACCTTGTCAATGGAGGAGAAAATTGAATAAATATAAATCTCTAACAGATCCTCGGAGTAAAAATTAGATGTACGCCGTATTGCCGCTTTGTTCTCGATCGTTTGGGATTTTGAAGTCGGTGGGAGTGGTCTGCTGCGGCCGTATCCGATTGACTGCCAAGAGCGAAAGGTCTCAATGTGGACCGGTCTTAGAGGACAACGATGGTTGGGGAGAAAATTAAACAGAAACGTGATTTGTTTGTACAAACGTCGGTCGTTGCTTGGTAGTTATGTAGGCCTCTTAGGGGAAGCAAACGAGATGTCAGGTTAGGACACTAATGAGGCTGTGAGAGGGGGTGTTAAACTTTATTTTAAAGCCGGTGTGTTGCCAGATATCTTGTTTAGTGCCGACACTGTTGAGATACAGAGAACATTTTCAAAGGAGAAAAAATGTAAGAGTTTTTTGGTTTTAAATTAAAATATCAGTATCTTGTCAGCGACATTAAACACTCTGCTAAAATAACAATAGAAATAATTATAATATTAATAATACATTGTCAGAAGCAACCTGTAATCTTGCATCTACCACATTGTTGTACACAAGCTCTCCAGATGCTGTTCCAGTTTCCCCAGGTGTCTTCAGGGTGATTTATAGGTCATGGCCTTTACTGTTAAATCATAAATTTGAAGCCATTTAATTCTGAGCTATGAAACGTATCAAACGGGTCTTGTTCAGTTCGGTCATGTCAAGGTCATGCCGGTCTCACATCTGAATACCCACCAACCCCTCAAGGAGCCATGTTCCCCTTAACTGAATGAGCGCCTGGACTTAATAAGTACATTTTTTTTGCCAGACTGTAGACATTTGCGGTATAGGTGGTGAACTATGAAATGTGGACTGCGTGCAGAAGAGCAATCTCCAAGACCAGAATGAAAGCTCCTATTACACAGGGCAGGGAAGGAGTTAACGTGTGCTGACCGGAGATTGTTCGTGAATAGGGCTGTATGGTTATAGGAGACTGAGGTTAGTCCAGAGCTGAACATCATTGGAAATCGAAGCTGGATTCGGGCAAAAAGGTTTCCTAATTGCTGAGGGAGTGCTGAAGCAGGGCACTGGAGGGAGAGAAAAGGAAAAGATTTGGATATGCTACTGTACCACAAATCACCTGCCAATAATTGAATGCATATATTTACATATATATATATATATTTTTTTTTATTATTATTATTATTTTTTTTTTTTCATTGTATGTGATGTGCTGTATATCATGTAGTACAACAAAACTCTTAGGACATTTGGACACAGAAAGAGGGAAAAAGCAAGGAATCGAAAAGAGAAAGAAACCCTTTCAAGGGAATAAAAGAGTCACAAGAGGGGGAATTTCATTTCTCCCGTCAGCTGTCCATGTTGGTACTATTGACATCCCTCTGATTTCAGGCGGGATCTAAACAAAGTAGCGTGATGGCCAAACCACCCAGTCTAGTGTACAGACTCTAAAAGTTGTGTTAATTAACCACATCCATTTTGGAGCTTGCGCGGCAGTAACATGCAGGTTTTTGCAGCAGTGTAGACAAAATTAAAACATCTCGCATAACCATCAAGGCCCATTTCAGCGATTCGCACTCATCGGTTTATATTTCCACAGTTGTACTCGAAAATATTCCCAGTTATCCTCCAGCTGATTTAATCTGCTGAATATCCTTCCACACATTCTACTTTTTTATCACCAATATCTTTTTGGCGTTTGTTGCTTAGGCTGAGAGACAATTGTTGGTTTCAATCAATGGGGGGACGTGTAAACCTTGGACAGCACTCCATAGAAATGAATCAAAACAGAGGTGACTTTGTTATTTAGTCATTCGTTATAGTTAATAGATCTTTAATTGGTTTCATGTTGTGGCAAAAGATACTGGGAAGAGTGGATCAAGGTAATCCAAAATTGATTGACTGGTCACAACATCAGGTCCGATTCATACGTACATTCATACATCTGTCTTCTCTATCTCTCTATCTGTTGTGTTCATTTCGAATTGAGGGCCAGCGTTGAGATACATGGCGTCTTTTTAAACGTCTCCAAACTCCGCTGGACTCTCCTCACTCAGTTTAGCTCACTGGCTCCCTCAGCTGGTGTGATCGTGAATTTCCATCGATTTCTCTCTCAAGGGCAAATGTAACTTTGTTGTAAATAAACTCTCCAAAGGATCTTAAATGGGCGTTGGTGATTAAACTCCCCAACAGACGCATTTACCATTATACAAGTCCTATATGGTGTAATGAAAGTCGAGTTTGATCCCTATTGTTGTTGCTTTCCCCTTTACCTTATCGTTAACATAGTTGATAATTCTTCTCACATCTCCCCCGGGCTGCCATCGACACTCAGATTGAGGAAATCAGAGTCTGAATTCGCCGAAAGTGAGTTGCAGGTTGATTGAAAGCATCCATAGTCTGACATTCATTTTTCATAGTGAATGCAACAATTAAAGGTAATTTTACATCGTGCACAGCTGCATAAATTGACTTTTGAGAAAGCCCTAGGGGCCATCCTCACATTAAATCGCTTTAATAATCACACATTCAGACAAGAGAGGAGAGATTGAATTTTGAAGTTTAGGAAGTTTGTGCCACTGAGTCACGAGAAAAACATGTTGCAGAAACATATTCTCCCCTAATGATCCGACTGGGGCACCATAACCTTGTCTGCACCTGTCGAAAGTCCGCCTCTGTACACATATTTATTATATTATGTTATGATATTTATTTTATTGTTTTTTCAATTACTTTTTATATTCTTATTATTTGGTAATAGAATAACATTACAAAGTTTTGGCAGCTTCCTCTGGAGTCTACAAGGTTGAGCTGCCCCAATGTCATAGTGTCCTGTGTTCACTGTATCTGGTGAGAGAGGCGTGAAGGAGTGGGCTTGGAAGATGTGATTTGGAGGCTTTGTGTGTGTGTGTCTGTGTGTGTGTGTGTGTGTGTGTGTGTTGTCTTTATATGCATATTTTTTAAACTAATTGTTGCCCCTGCCTGGGTGACTTGTGGCTCTTTTTGTGAAATATTGACTTGACACGTTGAAATGACACAAAGAGACATCTGTTGAGAGAGGACAGAGCGCTGTGACCAGGACCAGAGGCACAGAGTCCATTGCGACTCTGGCCAAATTAGTTTTGACTGCAGCCCAGCAGAGATTTTGGGAGGTTTCACCAGACATTAGATCTGTAGAGCTCCTAAGGGGGGGTAGTCACACTAGGAGAGGGTGAATTCGGGGAAAGTTGGCGAAGGTGGACTGACTCATCAAATACTCCTGGATGTCCAAACTGGCTAACTACAAAAGTGCGGTGTCTGCTGATTTTGTGCTATTCAAGACAGCGCTGTCTGAATCTCTCCCCCTCTCCTCTCTCTCCCTCTCTTTCTCTCCACTTCCCCTCTCTTGCTGTCAGTCTCTCTCTCCCTCTCTCTCTCCCCTTTCTCTCTCTCTCTCAGTCTCTCTCACTTTCTCTCTCAGCCCCCGGCTCCCCGCTGCTCCTTTAATTAACACCCAGGCTCGCTGATTGAGCAGCGTGAGCTCGTCAAGCTATTCGCCAATTCCCCAATTCTGCTGTTATGGCAAACGGTAGTCAGTCAAGTTTGATCTGTGAACCCCCCCCACCCCACCCCATTGCAGTGACGGTGACTGCAGGAGAACAGTATGAATGGGGTCTGGAAGGGGCTTCAGCTCAATTCTCCCAGGGCTTACAGACAGTGGATAGAGACCTCTGCTCATAGGCCCCGCCCCCTCGCACCCGCCCGTCAGTTGGTCTCTTGTTTACAGCTCCTGTGTCGAAGCTGTGTTCCCTGACATTGCTAATGGTCTCCTTTGTCGCCACTGCCTGTTGCTGTGATGTCATCATTACCTCATTACGAAGTCATCGTTACCTCATACCTCTGCTTTGACTTCAGTGACCCCGCCACAGCATTTGGCACTGTATTTTGTACTTGATCTTATTTATTTATTTATTTAGTTAGTTAGTTTTATGATATATTTGCATTGACTTATGTGGATGTTTTTGCATTTACAATAATATGTACTGTGAGAACATGGGTAAGGATGTCTGCAAATTAATACTTACATACATACATACATACAGTGCAGTGTCTCCTGCGTAATTTTTTCAGACTTCCTGTTGAACGGTATGCAGTCCCACCCGCGTGTACGAAATGCAGAGAGAACACCCACACATCTCCTTCTGGCACACATTATCAGTTCATTGCTCCAGGTGTGTGTGACCCTACAGACAGGGCTATATAAACCAGTGAAAGAGCCGTAGCGTGAATAATATGAGATTTACAGGTGTTTGGGAGGTGAAAATAGGCCTGAAAGACAATAACATTGACATCAAAACAGAAGACAAGTGAGATATTAATCGCAAAGTGGTCGTTAAATCCCGATTGATGTCACCCAATCACCCCGTTGTGTGGAAAGAGGATACATACATGTATCTGATATTATTTCTTTCTTGGCAGACGCCCTTATCCAGGGAGATATAAAACCCTTTGAGAGGATGGTATTCAGCGACCTCCTGTTCTTGCGTGTTTCCCCTTACCTGCATTTGCGGTTAAAAAAGACTGTCACCCCAGCCTCGTCTTTAAATGAGTGATATGACGAAACTATGCTGTGTGCTGTATATCACTGTTTGGGGTTAACATGAAAAATGTTGTCCTTGTTTTGAATCAGAAATGCTTTCGGCTCACTGTAGAAACACGACGTCCTCACATTTTTCGCTTCGAAAATGACAGAACGATAAACAAGAATCTTAATTGGACCGTCTCCATTGATTTCAATAGCTCTCCATGTAGTACATTATTAATGGGGTCAGCTGCCTGTTTGAAGGGTGATTTCTTTCGCTGTAATAAAGCAATTTCTGTATCCTGCATTAACTTAAGAGGAATAATAATAATAAGAAAAAGGGAAGGTAGGAGAATTCAAATGGCTTTCTTAAAATAGCATGGCAGGAAGGTGAGTCCAATTTGCATCAAGATTCGGCAAGGCACAGAATTGTGAAAAAAACGAATAGAATTACAATTTAAAAGAAGTGTTTTTTTAGTATTCCTCTGCTTTCTTTCTTTTTCTTTCTTTATAAGAAGCGAGTTAATTTACTGGGGCTTTTGGAGTGTTTCTTGCAACGGCTTTTTGGAGTCTGATGTCATCTTCTCAGTCTAAAGCATAATACAAAAAATATTTGTTTGAAGTTGAGTCAGATTTGAGCCTTGGCTGCTATGGGCAGGATTCATTCCCATCCACAAGATGACCAAGAATTATCTCCTGCTCTCCTCCCCCCTCCTCCTCCTCCTCCTCCTCCTCCTCCACTCTCTCTCTCTCCCTCTCTCTCCTCCCCTCTCTCTCTCTCCTCCTCTCACCCATTCTCCTCCCCTCTCTCTCCCTCTCGTCCATTCTCTCTACCTCTCCCTCTCTCCCTCTCCTCCCCTCTCCCTCCCTCTCTCCCTCTCTCTCTGCAAACCTAATCAATTCCTTAACTGCCCTTACTCTCCCAGCCCTGCCCTCCCCCTCAGCCAGCTAAATTAGTCCCTTTCAATATTTAACTAGTCTGCACTATTAATAGAGATGCTCCTCTCGTCTCCTTCGCGCCTCGACACCGATCGCTCCTGCTCAGACACACGACACCGGGACGCGCCTGAGACCGCAGCTGAACAAGATGTCAAATTCACCTGTACGGCGCGGACGTGAAAGTCAAGAGACTTTCTGTTAGGAGCCGCGCACAGATTACAAAGATTAGCCCAGATTGGTTTGATTTCTGTGGGGCTGTCAATTAATGATTTGGTAACTACAAATTACAACCGAAACAATGAATTAATACCACGAGTGTGTTGATTCTATTTTTGAAATATTGCTGTGCAGAGTTAAGCCACAGCAATGCTTAATTTAAAAATGTCACTTCAGGTTTAAAAGGTAACTTTGTAATCCCAACCTGTCTCCGTGGGTCTCCGTATCTGTGATGCCATATGGTCACTGTGGCCGAGAGCCCGAGTGCAATTACTTGTATAGGTCACCGGTTTCTGAAGACTTGAAACACATGCTGGTTACTGATTAACTTAGCAAGTGCCGTGTTTAATTACCAGTTCCCTGGGGGCTGACGGCTGAAGGTCAGCTGGGTGTTTGTCCCAGAGGATACCTACGTGAATTCATTGACCAGGATACGACACTGCTTAATTGATCAGAATGAAATGTTGCAAGTGTTTTTTAAAGGGTTGAATTAAGGGGTGACCTGAAAAACTTGTTGGATTGGGCCCTCCAGGACCAAGATTTCAGGCCCCATGTTTATGCAAAGGAATATGCAAAAATGCGAATTTAAATTACTAGGGTACTGATGCAAAGGAGGTGTGTCTGAGACTGAATTTGAGAAGTTGTATGTCAACCCCCACCCATCCAATACCACAGGGGGTGGGGGCACTAATGGATATTAATCACTATCTTGGTTTGTCAGGCTGTAATTCAACACGGCTCCTTTTTAAACTGTTTTCCTATTACTTGCCAGAGAGAAAGAGAATAAGTCTTAGGTCAGAGACCCCAAGAGAGATCGGTAGACAATACCAGGTGTATAATAGATCGCAGAGGTCTGAAAGCCCCAGACAGGATCGTACCATAAGAGAGCGAGAGAGAGAGAGACTTTTAATCGCCATTATTGACAAAACCCCCGGAAAACTTAACACTTAAAGCAAACAGCCAAAAACCTGGGGGAGCAAAAAATACATCAAATGCACGAATACATTTACAGTGAAATCCAATAAAATGAAATCAGATATTTATATATATACACTCACCTAAAGGATTATTAGAAACACCTGTTCAATTTCTCATTAATGCAATTATCTAACCAACCAATCACATGGCAGTTGCTTCAATGCATTTAGGGGTGTGGTCCTGGTCAAGACAATCTCCTGAACTCCAAACTGAATGTCTGAATGGGAAAGAAAGGTGATTTAAGCAATTTTGAGCGTGGCATGGTTGTTGGTGCCAGACGGGCCGGTCTGAGTATTTCACAATCTGCTCAGTTACTGGGATTTTCACGCACAACCATTTCTAGGGTTTACAAAGAATGGTGTGAAAAGGGAAAAACATCCAGTATGCGGCAGTTCTGTGGGCGAAAATGCCTTGTTGATGCTAGAGGTCAGAGGAGAATGGGCCGACTGATTCAAGCTGATAGAAGAGCAACTTTGACTGAAATAACCACTCGTTACAACCGAGGTATGCAGCAAAGCATTTGTGAAGCCACAACACGTACAACCTTGAGGCGGATGGGCTACAACAGCAGAAGACCCCACCGGGTACCACTCATCTCCACTACAAATAGGAAAAAGAGGCTACAATTTGCACAAGCTCACCAAAATTGGACAGTTAAAGACTGGAAAAATGTTGCCTGGTCTGATGAGTCTCGATTTCTGTTGAGACATTCAGATGGTAGAGTCAGAATTTGGCGTAAACAGAATGAGAACATGGATCCATCATGCCTTGTTACCACTGTGCAGGCTGGTGGTGGTGGTGTAATGGTGTGGGGGATGTTTCTTGGCACACTTTAGGCCCCTTAGTGCCAATTGGGCATCGTTTAAATGCCACGGCCTACCTGAGCATTGTTTCTGACCATGTCCATCCCTTTATGACCACCATGTACCCATCCTCTGATGGCTACTTCCAGCAGGATAATGCACCATGTCACAAAGGTCGAATCATTTCAAATTGGTTTCTTGAACATGACAATGAGTTCACTGTACTAAACTGGCCCCCACAGTCACCAGATCTCAACCCAATAGAGCATCTTTGGGATGTGATGGAACGGGAGCTTCGTGCCCTGGATGTGCATCCCACAAATCTCCATCAACTGCAAGATGCTATCCTATCAATATGGGCCAACATTTCTAAAGAATGCTTTCAGCACCTTGTTGAATCAATGCCACGTAGAATTAAGGCAGTTCTGAAGGCGAAAGGGGGTCAAACACAGTATTAGTATGGTGTTCCTAATAATCCTTTAGGTGAGTGTATATATACAGCTCTGGAAAAAATTAAGAGACCACTCCAAGTTCACAAATCAATGTTAAGTGGTCTCTTAATTTTTTCCAGAGCTGTATATATAGTATAACTCCCATAACATTATATCATTTTATCTACATTTCTATATTTTTTTCTCAGATAAGCTCAGTGAATGAACCAGGCCAAAATGAGTGTTGTGAACTGTCAGAGACAGAGACAGACGGACGCAGGGACAGATAGATGGACAGAAACAAGGGAGGACGGTCTCATATTAGAGGGAATAGAAGAAAAACAGGGAGGGATTGTATTCTCCTCAGTATAAGAGAGAAAATCTGCCTTAGATTGGTAAAAGACAATTGACAAGGAATGCATGAATAAATAAATCAGTACATACATGCATACATAAACTGTAAACTGCCCTTATTGCATCCAGTTGAATGTTTGACTTCCAACCAATATGACATTGTTGGTTTAAAAGCTGTTATTATTAGCTGAGGTGTTACTATTGTTAGACTCTTAAAGCAGTTTAGTACTGTAGTAGTAGTAGTATTTATTATTAATATGATTATTATTTGTGTTTATTTATGTACTTTTTTAATTGTTACCCACAGTGACATAAAGTGTATTCCATTAAGTGTGAAAATAAATGTCAAGTCAAGTAGAGATGATATACTGTAACATTATTATTATATTATTATTTGTGGCCACAATAGCGCATGGGGTTTTAATAATGGTCACCATTATTAAAACCCCATGCGCTATTTGTCCTGTTGTCTCTTTCTAGAGCAGAGATACGAACACTGAGGATTCCCAGTTGGGGAGTGTTGTCTCTCCTACACAAGTGTGCAATGTGCCACCCTGTGTATCGCGTGGCCCAAGACAGATGTGTGTGTTTCATTGTTGGGGGGGGGGGTTGTTGTTAGCAGTTGTCAGGTGATGGATTTGTGGAATATCTGAAGGATCGTCTTTGTTCTTCTTATTTATTTATTTCCTTATGTATTTACTTATTTATTAGCAGACACCTGTAACCAGGGCCCCTTACAGATGTCACAGAAAATACACTTTCCACGGAAGATATTACTTCCAGCCATTTTGACTGACCACTTCATGTAGTACAGGGTCAAGGGGAGAACCTGTTCTGCCGCTACTCATTACAACAAGTGCAAGATCATCACAGAGAGTTGCATGGTCTGGAGAGAGGGTAGGATCCGCTGGGAGAAACGAGAAAGCGGAGAATTCGGCGGAGCTGGTACGGTACGGATCTGGAGCAGATGGTGCCAACACTGAACAAAAACGAACAAGCACAAACATCTGGTCTCTTTAGCCTGGTGTGGCACAAAGTGAAATAAACAGCATGGGCTGATCTGCAGAATGTGGACGCAGAGAGAGTGAGGAGAAGGTCGGGGTTATGTACGGTCAAACGATAGCCCTATTTTTTCTGGATGCTGTGACAAGGAAAATCGGCCAAAGAAAAGATGAAGATGTGATCATCCTGAGGGGGATTTAGTTGCTTTGTGAAGGAATAGGCTTGTGGGAAGTGCTACAGAGAAAATGTAAAAAGGGACAAGAAATGTATAAGAGTCCATCCTATCAGGAATATGGAGTCAGGCTTGCAATAAAAACAGATGGATGGGCCGATGGGGGAGGAGAAGGAGAACGAGGGAGGGAGAGGAGATGTGTCAGGAGTGGGGAGGTGTGTAGGGGGGGTTGTAGGGCCATCATTCACGGGTGCGCAAACCTTGGCGCAGTTCATGCATGTGACTGATGAACAGCCACTGCACCCATCAGCACTCGAGTGCCTTTTCCTGACACCATCTAACCTGTGCTTAAAGGGGCCCGATCCATCAGCTTGGCAGCCCCTTGTGTGCATCTGCAGCACACATGCTAGAGCACACACGCTAGAGCACACGCACATCCTTCACACACACAGTCGAATGACACGCTTTCCCTCAGCTCCTCTCGCAGACGGACATGTCGGCTCACAGAGCAGGTGCTCGAACTCTGGTGCCGGAGAGCGCAGATGCAGCAGGTTGTATATAGTCACCCGGTGTGATCATGAATTGACACGGACTCAGAGTTTCGTGCAGATCCGTGAAGCACTTTTTGGGAAAAATTAAATTACTTAGAGTCTATGTAATTGGGAACAACTTTCTAAAAGCTTCCTGCCCTCCAGGAGAAACAGTTGCTCTAAGACCAAAGAGCGGTTTGGTAAAATGATGATTCATGGGAGAACGGACTGGAGCTGGGCCCATTCAGGACCAGGGGCGGAGAGGTCTGATTCATACTGCAGAGTGTGTCCACTTACCCAGCAGTGTCTTACTGTTAGGTTTGGCATTGGAATTCGTAAGCAGTTTCGCGGTATCGCTAAAAGGGTCCCCACATTTAATGTACGGGAACTCCTCTACTACAGTGCTGCAGACAAAGAGGTTATATAATTACCCCATGAGAGTATTGTGGTGCCCCAATGAAAGCATGATTCAATAAAATACAGGTACTCCACAAGATTCGTAAACTGCGACATGTGTAAACTTGGAGATATGGCCTAGTTTCACTTCTCCGCTCGTGTACATGTGTAAATCATTTCTGTTATATGTTTTCATAATCTTGAGGAATTTGTTGGTGTTTTGTCAAAGTTATCCTTCAACCATGACGTCAAGGTGTGAGAACGACTCTAGTAAAGGTAATGACAGTAGAGTTAAGAGGGAGACGTCTGCAATTACGCTTGGGGAAAAGTTTAAAATGATTAGAAAACAAGTACATGTAAGATGCTGCATTTCCCCCACCCATGTGTCATATGAGTAGTATTAAATATAAACGTTTTAATTTCCGTATTCCTTTAGTGAATTTGAATGAATCCCTAAACAATTTGTATTTTTAAGACCCCACTTAGGTAAAACATGACCTACATAGATGTCCCAAGAACGTAATCTTTACACATCTCACGGCAGACATTTTGCTTCAGGCATCCCTTTTGGCTTTTTGCTCTAGTACGCGTTAGCATAGACTGCATCCAAAAAAACAGTACAGTACAGTCTTGCCTGTATGTCTCCAATTTGCAATTGAAGCTTGAATTCAGACTTCACCTCTTGCCCACTCGGATATCTGGCAGAGCTCTCGGATCATGCAGGGGGAAACTCCTGTTCTCTCAGGCCGCCAGAAGGGAAGCGGCACACTTGGAAGAATTCACCTCCGCGGTCGAATTCAAAGGAAATGCGCCCTGACAGCTACATCAGCTCGGACTTTATTGCTGTCGGACACAGCACTTCAATATATAAACTCATATAATCGCGGTGGACTGCTTTTTCCATTACTGTCGTTCGCTATATGGCTAACGTATGGGCTCTGCTTTAGAGGAGAGACCCGCGCAAGGCATTTGTCGGATCCGAATGAGAACTTGCAAGGGCCCCTGAGCTGTATAAAACCCCTATAGAGGAAATTATCTTGGAGTGGATAAGCATGCACGTTAATGGAAAGTGAACTGTACTGTTATTACCATAGTTATTTACCAGGTTACAAAGTCTCACCTTGTGCTGTAGCCTGTATTCCAGTCCTCCAGTGCCAAGAGGCTCATATAGGCTAATCTGAGGAATTTCTAACTGTCATCACATGGAGGTACTCAATTAGTAAATTTATTACTTCGGCGACTTACACTCAGTCACGCATCTGTTTTATTCCAAACCACTAATCACAATTATTTTGTCTTTTTCTAATTAGTCAGAGTTGAATGTGTTGGTCTGTTTATAGCCATTGGTTCAACTACAAGGCGGATTGCCCACAGAGACACAAGTAGGATGACAAACGACTTACAGTTCACAAGAATGGGTCTCGATAAATGCAATTATTAGACGCCTTCTACAGAATGACAGCAGTCGTATACAAACACAGAGCCACCGTCGTGCAGGAGAAGTAGATACGAATCATGAGATGTGAGTGTGTGCTTGTGAGTGTGAGTGTGTGTGTGTGTGGGGGGGGTGTGGTACCATACATCTCCAAATTGATATAAGTGAATTGGAAAGAAAATTTTTAATAGTAAAAGTCCTTCCTTGCATATGTGTGTATATATATATATAGTATACAGGCTCTGCGATTGCCCGCATGGTGCGAAAGCTGTGGTGCCCCCGTTCGTTGGCTGGGGAGGATGATTGACAGAAGGTCTTCCCACAAAACACATTGCTCTCTGGCAACATTGTGTGAAGTTGTGGTTTGGTTGTATTTTGTTTCCGACAAATATGAGAAAATAATCTGGTCGTAACATATTACTCTTGACCACAACGAGTGGTTATCGTCCTCTGATTGTAGCACAGTAACGCTGTCGGCACATTTTACAGTCTGTCCCTGGAACTGCAATATGTACCAAAAGCTATTATTTTATTTGGCATGCGTATATATACAGATTTATTTATTTTCATTCTCTGCCTTTTGGTTTGTGTGAAGAGTGTTTCTCTGGGATGTAGTTTTATCAGTGTCATTTCATCACATTGTTTTAAGATGTTCGACGACACCCCCTAGAATGTAATGTCGTCAACACCATATTGCTCCAGATTAACTTTCTGGCAGCGTTATTGGGTTAGCTGGGTAGTGTTAGTTTGCAAGGTTGACTTTCTTGGCAGAACAATGCTTTTGAAGCTTAGAAGTGGCGTGCTTTATCTTTCTATCGGAGAGAAGATATATTTTTACCAAGTTCAGGATGTTTGCATGTACTCGGCAAGGGTTAAGCGTCTAATTGAAGTGAAAGAAGTGGCATTAAAGGGAACCGGGGAGGGGGGGGGGGTACGACTTTGAGAAATCGCATCCTTAGTTTAGCATTATTAAAAATGTATGAGTCTACCTCGTTTTATCAATATCTGATTTAGCGGTAATGAGCGAAATTAGAGACGAGGAAAGCGGGAGAGAGAGTGTGCTGGAGTTGGTGGGTGGGTGTGGGGAGGGCTGGGGAGGGGTCCGTTGGCATGGAAACCGCACGGCTGGGGCCAGCCAATTAGAGCTCTCTCCGGGCCGCCCCTGTGGAGGGGAATCACAGCTGGACATCTAATTAATTAATTTGCACTGAGTATTAATGCAAGGGGAGAGGGAGGCCTGCGTCTGCGCAAGTAAACCAGGCCCACGGGGAGACAAGACAGCTCGGACGAAAGACTTGACCCGTAAGCCTAGGAAGGAGGCAGCGAGGATGAGTTTGGGCGCAGCGACACGACACCTGATTCATCCTGTTTCATTCATGTACTTCCCGAGAGCCCTTTCTCCGAACTATTGCGTAGTCGGCACAGTAATTCGATATTCAAGGAAGGGAATGAAGCGCGCCAAAAAAGAAGGAAATGATACAAGATACGAGCAGAAGTTTTTGTTTTTATTAATCTCCGTTCGCTGTTGGTCCCAGTCCCAGACGATGGGCAACGCAGTAGTCGGAACTCTGCAGGTGAAGAGGCGGTGGAGACAGTGACAGCCCGCATCCATTGAATGTATGGAGCTGCCTCGACACGGCCCGGCAGAGAGAAGTGTGGCGATCGGTAAATGACAGACAGCAGGAGCCGGAATTGAGTTACTAAAAAGCACAATACGTAACTACAGCACAGGAGCTGTCCCCCCCCTCCACTCTCTCTAGGTGTGTGTGTATGTGTATGAGGACCATTGTAGGAAAATGTGCCATGTGGTCCCATGTGGACGTGTAGCACAATTCCCTGCTCAGTGTTCATGATACGCTCGTTTGAAAAGGGCTGTTGACTTTTATAAAAACATTCCGTATTGTTACATATCCACAATGTAAACACAGAAAAGTCAGATCTGTGTCTTTCTTTCAGTCTAGTGCCATAGCTGTCCACTTCTTCATCTTTCTGTCCTTGTCTGTCTATCCATCTGTCCACCAACCTACAGTGAGGGGAAAAAAGTATTTGATCCCCTGCTGATTTTGTACGTTTGCCCACTGACAAAGAAATGATCAGTCTATAATTTTAATGGTAGGTGTATTTTAACAGTGAGAGACAGAATAACAACAAAAAAATCCAAAAAAAAACCGCATTTCAAAAAAGTTATAAATTGATTTGCATGTTAATGAGGGAAATAAGTATTTGATCCCCTATCAATCAGCAAGATTTCTGGCTCCCAGGTGTCTTTTATACAGGTAACGAGCTGAGATTAGGAGCACTCTCTTAAAAGGAGGCGGAATGACCCCAAGAACACCATCCCCACCGTCAAACATGGAGGTGGAAACATTATGCTTTGGGAGTGTTTTTCTGCTAAGGGGACAGGACAACTGCACCGCATCAAAGGGACGATGGACGGGGCCATGTACCATCAAATCTTGGGTGAGAACCTCCTTCCCTCAGCCAGGGCATTGAAAATGGGTCGTGGATGGGTATTCCAGCATGACAATGACCCAAAACACACAGCCAAGGCAACAAAGGAGTGGCTCAAGAAGAAGCACATTAAGGTCCTGGAGTGGCCTAGCCAGTCTCCAGACCTTAATCCCATAGAAAATCTGTGGAGGGAGCTGAAGGTTCGAGTTGCCAAACGTCAGCCTTGAAACCTTAATGACTTGGAGAGGATCTGCAAAGAGGAGTGGGACAAAATCCCTCCTGAGATGTGTGCAAACCTGGTGGCCAACTACAAGAATCACCTGACCTCTGTGATTGCCAACAAGGGTTTTGCCACCAAGTACTAAGTCGAAGGGGTCAAATACTTATTTCCCTGATTAACATGCAAAACAATTTATAACTTTTTTGATTTTTTTGTTGTTATTCTGTCTCTCACTGTTAAAATACACCTACCATTAAAATTATAGACTGATCATTTCTTTGTCAGTGAGCAAACGTACAAAATCAGCAGGGGATCAAATACTTTTTTCCCTCACTGTATGCACAGAGCAAGTCCCGGCAATGTGAATTATGCTCTCTCTCTCATTCCCCGTTCTTCACAATTCTGTGTTTTATATATATGTATTTTTTTTTCTTCCCACTCAAGACACAAGGTTAGTGCCGGATAGAAACGTATGAAGAGAATGACACTGAGAAAGCAGGTCTAAAAACCACAGAAGATTTATAGAGAGCCTGTCATTTTCAATGCTAGGCTGAGCAGTTATTGAAAAGCCTCGCTCGCTGGCACACAGGACGGAATAGGGGGGGAAAATGAAGAAGTAGCAATTCAGTTGAAATTCAAGGAGATTATTTGGAGGTCACTACCGGCTGCAGTTGCTCTTGAACAGGAACTGGTGTCGTCAATTTAGCGGTGGGAATAGCGACATACAGGGATGTAGACTGGCTTCTGTTGTGTGAGCCAGACCTAGCCCAGATCAAAGCCTTGTGTGGTACTGAATCGTGAACAGGAGGAGGGGAGTGAAGATTCATTAAAATATTATATTTTAAGGAGCAATTGATTATTGTCCAGTGAGTTAGACTTGAAACCAGAACTAACTATATCTATGACAAGGAATTCCCTGAAGACTTGAAGTTATAAAGATAAGCTGTCTGCTCTCTGGCTCGGTGGAAGCAGGTCCTAATTATAATCATTATTATTGTTATGATTTTATTTTCCATCTTTCCCACTCGTATTCTCTCTCTCCTTCCCTTTGTGTCAGTCCAGTGGTGGCGTCTTGTGGCGCGTTGTCATCTGCGATTCTAGGCAGCCTTCCTCACTTACAGACGATACCTGTCTCCATGGGAATGCAGCCGTGTCTGTCATGTGAGACTCTACACTTGGGAGATGAAACATATTAAAGGAAGCAGGCAGCTTTGGCAGGGAAACAACCGGAAAAAAAAGGAAGAACATAAATATAATTACACATATTCACTACCAGTCAAAAAATTTTGAACACCCTCATTTTTCCAGTTTTTATTGAAATTCAAGCAGGTTTTAAGTACAGTTTCCTACACCATCAAAAGGCACTTGGAAACTGGAGGAAACTTTGTCAGGAAGAGGTCTGGCAGACCCAAAGCCACAACAGAATCAGAAGACAAGTTTGAGAGTCAACAGCTTGAGGTGGCTCACAGGACAACAGCTTCAAGCACAGCTTCACACTGGTCGAAGTGAGAAAGTCTCAGTTTCAACTGTGAAAAGAAGACTTGGAGCTGCAGGTTTGACAGGTCCAGTGGCAGTAAGAAAGTCATTGCTAAGATGGCACAATAAGAAAAAGAGGCTGACCTGGGCCATGAAGCACTGCCAGTGGACTACTGAAGACTGGAAGAAGGTCTTATGGACCGATTAATCAAAAATTGAAATCTTGGGTTCATCACGCAGGGTTTTTGTGTGCTATATACAAAGTTAATGGCACCCTGAACCAAAACGGCTACCACATCATTTTGCTGCGCCATGCAATACCCTCTGGTATACGCCTAGTTGGTCAGGGGTTCATCCTACAGCAAGATAATGACCCAAAACATGGTATGAACTGGACAGAAGGGTGAAAGAAAAAGCAAGTGCAAGAACTTCTGCAACAGTGTTGGGAAGAACTTTCAGAACAATATTTGATTTCCATTGTAGAAAGAATACATTGAGACATTAAACTGCATACATTAAAAAAAACTGGAACAATGGAGGTGTTCTAAACCTTTTGACCGGTAGTGTATATACATAGGAATCTGATATATCAGAGAAATGTCATGTTTTTTTCAAGGGGAGAGGGATTGTGAGACAAAGGGGAACACACATATATATATATATATATATATATATATATAGTGTATATTTTATGTACTTTAATTTAGTTTGGTTCAGCATGTGTAAAGTGTTTCTTCTGTTGGGTCCTACAGGCATAAACCGGGGCAGCCCATTTAGAAAGAGGCCCTTAAATGTGCAAGTTTGTCGCTCAGTGAATGTATCAAACCATGTATTCAAACCTGGTTTGACTCCTAGTGCAGTGTGAATGCACAGGATACATTATGAACCAGCAGCATTGCAAGCTGCCCATGTGTGTGAGTGTATCATGAGTTGAGAAACCCGTTTTGAAGGCTTCACAGAAATTATTAGTGTTTATTAGATAGAATACCTCTTTAAACTTTAATGACTAACTTAATTGTGCTGTTGTCCAGCTTCTCTGTGGTGGTTTCAGATAAAAAACTAGGTTACTACACATCAAAACACCAGAAATCTTGTTGTTTTTCTCCTTTCGGCAATGCAATGATAGTAATATAATGTTATTATGAAAACCAAAACCTGATTTAGATTAAAATATAACGGCAAAGTAGATTATGAGAGATTTTGGTGCAAGAAAAATGCAACCCTTATTTGGTTTATAGGAGCTATAACTTGATATCCGCAATAGCTGTCCCAACAATGGGAGACATTTGGGATATGCTGCTATAGCCGACATACATATGGCAGATGGGGGTGGGAAAGACGCGTAGAAGAAAGGACAGACACAGCCTCACCTTGCAAATTGATTGAAAATGTGTCTTACAGTGTCACATTCTGCAGGTTTGATCGATCTCTATTCCGTCTGCTCTGTCAAGGCAGGGGAAGGATATTTATAGTGACTCAATACTTAACTGATTAGTTAAACTCAAACTTTGAGATGGAACTTTGAAACAACACGACCTGCCATGTGCTAATAAAGGACATCATAATTGATTACTTCTTAAATGGATGCCTTTGTCTTCTCTTCATCATCTCCAATTAGGGAAGGTAGGAAGGGAAAGAGCAAAGTCTTCTGGGTGACAGTTTCTCACAAATTGGAGGAAATATGCCTAAAACAATAATGAACAAAGACACTGGAAGGAAATACAAGCATTTGTCACAGACTAATTGCCTCAATTGTTTGTGATGAAGTGGGTTTTCTGAGAAACCAACAGAATTGTCTTTTATTTTCAGCATTAAACATGGTTAGTTAGTGCGGGGCATTGCAACTCACAACTTGTGGTGGCCACTGTTCGAATGCATGTTTTAATCTTGTGTGTCTGCGTTGGCGTGACTGTGGGAAGTCTCAGTTTGGTCTGAGGAGTTACCTTGTGGTTTACCATTTGCGCTTGAGTTGCGGTTTACTCCATCTAGTGGAAAAACCTAGAGCTTCTGCAAGTGCTGTGGGAGAAGTACATTTATAGTCACCTCTGAGCTTGAAAGTCATCCGTTCCTTAAGAACAGTGCATATCTTCCAGGATTTCATGTCTAGATCAATGTTTTGAAAGGTTGCTTCCAGATGCATCCATGTCCTGTTAGAGTTGAGGCAGAAAGATGTTAAGAGAAACCTATCAAAATAGCCTAACACAAGCTGCTCTTATGGGATTCCAGATTGGTGTTTTTTTTTTTTTTTTAACACAAAACACACATCTACTGCAAGCACAACTGACAGACTTATCGAGTCAGCTTCTTTGCTGCATTTATTTCACAGTTCAAGATGAAAGGTGATGTGTGTGTCCTGAAATAATCCAGGATACTGCCGTTTGAAAGACCATCCGGTTGGATTTGCATGAAATGTACATCTTAGTCACGGGGATGTGGATGTCTTTTTGTTTTGGCACCTTCTTGGGCAAGACTCTTTCGAAAGTGAAATTTGTCATCGGAAGTGTCTTCCTGGTTAAAATAAATTAACAAATATATAAAAAGGAATATAATTAAAAGTTGGTTGGTGTTGGTTTTGGAAAGCAGAGAGACACGAAGTCCTTTGTTTTGCCTTCAGTTTACTTATTGTGTTCATTTCTTAATTGATTGATGTGTTTGTGTCGTCTGATTAAAAACCCTACACCCCTCCCGTCTCCCTCACCGTACAGACAACAGCTGACTGCCTCACAAAGGTGCTGATTGCTCACGATTACCGGTTCCAAGTAATTCTCCCTCAAACAATAGGTCAGGTTAAGCGATCCGCCGCGGTGTCTCAGGGCCGCAGAAACATTATGGACTGCGGATGAGAGAGACGCAACGGAAAGCTTGCTGAAGCATCCACTGCGACGTACATGCAAACATATAGTATCCCAATTCATCCGGCTTTTTGTTGAGGCCGTTTGGTTCCTAAGTGATAAAAATAACCCTAAAGAAAAAAGAAAACAGATTTCTTTTAACAATTAGCAAGTCTAGCATTAGAAGACCTAGTTTAAACTGCTCCATATGCTTGTGGCTCTACACAACCGGGTTAGGCGTCTGCTCGCTTCTGCATTTCCCCAAACCCGATGCGTTGGTTCATTGCAGGGCATTACCAAGTCCATTTAACCCATATGTCTGTGTTAGCCGTGCTTGTGCTGAGAGGCCGGCCGCGCCGTGTGCTCTGCATGTCTAAAAGCGCTTTCAAAAGCCACAGATATTGAAGGGATATAATTGAAACCTACAGGCGGGCGCAGACCTGCCGCACAATTCACTTAACTCGCTTAACCCTTCCCCTCCTGGCAGCCGGCGCCGCGCTTTTTAACTGCCCCACAGTGAATGGTAGTAATCTGGTCTGGAGGGAGCCCTGCCTATCCGACTGGAAGTGTAATTTCCTGTTATATTACATGTATTTATCTTGTTATTCCAAGCAGGTTTCTCTCCTGTGGGACTTGTTAGGATCATCTGTGTTTATTCTGCCATGCATGTATTAATTTTCCAGGTTTCTCTCTCTCTCTCACACACACATATGGATTATATTGTCATATACAGTTAAGTATTATGCTGCATTTAATCATTGGGAACGATGAGTTTAATTCAAATAGCCAGACTGGGATGTGTATCAAAATGAACGGGAAATTCCCTGTGAAACGCGTATTGAAAACAAATATGCATCACAATCGCCGGCCTTTTGATTTGTTTGATAGCAACTTCAAAAGCTGCCTCAAACCAAATAAAGGGACATGTTCTCCCGGGAGTCAGCAAAGCCCCGTGCAGACTCACGCTTCGTACAAAAGAAACAGCAAATGGAACATATTTAAAAGGCAAGTGCTGTAAAGTTTCACACTTGCCAAATCCTGAACAGCTCCCCGAACAAAAGCGCATTCTTTTCCAATTAGACGGACAGGGGCTCGGCTTTTGTGATCCTTCCAGGATGTTTTCAAGTGAATGGGATTCTTTAATTAAGCCCGGGCAGAAAATCCTTTTCCCGCGCCACGGTCTCTCCCGCCGTGCAGCCCATAATTTAATGTCCACTCCGACCCACTGAGTGCTGAGTGGACGGGGGGTGAAGCAATTCTCCTTTGATATTGAGATGCAATCATCATCTCTGGGATATTGCGTCACACGGGCTGCAGCCAGTGCTGTGAGGAATATAGGGCTCAAACTGTGATCTGATCTAAGCCCACCTCATTGAGGATTAAAGACATTTATAAGACTCTACAGACACATACACAGATGCATTATTTACTGTTGTTTATTGTTGTCAGTTTCTGTTTCTCATAGATGTGTTCTCCAAAGCAAAGGTCTGCTCGCATTTTTTATTGCAGTTCGGATTGCTCCAAGCCAGCTGTTGGTCGCTGCTGGAGGTGGTTGAACTTTAAGATGGATCGGGGTCAGCTGTTTCCATGTGCACCCCCTTAAGCCTGAAAATACAAACAGACAAAAAAAAACAGCCATTGTAATCATGGTATTTGACAAAAGCATGAAAACATTTTGCATGTGGCGCGGCAGAGTCATCCGAGATGTTACCCGTGTGAGTGTGAAAGCGCACCACTTCTAGATCAGGGTTTTGGGACGGCTTCCGCTGCCATAACTGTTCAGATTGGTGCAGAAACATAAAAATAAATGAATTATAAAGCGCAGTCACCGGCGTGTCTCTCCATTAATGGACCATGGAGAGATCCCATTTTAAGCCTAAATGCTTAAAATGGTACCAGCTGACTCTTTATTTTCACCCTCCTTACATCTATCAGACCGACGCTGTGATCTGAATACCCAATTTCTGTCTCCGAAAACGGTAATGCATCCATTACAGCTCTGATTGTGACCGCAAGGGGTGCTTTTCAATGAGCAAATCCGTTCAGAGGAGTTGTGTTTCTGCATGTGAGCGGTCTTGGTTTTAGTGTAGCAGCACACAGCTCATTTCTTACCCACTCCTCTCTGAAACTGTGTTCATTCTCTGAGGGTGAAGTCCCGGCTCCTGATATAGGGGCTGTCAATCCTCGCAGGACAGGAGAACGTCGATATCGCTTTAGCCGAATCCCACGGATGAGAAAGTTTAAACGTCTGACTGATACACAGCCCTATAAACCCGGTGAGGATAAAACTATCAACCCCATCCTTTTTTTTTTTTTTTTAAACCGAAGCCATTTTCTAATTTTGAGTGTTCTTCCTGTTTTTTTGCAATTGGTGGCACCAATAAAAAAAGAAAAGAAAAATCACTACACAACTTAACCCTTTGTTGAGCCTGCCTTTACTGGGAAAGGTGTCCTCCTCTATCAAGCCCGGCAGTTTAGTGGCTAGTGGCAAAAACGCACGGAGAATGAACACAACAAATAGTCCAAATCGAAATCCTTGACCCCAATCCAGGGTCTTCTCCGTTATCCAGCTCTGGGGTGCTTATAGCTGAAGTTTGTCTCCCTCCTGTATCACCAGGAAGTAGACCCTCCCATTTTCTAAACCGTGTCCTGACCAATCGTGGGAGCGGCTTCGGTCAGCTGATCCCAGGCAATGATGCATCAGCGGGAGAGGTTGTGCCTATATATGCCCACTAAAATCAAGGCTACATTTGCCTGTTTGTTGATGGTGTATACTAAGAGTAAGAGGGCAGCAGTGTGGGGTAGTGGTCAGGGCTCTGGGCTCTGGAGTGGAGTGGGATCAATCCCAGGTGGGGGACACTGCTGCTGTACCCTTGAGCTACACTGTACCTAGATTGCTCCACTACAAACCCAGCTGTAGAAAATGGTAACTGTATGGGAAAATAATGTGATATAGTGTATCAATTGCAAGTTGCCCTTGATAAGAGTGTCTGCTGAGAAATATAATAGACAGTTAGTAAAAAAATAAAAATAATAACAAGTTTTTGTTAAACTAGGTCGAAGTCTTTATCCATCGGCTGACTGGACCGTGTCTAGTCTCGAATTCTGTCCTGTTGCTGGCACAGTGACGAGCGCTGTCAGGAAGTCACTCAGACAGACAGTAAGGCATTCTCATCACAGTTTCATTTCTCCCACCGCTGAGTCTTGTTTAGGTTAGCCGATACCTGCCGCACAGCGGCCATTATGACGCAGCCCCTGCTGCTTAACGAAGCATTGACTTTCACACAGTCACCTGGGCCACGGCGAATGTCACTCTTTCATAACCACACCAGTGCACTGAGCCATGCAGATACGACCTGCGATCTGCCGCAATAAGGGCTGTGGTCAGATGAGAGGATGCCATATTGCACTCTTTACACGCAGGGCGTTGCGTCCATATTGAAGGCATGTTTTCCTACTTTTTCCTACTTTAGTTTGAGACTTCAGTGGTAGTTTGAAGAGCCCGTCTTGTCAGCATTGATCTCCGTTTGTAATCCACGAACATATGCAAATTATCGCAAAGGGTGGTCTGTTCCTGATTGTTCATTTAATCATTTAATAACGACCCCAATTAATTGAAACTGGGCGATGGCTGTTTCAATACCTGTGGAAATGTTTCCGGATTATTAAAACTGCAGGCTGCGGTGGCCGGAATCACACAGGATTGTTTCATGGTTAACAACTTGAAATTGCATTATCTTTTGTGTACAGAAGAGTAGAGGGTGTTAATGTGACTTGTCAATACAGACTTAATTCACAGCCCTAATAATTCACACACAGTCTGACTTATTACACACCAGGGGCCTTGCATGTGTGTATGTGTGGGTCCGACTAGGGTTCACGTGTCTTTGCAGATGCTTCTAGAATAATTTGACGATCGTATTTACCCCTTATGTATTAAAGAAATCAATGACACTTGAATCACAGCCCTATGAGTAGACCATTCAGATCAGCTCCCCTGTTCCTGCTCTTTTGAGGCACTGCCAAACGGTGCCCCCCAAAGGCTCAGAAGACCACCCAGAGGTGAGCTTGATTGGATTGAATTGGTGGAGGTGGGATTAGGCTTCACTTCAAAGATGTGGCGAAGAATGTATTTCAACCCACGTCCATATAACTCTGCTATTCCAACAGCCAGTGGCAGGAGCTGAAAAAACAGACTGAAAAATATATAGCAGGGAAATCTTGAAATGTGACGGGGTTGTGATGGGGATCGGGGTGGGGAAGGCGGCAACATCAGCTTCAACGCAGGGTACAACATTAGTTTTCATCAACCTCGGCAACAGCAGTAGAGTTCTGCTTTAAGTAGCTGTGTGCACAAGTGTGTGTGTCTGTCAGCGTTTTATTCAGACTTGCTAGAGCAGTATTCTCTGCACGAGAGGCACAAAAGATTGTTTATTTAATTATTTGTTTTCGTATTTGAACTGTGTGTTTCTGTTGACTGATTGCAGGCACATGCTTGGTTGTTTCCTGGCACTCCCGTGTTGCTCCCCTGGGTGGAGAGAGACAGCAGGGACACTTCCCCCCACAGCGCCACATTTCCCACAGATATGTATTTTAAGTTATGCAGAAATGTGCATATGTGGCATCCTTAAGCACAGCAGGGGATTGCGTAGATCAGAGTCATGCCTTCATGAAGAAATGTCTATATGTGTGGCACACTCCCCAAACCAAACAGAGACACGTTATACACCTGGCTGTAGGAGTACATGTGCAGAAGCACTCTTGGCAGAAGTGCATAAGTATTGACACCCTGCGTTTGAAACAAGTTTGTCTTACTTTAATAAGCATGTTCAAGTCCGCCTGGAGAGGACAATGAACACGCCAGCAGATCGAACTGAGTGTAGACTGCCGGTCCATTGATTTCCAGAGTCACATTTTTTCTTTTTACTCTGCAAAGCCAGTCCAGAATTGTGTACAATCTATTCTTCCTAATTACAGCTATAATTCTCCCAACCATTACAAAGAACAACTCAAATGAAAACGCGCATACTTAAGTAGAGTCGCCATGGGTTTAACTGAGGAGTAAAAAAATTGAGGAGTAAAATCTTTACATGGATCCTTTCTATAATTACTGACTGATGTAGAGACTGCCCTCCAAAATCTGGGGTGTCTTTCGCAGCAGATCGGTCGTGGAAAAGACGACAGCTTGTGAATCGCGGCTCGGGCTTGATCAATCCGCTATTGTGACTGTCATAAAGCTGGCAGCCGCACAATGAGAAGTGTGTCTTTAAGGACAAATAAGTACACAGATAAATAAGTAAACCGGAAGGTGACTGGATCAATGGCCAATTTGGGAATGACTGCTTCTGCGACCTCCAAGAAAAGCCTGTCTTCATTTTGACTTGTTGTGAAGCTCATTGTTAAGGCTAACGGCATCCAATCAGAACACCGTAAACTATTGATTGATCCCCAAATATAAATATATTGAAAACAGCAGATTGATTAGAACTGCTTATACTTTTGAGTTTGACCGCCAGCAAGCCCTGTGCTCATAGGAATCGAATGTGATAGCCTCTCAGCCCTCACTACAATAAACCTTTGTGTTTAATGGGCGCTTTCAGCTGCAGTGTATAAAGCCAGCGAGGATGCAGAGGTGAAATGCTGAAATGCAAGAAAGGGGGGGACGGGGGGACAGTAGCAATTACCTCACTCCATTCTCCTCTTAAAACGGTCTGTGTGCCTGTTATGGATTGCTCCCTTTTCATCGAGCACTTGAGATCGGCCCTCAATCCACGGTGGCAGTGGCTCCGTTGTGGCTCTTAGTCGAACGTGGAACAAAAGAGCTCGGTCACAGGGTGGTGCGCAATTCAGAATCACCGTACTTTTTACTTGTAATGACGGCATGCTGATTTGAAAATTATAACACAGGTTTATAGATTCCCTCCCCCGGGGGCCTGGACCGTAGGCACAACATGAAATAAATTATAGAATGAGAAATGTGTCTAGGACCATTTGCATGGCAAAAACTAAAAAGATAAATGATGAAAAGCCACATAATGGGATGGATTTACTGTCCACTCATTAGTAAAGAGTGTCCTAGCATTTTTAAATCTTAAATAAGTCATGGCAGGACTTCGACTGTCCTGACTTATTTACCCGCCTGTAAGCACGGGCTTTGTTGTTCGCAACCAGCATTGACGAAGAAATGATGTCCAAATTATGTCAGAGACTTCCTGCAGAGAAATATATTCAGTTCTCCCTCTTTACGTATGTATATACATGTATTGTGACCCAGTGCGGGGTCTGGGCTGGGTGTATCAGGGTTGAAAACTGTGGACTAAGAAACACACAGGGATGATACAAGCGTCGCCGTAGAAGTATGGTGGAGTATTCGGCAATCTAACTTCTAAAAGTTGTTCTATAAACATATCAAATCCAACATACATGGATCACAATGTTTTCATGGCTGGAAGAAAAGCCTTGTATGTTTATACAGTTTATATATAAAAGATCTGCAATGTGCTTTTTCAATAAACGACTGGAGAGAAGTTTGTAGTCAAATGCCTGCCACTTATAATTATTACTATTAATTTATTTGACTGCTTTGATCTAAAGCAACTGGCATGGCTTCCCATTTATAAAGATCTGACTCAAAGGTACAAAGGCCCGGTCTTAGCTGGCATTCACTCCAACAACTCTTAACCAATACTTTAAATGCCAAATGAAACCATGCCATCTTGGCTACATTTTCCTCAGTCTTCTGTGTTGAATTGACACTAATCATATGTCAAAACTGTTCTGGACTTCTCTCTGCTCATGCCTGGTGTAATTTGGTCTTGCCCATTTCAATTGGCCAGTTAAAGCCCGACATTTGGTGCGAGAAACTCCCAAGGAAATAACCCCAGTGCCGTCTTCATTATCTCTCCGTAGCCCTCCTCGCTGATTAGGTTTCAGGAGGCAACTCTGCTGTAGGGGAATGTCATCTGCATATATAAATGATATATGTAAATGGTATATGCATATGTATATGTAAATTATATGTATATGATAGGTATGTGTATATGCATATGTATGTGTGTGTGTGTGCCTGAGCAAGTTTTGCCATGTTTTCCTAAATCTGTTTGACAAGCCATGTTCTCTGCCTCTGAGGCCGAGAGGCAGGAGAGACTGGTGTTGCCGAGCTGACAGAGCGTGTGTGGGATCACTGTCCTCTGCCGGGCCTCTGTGTTTGGTGCTGAGTCAGGTGTCGTGCAGATCCCTCGGTGCGTCTCTGTGTGTCCGGGAGAATCTGCGTGGACAGCAAACAAGGCTCCTGTTGCTCGGTGCTCTTCGATGTGTCGTGAAAAGACGGCGCAGGGTATCTCGTTTTCTGAAGCCATGGTCAGGGTCTACAGCAGAGCATGCCAGATCTCACATCGTCTGAGCCAGTACCCTGCTGTGGGAAGAGAACAAGTCTATGCTCTTCCAAGTCTAAGGGTGTTATGACACAATAACAATCATATTTATACACAACAAGGCCTGTTACAGTAACCAACGCGCGATGTCTTAACACAGTTCATTGCGTGTGCGTGTAGATTGATCTAAATAAACTAAACTAAACTGCCCCTCCACCCCCTGGACTCCCTTACCCCACACCACCATCCCTTTGTGCCTATACTGCCACCAACCCCTACCGGAACTGGGACATCCACTTCCTGTTTGGTCACACCTGTCTTCCTGTGATGGATGGCCGTGGAGAGGGAGCGGGTTTGCTGTGACAACATGTCTCCCTCTCGTGCCAGAACGCTGCCAGACCTGCACGCTCCCCACCATCGCTCTCGCTGTACCTGACTGCTCTGTGTGTCACCCCTCAACGGCACGGTTTTCATGGCGCCTGCTGTCACTTGCGAAGCTCTGTCCTTGTGGGGATGATTTATTTATTTGTGTTTTTGTTCATTTGATTGTTTGTTTTTCTTGGGTCAGATTCGGCCTGGTATTTTTTTTTTTACTGGAACAGGAACAATATGCTGAGAAGACTTCTTAAGGCCAAAGAGAGGCCAAAACTGTTGTGCCGTATCAGTGCTCTTTGGGTTCTGAACTTAATGAACTTCTGCTCTTATTGCTTTCCACAACAGGTCTTCATATGGATGTCAGTTTCAAATGATATGAGTTTGTGTATAGATGTGTGAGCAGTCTGCCGTCACGCTAGTTTATCTGTATCTGAAATGAGAATATTGTGATTCCAATCACATCCAGTATATGTATATATATCATAAGATAAAACAGCAAGGTTTAAAGCAGATGTCATTTGACCTTAACCTAGCTCAAATGTTGTGCTGTGATAATTTATCAAAAGAGGTTTGCAGCACGATGCCGGCGTTTCTCACATTAATACACTTCCTCGCAAATCAATTTATCCCGATCCCTCCTTCCTCGGCGGTGTTTCAATTCAATCTTCAGGTGACCCCATTATTTGGCGTGTAAATACCCATAAATATCATTCAGGACTTGCAGCCATGTGTACGTTCAGATGTATTTTAGCTGAGAGACAGAGAAGAAGAAGAATGAAAAAAAAAAGCTTCCAGGCTACATTAAATCTCTTAAAACATAAATAATGTAGCATCTGATTTGGACTTCCATTTATAAGGCAATGAAGCAATCTTCTGCTCCTCAGATTTATGGCATGTTAATTTATTGGAAATCGCCCAGGCTAGTGCAGGGAGCCACTCCGGCTACACGGCTCACACGCTGTCCCCCAAAGCGCGTTTCGACAGTCCTGTGCACCGCTATACATGTGCGTGATGCTTGCTTATTCGGCTTTATAATTTTATTTTTCATTCTCACTGAAAGCTAATGTGCCTACGATAAGGTATGGCAATTTGATACGATATGATATTGTAGTGTTATGAAAGAAGATGGAGATTAGAGGACCATTTGTAGGAGAATTCAGTGACGGGTTATTGCCGATTTCACACATGACTGGTCCCAAAAAAGATCCGCTTAGATTTCCTGTGTATGTGTATTGTGGCATCGTGTGTCAGTCTATATATTGGGCTCTGCTGGAAGTCTGGATTTGTTTTGTGCTGGTTTGGAGAGGCAGTAATAAAACTCCGTGCTGGTATGATGGGGGGTGATAGCTCCCATGTATCGCTTGGAACAGAGACTATTCGAATATTGAAATGCTCTTTTCCGGGATGTGGAAAGAACGAAAGCTGAAGACTGTCTCTCTGTCCCTATTTATATACGGCACAGTTATGACCGATCAAAGTAAAATGGTGAAACACTCGAAACACGTGAGGATTTCGAAACTTTAGTGTCTGGTACGAATTCATATAACTCAAAAGACTCAAATAAACCCTTTGTGCAGCATAGTACACAGTTAATATAAGCTATATTCATGTTTTTGTATTCATCATTTGAGTTAGACAACCTTTGAAAGTTGTAAGAAACATAAGATGGACTGTTTACCAAACTTTTTCCTTCTTTTGTTAGATCCTAATCGGGATCCTTTGGCCTTCTCCTTTGCCATGGTTATTATAGAAAGGACAGGAACTGTGAGGAGAATCAAAAGTCAGCAAAAGTATTAAAGATCACATAGCGACCGTTGGGATTCGCCATTGGTTTCCCATGAGGCAGTGAGAAACGTCAAGGTTTTGAACCATCGTGTGTTCAAAGACTCATGACTGCACTTTATATATCAAGAGTCCAGGGATATAACGATCACATCTTGACTACTCTCTGGCCCCTAAATGATTTTCAAAACTTGTATTACAGGAATGTATCTTTACTTAGTTTAGGTTCATCATTCAATTTTTGCACATCTGTTGTATTTTACTGTAACTTGAAAATAGTTTTAATATATATATACCACTAATAAAGTCAGGATGAGTCAATATGTGGTTGCGTAGCCCAAACCATCTCCGTGCCGTATCTCTCAATGGGAGTCTCCGGCTGCCCTTGTCTCTCAGAGGGACCGGCAGCTCCAGAAACCTGCTCCCGGCACACAAGGGCGGCCGAGCAGCGGAGCGGACAAACAAGCGCTCCGTCACCCCCCCACAGGTGACAGCCTACAAGAGAGAGAGGAGGGGGGCAAGGGGCTGAGATTTAGTGGCCCTGGAATTTATTGTCCCCTGACAAGTCGGAGGTCAGCAGGCGGCGGCTTTGAGGAGTAATTATGTGGCGTTTGTTGAAGTGTAGGGGTAATTTATGGCCGTATTAGCCTAATAGATGGCGCGTCGCCGCCTCCCATCCAAGGCCGCTCTCAGAGAGGGGCAGAGAGAGGGTGGCCATCTGTGCTGTGTGATTGGGGGGCTGTGCTCTGCAGGGATCGGTCTGTTTTGCAGCTATGTACAGAAAAACACCTACGGCGCGTCAGGATCTGTACTGTGATTCTTGCCCAAACAAATAATCATTTGGATTACCGAAGCACACGATTCCACTGCCGGCAAACTTAACACTTCCAACTGCGTGTCTTTTAAACCTCAACACACATTGATTAGCAGCTGTGTTTATTATCATATTTCTTAGCAGACACCCTTATCCAGGGCGACTTTTTGTTACACTATATTGCAGTGTTTTTACTCACAATTAGCCATTTATCCAGCTGGGTTTGTACTGGAGCAATCTAGGTACAGTGTAGCTCAAGGGTACAACAGCAGTGTCCCCCACCTGGGATTGAACCCACAATCCTCCACTCTGGAGTCTAGATCGCTACCCCACAAAGCTTTATTTTGAGTTATTAACTTGTTGTGGAAAGAAAAAAGTTAATGGTGCGAGGATGTGATTATTTATCGATTTATCTACTGTATTTATTTATTTATTTGACTCCAACCCACCTCAAAATGCACAACTTTGGAGGAACCTGTTGCTTTTCCTTTGGATCCTCTGAGGCGCTCATTATTGAATGATTACAGTAACACCTCTGCCTACCTTTGCTTTCAGCCACGCTCCTGTCGGCCGGGTGGGAGACGCGAAAGGCAAGCTGTGAGATGGAGTGAGAAAAGCAGCGACTGTCGAAAGGTGGCAGGGGAAATAGAAAGGGAAAGATAGAAATTAATACAGAAAAGTAATGGGTAAAACGTGAGCATGTGCTACATAGAGCAATGCAAGCTGGGCACCGGACTAATTCCTGTTTCCACCTCCTCCCTATTCCCTGTCCTATGATCTGCCTCAATCCCTTGTCCACTGTCACCCCAGCCCTGGTCTCACCTACACTCCCAGGTGGCCCAGAGGAAAGAAGGGCCACTTCCATTGTGAGTCCAACCTGTATTGAACTAGACTTGTGACAGGGAGTTAGGGTTCATGTTGTGGGGTTCTGTACTCAAAGGCATCTGAGATTATTTTATTTTATTTCAACTCCCGCTCCAGTCTGGAACTGGCCTAGCGCGTGAAAGCGGTTGCTAAATCGGTAACAGATAAGAGCAGAGAGGGAGGGAGGGAGGGGGGAAGGGAGAGAGAGGGAGAGGCAGAGGGAGGGATGTAGAGAGAGAGAGACAGAAAGGATGACAGAGAGAGAGAGATCCATTTCATGCTTTAATTGCTACGACTTAATAACAAACGATACAGAAACAATGACGAAAACAAGCCCCTGATTAAAGATGATTAAAGAGCTGTGAAAACACATGCTTTTGTTGGGGGCTGTGCTTCTTCGGTTATTCACGTGAATGTTAGACTCTTGTTCGCGAGTAACACGTGCAAAGTGCAAAATTAACAAGTGCTCAAAAATGTGTGAAATGTTTGCATTGAAGGGGGCATTATTTTGTGGCAGTGGGCTCACAAAAGCATGACTGATGGTGACTTTGGGGACAAGCCAACAGTACCCAACTATCTCACTTGCTCGTTCTTACTTCGGCCCATGTTTCTACGGGAATACCAACCTGTACATGTTCCCTGTCCCGCACTGAAATTGTTCCCCCGTCATTATTTCCTCCCTACAACTGTTCCTCCTGAGGCTCTCCTCGGACGGGACGCACAGGTACGATCTGGGCCCTGAATGTAGGAAGTTGCCGGGGAAACTGTTATGAAAATGGCAAGAATGTGGTGCCATTTAATGAGAAATAACACAGGTCTGCGGAGTTCATCCCTTGCAAATAAGCATACAGTTAGCTCCCTGGCTCTCTCCCTATTGTGACAGGTGCTGCGGTGGGAAATCATTTTTCCATTTATTTTTTAATCATTTTCTCCATTTTCTCCATCCACGGTGAAAGTAATTTAATCTCGGCCACTTTAAAGAGAAACGTTTCTTTCTTTCTTTATTTCATTATTTATTTCATTATTTATTTATATCTCCCCCCCCTCCCCTCCCCCCTGAGGGCGAAATATTGGCCGGGAGTGTGTTACAAACGAGGGGCCCAGGCATCATAACGAAACTCGAATAAATCAGATCCATTTACATTAATAAAGCTCGCCGCCGCCTGTCTTCTCCGATAATTAACTGGCGTCAGCTTGGAATTTATGTGCTTAAGTCAGGTGTTTGTGACCGTGTTTGTTTGTTTTTGAAACGACGGATGTTTTGCCAGCCTCTGCGCAAAAGTCTATACTGTTGTGTCGGTGTGTTTCTGCTCAAATAACATATATGTCAGTCTATACCTACATATTAGCACAGGTGCTGAAAATTACCAAGCAGAAAATGGATGTGGCACAAACACATCATTGTGTGGTAGTTAGGTCTTAGCATCAAGCTGGGACGACAATAGAAGACTTGGGAGAGTACTGTAGGGATCTGATGTATGCATATATGTACAATACAGCAGAAACATATTTATACATAGGGACAAACACCTGACTTTACACATTAGGCAACTGTCAGGAATTTAATGTCTGCTAAAATATGTCAGGGGACGTCAACTGACCATGCTGATATCTGTGTAGATAGGAAGGGTCTAACGGTTATATGATTAGGTGACTTGCAGAGAAGTATTTTGTGTAGCCAGCTAAATTGTGCCCTAAAATATAATTTAGCCATGAAATTAGGGTAGGTAGCTTCAAATGTGAGTGTTTACTTTGGATGGAGTTTAGGCCTTGCAATGAGGCAGGAGCCCTACTGACGTAATATATTGAAAAGTGATGCAGTTTCACAGTTCACAAGAGATTCCTAAAAATGTGACCTCACAATGATTAAACGCGTCAGTCAGCTGGGGCAGTTTGGCTCTTCGAAGACTAGGGCGGTGACGTCTTTGTAACAGGCTCATATCCGTACAGAGCCTGTTTCTCTGGGGAGAGTTTGCCTTAAGCCTGTCTGATGATGTGCCTCCCAGGAGAAGAGATCAACCTTAATGCCTCGGTTCCTGTAAGCGGTGAGATTTCCCCGGCCTGAGCAGCAGCTGACCGTCCCTGCTGTAATGGGCAGGAGGGCGTCTGAGTACTCAGCCGTCTGCAGCCCACAAGGAAAGCAGTGTATTGACAACAAAAATAGCAGGAATTAGGGCCGATGTTTACAGGAGACACAGCAACTGAGTCAAACCAAGAGCGATGTGACAGTACTGAGATACAGGTGACAAGACACCTGCAATAGCTAACACAAAGGTTTGCTATAATGACATCAGCAGTGAACTAAGCAACTTGACTAGGTTTTTTCTTTCCCTCATTGGGGTGGTACTCATTTTTTATTTACATAAAACACCTGATCTGGTGATTCTGGGAGTTTTTCAGGTTTCACCCAAATAACAGATTTAAAACAAGAAAATTATAAGTCCTTGTTATATATCTGAAACACATAGACAAAAGATTATCTATAACTAGAAGCCAGTGCACGTTCATTGAATCACCAACGAGTGAGCAGGTGACTGTTCTAAGATCCGGGCACTTTTGGGGTGAAACCTGCATCCAAAACATAGCATATGGGGGTTAGAACTCGGATCAAATTGGGTAAAAACCTGAAAATCGCAACCCCTGTCAATGTGTTACCCTGCAGGTGTTTCTGTTGCTTCTCAAGTAAAACATGTAAAAAGAATTAACACATCAACTATTCATCACGTTTAAAGCAATATTGGAAATAAGGCAAGATTTTAACAATGTGATTTATACACATTTTTACATTGTCCCTACAGCAATATTAGTAATAGTAATGTATCTGCTAACCTGTTATACCTGGCATAGTGATTGCAATAAGGTGTTTCTACTAATCATTGTTTATAGACTTCATAGTCAAATATTTGCTTGCAGTTAATAGTAAATTGTAATATTGAAGTGAACATGTTTTCTATAAATATGATTAAATTCTCTGTGGGGGAAAGAATAACAGAAAAACACAAGGGTGTAGTTTGCGCTTTGGATTAAAGATGAAAATTGATTTCACAATTCATCACAAAGGGAGAATATATTTGTCACTTGTCACCAATCCTCTAGACACTGAAACTGCGCTGATGCTGAATGCCACACGCCTTCCTCTGGGCACGTTTTCACACTCCGACGCCAACCCACGAAGATCGGGTTAAAGGGATACTTCAGTATTTTGGCATTTTAGCCTGATTGCTTACTCACTCAGAATCATACGAGCACATCGAAACCTTTTTTTTTATTCTGTGCGTCATGTTACATGCTAACAAATGCATAATTACACTTTTCTTATGAGTAACTAAGATGTAGTTACTGAGAACTGACTTTGTTAATACACTGTAACTAGGGAGACCTGTTGTAAAGTGTTACCTCAAAATCGAAAGACTTTGTCTTTCGTGAAACAATAAGCGAGACGTGGAGGTTGGACGTGTCGTTGATATGATAAAACAATTCTCCTGTTGACAGATTATTACATTTCTTAGCTCACGCCTTTATCCAGGATTTTACACTATATCACATTATTTTTACACCCAGTTACCCATTTATACATCTGGGTTTGCACTGGAGCATTCTAGGTACAACACTTTGCTCAAGGGTACAGCAGCATCCCTGATATAGGGCTGAAACGATGCTTTGAAAGGAGGCTCTTTCCATTGGAGCCACTGCGGAGCCCCCAGTGACAAGACGGGCCTCATTAGTAGTCCTGGGAGCAGCAGCCGGCATTATCGTTATTGCAAGATTACCTTATGACTATTACAGGGACTATCATGCTGATTAGGGTGAGTAAATGGCTGTTTGTGTGGGTCTCGGGCCTAGGTAAAGGTGTTAAATAAATTGCAATTGTGTCGGTGTCAGAAATGATTAATCTTTTCCCATGCATGCACTCGGGGTGTGATGCGCGGTGTCTGTCTCTGGGCTATGGCCTTTCCGCTGACAGATATAAAAAAAAACAACAGGGAAAAAAAAACGTGTGGATGATGAAGCATAAATATTTAAATGCTGAGGATTATTACAGGCCGGGACTTATGGCACGCTGCTCCGGTGCTGATATTGCCACTGCGGGAACAGCGGCGAGGGGCGCGATTGTGTGGGTTATATATGTTGGCTTCGGAAAAGCACAACAAGCCGCGAGAGTATGTGCGCTACCGGGTGAGAGTGTGTTTTATTTATGGGTTTTATTTTGTGCTGACATTGAAAATCAAACAGTTGATTTATTTATGTATTGGCTGAGATCGCTTACAAGGGCTACAAGAGGAAAATACAGCAAATAAAGAGGGAGCTGAAGACAATTATTAGTATTATTATCATGCCATTTGCCCACTGTGTTAAACAGAACACAATATTAAACCCAATGCAACAGGAGATTTGGAGAGAGAAACCAAATCCAGTCAGATATGGAGTGGCATAGCAAACAATGGGCAGCAGGGGAGTTTACATAATGCAGAAATCGGGTATAAAATGAACACAAAACGTGTGCAGAAACTGTTACGACCACAGCACCGAGCAGGGGGGGAGATGAGCCAGGCCGAGGCGGGAGCAGACCGTTGTGTATTGCATGAGTCTGTCACAAAGCGGTGTCTCTATACACGATGTGAAAGGAGATATGGTTGTCCCCCGTGCCGTTGCTCTCTAGTAGCTGTGCTGATTACATGTGCTAACTAGTAAAACACGCCTGCAAATATGAAGAGCGTGGTGACCAACCCTGTTCCTGGAGAGAGAGACGGTGCCGCCGGTTGTTAGAGGTAATCGATCGGTCGATGCCTTGAGAATATGGTCGTTTTGACTAATGCCGCTCAATAATTGCATCGATTAAGTCGTTAAGGGCTCTGGATCGAACAGAAATCCCAGAAGCCCCTGCTGCTTTGCTGTGAAGACTCAAAGCTATATGAAGTTGTGTAGAGGACCTCTCTGCAACCCCATGACAAGCACAGATTGCCTCCCCCACCCCCACCCTAACACTTGTCCTTCACTCCACCGACGCGTCCTCACCTCCATCCTGACGCTGAGGATGAGGAGAAATGACCGTGACATCACGAATCGATTCCGTGTTAACAGATCGGCCTCTTTCGGCTCCCCAGACACATTGATTTGGATTTTGAGCAAAATCAAGTATTCCAGACCCTGAAAAACCTGCGTGCTAATTCCCCTTGAAAAGTGAGACGCACATTTCTCAGTGGTGGGGGGGTATGGCTCATTGGTAACCAGATCTGCTTTGTTTTGTTTGATGGGGGTGGTAACATCTGCAGGTAGCCAACACCTGCTCATCATTTCAGTAGTTTTAAGATGCTGAGTGCCTTGATTGCTTTTTCTGGGATGCAACACATTAATGATGGAGAATTACATAGTGGCCTGACTCTTTCATTTTAGTTGTCACTCTGTTTAATCCCTGACTCCATAGTGTGTACAGAGAGGGTGAGAAACAGCGAGAGGGAGTAGTTATATCAGGGGGAGGAGCCTGGGCTGCCAGGTGTGATGGTGTGATGTCACACTGACTCTTCACCTAGATGCTTCACAAAGACTGCACAAGGAAGAGAGTCGCTTTCTAATGCTTCATCGTTAAAAGCTGAGCCATAAAGCAACCAAATGGCACGTTAGCCTAATATGACTAAAGCTTTACACTGTTTAACGTTAATATCATCATTTATTCTGTGGAATGCTACTCAGTAGGGAAGGAAATGTTGTCTGTGTCTGGTGGTTTGCCGTTTGTTGTTTTTTCCCAACCCAAGCAAAACGGATGCTTTCTGTTCTCTGGATCCGCAAGGCCGCAAGTCCCAAACAGAAGACAAAAATGCCAGCAAAGTCATTATTAAAGATCTGAGTGCCCTTAAAAGCCGTCTTTTCACTCCAGTTATGCAGAATTGCTTGCATGGTATTATGCCAATCGCATTCCTCAGCGTTTTTCAGTAATAGAAAAGACATTTGCAGATATTGACGCCAGCTGTTCAGTGACCTTTGTGGTGAGTGTCTGGTGGAGAGGGATTGCTGAGCGGCTGTGGCCTGGAGCCAAGCGAGAGGGAGGCAAGTCTCTTCCCGCTGAATTGCTGGTTCAGATGTCTGAAGCCGTCCCACTTTGCATATTGTGGAGTCACCGCAGATCTCACGAGCAGATCCCCCTTTTATTTCTCCATTGCAACTTGGATCCTATCCGTGACTCCTTTCTGACTCAAATCTGATTGACTTTGTGCAGTCTGAACAGGCATACGCCACATGGAGTCAGATATTTCCAGACACATTTCAAACCACGTTCAGATGGGGTTGAAGTCCGATTCAAATCCGATTCCTGACCGCCCGACTTGAGTCTGAACGGTCAAATCCGATGTATGTGCCCTGGTGTCACAGTGAAGTGTTTTTCCATCACTCCGCATGCAACGCAGTGATGACATCATCACTCCGTGACACAAACACAAAACTCTCTTCCCCCTTGGTCCCTCTCCCCAATTCCTCCTCTCGTGTTCCTACTTTCTTCTGTCAGCCTATCCTTTTAAGAGCCGGCTCTGTCTTTGTCTGTCCTCTTTTTGGTCTCCCTTCCCGGCTGGCCCATTTTTTTTATATTCTTATTAATTAGTGCCTCGGAGACTCAGTGTTTGTCCATGGGGGCGGGGGGGGCATTGTATATGTGGGTGTGTATGTGTACATCCACTAGTAACGTCAAGGTCAATCAGACTCCTGTCTAACCCTCAGGGCCATCTTAAATGCTAAATATGTCTTTGACGTATAGAGTTTCCCTGTTGATCCTGTGATCCAGCTATATAGCCAAACACTTTCATTCACAGATAGCAGAAAATTTTAGTTTGGAGATTATGTGGATTGCATTGTTTGTATACCACAGCAGCCTGGGGTGCTGATTATAAATAAATAAATAAATAAATACATACATACATATAAAAATATAAAATATAAATTTTGATTTGTAGATGGTGTCTGCAGAGCACGGCACAGTGAGCTTGCGGGGGGAGTGCGTGAGCTGCAAACCCAATATATGACCCGGGGGGGCTGCCCCCTTTGACAGCGCAGACACAAAAAGCCAACCTAATGCACCAAATTGCCTTGGCTTAATTGCGGGCTTTCTGAAGCCTCACAGTCCAGACAGGCTATCATTACAATCAGCCGGTAATTCAGAGCTGGATCTCATTTGCATTGCATTTCACGGGGAAAAGGAAAATGGTCTCCATGGCTGTGGTGTCGGAGGTCTGCCTTCAGCACCCCCTGACGCCGGACAGCCGCCCCGAGAGTGAGCCATGGATGTCGGGGGCGGGGGAGTGTGTTTGTGGATGCGGTGGAGTGCACCAGAGGGAGGGAAGGAGGGAAAATGAGGGCTCCAGGCTAGGAGTGACATTGTGTGTTAATAAAAATAGAATGTGCTTACTCACTGCCTCGATCTCTCTCTCCCTCCCTCTCCCTCTTTCACTCTCTCTCTCCCTCTCTCTCTCTCTGAAGAGCCCCATCAAATCTGCTGCCCATCACACTGTTGCCTTGTCTCCTTGTGTCTGTTGTCTTGCCAGCATAATTGAAGCGTGCTGTAGGAGCGGGATGACCCAGAGAAGGCTCCATCTCAGAACAGGGTGGGGGGGGGTGTTCACTGAAAGTCGTCAAAGTCCCAAGGCTTCCTTACAACCCCACCCCACCCCCCCATCCATGCCCCTTCCCACACCCCGGCTCTGAGGATGACTCACTCTCATTAGTGTGTACAGAGAACTGTCCGTTGGCATCACTGTGGCTTTTATGCTTAATCACCCCCCCCATCTTTTCCTGTCTGTTGTAGTTTCCTGGATTCAGCAATCCAGTGTAAAGATTGATTATTGTATCTATTATTATCATCATTATTATTATTGTGTGGGTGCAATTCCAGCATCAGCGCAGGAGAGGAACAGACAATTCATACAAGGACCTGTTTCAACAACATTTATCCACACTTTTACACCTTTTGCACATTGAAAGATCGGTGCTTACAACTCGAAACACAAAAACCTGGATTCTTCATGAGAAAATGGACTGGGTGTGAAATCTTTACCCAGAATGCTCTGATATCGACCCATCATACAAATACAGTTAGGTCCATAAATATTTGGACAGTGACACAATTGTCATAATTTTGGCTCTATACGCCACAACAATGGATTTGAAAGGAAACAATCAAGATGTACCAATGGTTTACATTGTGGAAACCCTCTGTATTAACTCTGGTGAAGTCTTCTCTTGATTGTTGACTTTGACACAGACATGCCTACCTCCTGGAGGGTGTTCTTGATCTGGCCAACTGTTGTGAAGGGGTTTTTCTTCACCAGGGAAATAATTCTTCTGTCTTCCACCACAGTTGTTCTCCATGGTCTTCTGGGCCTTTTGGTGTTCCTGAGCTCATCAGTGCCTTCTTTCTTTTTAAGAATGTACCAAATAGTTGATTTGGTCACACGTAATGTTTTTGCTGTCTCTCTGATTGGTTTGTTTTGATTTCTAAGGCAAAACTGAAGGCAAAACACCACAAGAACAAGCGGGAACTAAAGACAGCCGCAGTGCAGGCCTGGCAGAGCATCACCAGGGAAGAAACCCAGCATCTGCTGATGTCTATGGGTTCCAGACTTCAGGCAGTCATTGACTGCAAAGGATTTGCCACCAAGTAATGAAATTCACAATTTATGTTAACATGTGATTGTTAGCTTGTCCAATTACTTTTGAGTAACAGTAACAATATCATATCAGTAAGAATAACAATACCTGCGTGTGAGATATATCCCTTCAACTTACTTCCACTTCCACACATTCCCCGGCTCACTGAATCACGGGGTGAGAAACGTAATGTTTTGCATCCTAATGTGGAGGCAACACCACGCATCTTCTCTCCACCTCGGAACAAACACATTTGTTATTCGAACTTATATCCGATAGCGCAGTATATGAGCTATTTGAAGATAAGGCAGTCATCGTCAGCCCTGCAGACAAGGGAGAAGTTATTGTCAGTATATAAATAAATAAATAAATAAATAAACAGTAATTCTCGTCGTGACGCGTGAGCCAGCTTAGAGTCAGCTTTCAGCCGCTCTGTTGCCCCTGACAATCTGTTTGAAATTGAGTGTTCTTGAGACATAAAATAATAATAAGGAATGAAACAGTTGGTTTCAGGTAACTGGATAACTACAGATGAGGTTCGGTTTCATTTGCAAACCAATACAGACAGGTGGTGTACCCGTGACAGTCTCTCAGATATGTACAGAAGCCATCGCTGAGCGGAAATTGAATCCTTTATTCGAGCGCTGTTCCCATTTTGCATATTATTTAGTTTAACCCTTTACACAACAGTTAACCTTATATATTGGGAAATTCTGCACTTCTTCTTATTATTAGAGTCCCAAAACACATTCTAATATTAGGAGAATAACGCCTGACGAATACTCCGCTCATATAATATTAATAACAATGTTTCCAGTCATTTCAGTGTATTTAAGTTATCCTAGCCTCCTTCCTAACCTTAATTCAAAACCCCGACTTTAACTCCAAGCCCAGCTATTAATACAACTTCCCATCCACTCGATGAATAACTGTGTTTCTTTAGCTTCCTCTCAATGTCATTGCAGCTCCCCCTTCCCTCTTCTGCTATCTATGACTCCATTAGGAACCTGGCAGGAGTGCCTGTCAAAGCGGTCTCTAATTAAAATCAAATGTCACATAAAGAGAAGTGGAAGAGAGAGGGATTACCGAGTGGATTACTCCCCGGTTCACTCAATACAGCCCGCTGAACAGTTATGGTTATCCCTGGTTCGCGTAGGGAAAAGGAGCTTTGGGGGGGATGAGAACATGGGTAATTCTCAAATGTTAGGCCTACCAAATTACAACAACAAACAGTGGGCAGTGCAAATTATAAAGCAGGGTGTTGGATTGTGAGTACAGAATGCAGATTGTGTTTCAGGGCAGTTATGCGTGTATGAAGTGATCAGAAGAACTCGTATCTTTAACTGTCTTGTCAGGCAATGTGTCACCTACACGTGGTCAGTGTCTTGTATTGAAACTGTGGCCCAACACGGCAGAGCCTATTTCATACGGCAGTCTGATGTTTGACGTTTTAAAGCTCTTCAATATCAAAAGGGATGGTTTCTCCAAGTGGGAAAACTTGGGAAGTGACAGAATGCATCTATACACTTTATACACATTGAGAGGAACGTAAAACTTGGGGCCAAAATGCCAACACTAGCATAAACGTGCTGGATTGTAGCAGGATCCCAGCCCAGATCGCTTGACAGACCAGACAGCCTCCCCCAAGGGAAGCCTCACCTTGAAACGTCTCGCTCTCATTGCGTTCCAAGGCCTCAGGAGTGGAAATCAAAAATGAATGAATATAATGAATGAAATAAACCGGCTTGTTTACCTGTCAACACCAGACAGATTAGGCATTCAGAGATCTTGTGCTGAGAGGAGAGCGGGTTCGTGATAACACCACCGCCCCCCCCCCCCGCCCCCAGGGGTGCGGGGCTGAGGAGGAGCAACGCTGGAGCCCTCGGGATATCATTACAGAGTTCTGAGACTGTTGGCATGTGTTGTCACAGCGTTACTGTACATGAATGCCAAACTGCTTGTTGGGACTATGGGTGCATACGGCGCTGGCGGTCTCACTTGGGCACAGTTGAGGGCAGTGCCGATAGGATGAGAGGTTAGGACTCGGTCTGTAATACCTTCAACTTTCCAACTCACCTGGCATGTCGTGGACTGTACTCCTCTTTCTCCATCTGCAGCCCCGTCCTTCAGTGATTTGTGTAGATTAATTGGTAACAATAGGTTACAACTGCATACTTACACTGTTCTAACATGTAGTTACAGAGTACCTACTGTTAATACACAGTAACTAGGGAGACCTGTTGTAAAGTTTTACCGTTTAATAAGTATACAGTGATACTCTGCAATTAGGGTTTGATATTTAAACTTGGTAAAAGATTTGAGACACAAGAAAGACCAGCACATTTAATACAATTTCTTAAATGTTGTGGTTTTTATTCACACTGATTGTGTGTGAATATTTATAAGCGGCAGGGATGTCATGATAGCTAGGATAAACATACATCCTGGCCTTACAGTTTAAGCCTTCAGCAACTTTGGAAAATCGGACAGTAAGTGTATAATGTACTGAGCAAATGTACTCTGTGTATTTATAGATAGTTATTAAAGCATTATATTGTCACTCTAAGGGTGAATGATCACACCACAGAGACTGTAATTACATTGTAACTATGCATAACTGCAGTAATTACTCAGTACCTACACCACCCAATTAACAGTTACCAAATGGTTATTGTTGACCTTTGCTTGATCAGTAAAGGTATTTTTCCTGAGTTTTGGCTCTGGTCAAACCCAGCTTGGTCAGTAACGTTTTCAGAGTGTGTCGCGCAGTTACTCAGCATAGACCAATCTTCAAAAAATCCAGTCAATTGAATGGAATTAAGATGGTGGGGTAGTACATTTTAGATTGTAATGTATTCAGTCAAGCTGTTTGATATTTTGTACTTTTTTCAGAAGCACGTGTTTGGGATCTTGTGAGGAGTCTGTTTCAAACACTCTCTCAGTCTGTTCCGGGTCTTTGATTTAGTCCTGTTGATATTAATTTTCCTACCTTTTGTCCCCCCCAAAAAAGGCATGTTGTTCCTGAAAGTTGGGACATTTTGCTCAGCCTCTAATCACCCATCTACCCCCTCAACACCCCCCCCCCCTCCCCATCTGTTCTTGGCGTGCAAAAAAACCCGCCAACACTCACTTAATCTGCAAAGCAAATTGTTTCAGCTCTGGGGCCTGAATTTAATCAAATATAGATATTTCACAGTCGAGAAGAAGGAAAAAAAAAGCCAACAGCTCTAAAGAATGGAGAGGGGGGGAAAGAGAGAGAGAAAAACAGGGAGAGAGTGGGGGGGAGGGAGGGAGGGAGAGCAAGCAGGATGGAGAAATAGAGAGGGAGGGAAGCAGGGAAAAAATGACATACAAATGCAACCCAGGGGAGCCACTCTATAGAATTACAGTGATGCCAGGGAGACGGTTAATTAAATTCCACTTGGCACAGTGGGGGCCACACGGGCACAGCTGGCAAAAGTGAATGGAGTGTGGCAGGAGAGGAGAGAGAGTGAGTGCATTAGAGACGTTCAAAAATGGCACCCACATATTCCAAGTGAGAGAGAGGTTCACAAAAGAGAGAGAGAGAGGAAGGAGGGAAGGACAAAAGGGTTCAGAAATGGAGACCAGGTTTCCAACTCCCATCAGCGTTCTGTGTAGAAGCATCTGACTAAATATGAAAGATTAAATAATACATATATTATGTAGGTAGCCATGTTTTCCAGACAGGTTGGTTGGTTGCTGAGTCCCTCTTTAGACACATTTTAAACTCAGGTGATTTACTGCTCTTATATATATATATATATATATATATATATATATATATATATATATATATATATATATATATATGTGTGTGTGTGTGTTTCATGGAAAAGAAGAACAACTGGATAATTGAATTCAATTGCACTGGGCTATTTTTGCCTTCCCTCATTTTAGGTATAGTCCACTGCCTGAAAATAGTACTGCAATAATTGAGTGCCTAATTATACCTGCTTCTGTTAAAATTTGGTGGCCACGATCCCCACCCACAATGTGTGCAGTGAATTGGTGAAACAGTATCAGGACGTCTGCAGCAAAAGTTCTCCCCTTTCGCTGCATGGCTTGTCAACTCTGGCAGTCAGACCCACGAGTTTCCCGTTTAGGGTTTGTCGGCTTCGGTCTCCCCTGATATGAACTGATATTTTGTATCTCCCACTGATTTGTGTGGTGTGTGCTGAGGTTGTCTAACACACAGTCTACCGGGAATAGTTTTTTGTGTTTTTTTCAACCCCCTTCTCCTGTCACTTGCAAAAAATAAAGAACTGTTGCCATTTTTTGCCCCCCTCCTATGCTTACGGCTGTGTTTTGTGAAACCCCCTCTCAGGTTTTTTAAATTAGTGTTTGGTTGTACTTTAATTCAGCCTCCTGGGTGCCAGCTCACACTTGGCCAGTAACTTGGAGGTTTCTTCAAAATTCTTCATTTTAATAAGCTCCCTGGATGGGGCCTACAGGTTTCTCCACTGTCTCTGTGAAAGAATGATCTCTCCCTCTCTGTCTCTCTCCCTCTCTCCCTCTCTCTCTCTCTCTCTCTATCTCTCTCTCCCTCCCTCCCACACTCTGTCTGCCGGTCCCTGCACAAATCAAAATAGAAATAAATAAGCAGTGAGGTATGGAGAGTAGAGATGGAAAGAGCGGCAAGAAGGAGTGGAAAGAGTGAAAGAGAAGAGGAGGATGGAGAGGGAGAGCTGTAGACCACCTTGTGGCTGTATCCTCCAGCGCAAGATTGTCATGGCAACAGACAGGGGAAAGCCAGACACTGTCCCGACGTTCGTGCACACCCACCTACCCATGCACACGCACACGCACACACACACACATACTCTCTCTCACACTCCTTTGCAGAGCGTTATTATTTCGAAGTGAGTTGTCTACACCTGTGGGGTTGGCCAAACTCTGCCAAGTCCTTCAATATGACATCGTATCGCACTGGCTGTGCAAACGAAAACAAACAAATCAATAAATAAATAAACACAAAAGACGGGCTGAGTTCCTGAACCGGCGCCGTGTCGGACTACGTGCATAATCGCATTCACACTCCGAGACGCGGTGACGGCTGTGTGGGGAATTGAAACGAAGCTTGTTTGGCGTAACGGAGAGGTTCCTGACGATTTTGGCACTGCTCTAATAATTCCTCAAACAGCCTCCCCTAGGGCTGTTCCTGGTCGGGGGGGCGGGGACCCACCATGATTGCTGGTTTTCAATAAAGGCTTAGAATGACTGAGGCCTTAATTGGACTGTTTTCTTAATTAGGCCCAGCAGTAACACACACATATTGCCCTAAACACAAGGGGGAAAGTCCCAGAGTGGGGTCTAACTGACACTAACCCGAACTCTAAAACTAACCCCAACCTTCACCGTCACAAACGTGATCCAGACAACCCCCAAACACAATGCTGTTTACCACTATCTTCCCCTCTCTGAACAACGTCCCTTTCATGTCCGCAGTCCACTGTGCATGAGGCTCGTGTCCTTCAGCGTTGAGCTGGCTTCCGTGACTTCGAGGAAAAATCAGAGCGATGCACCGTGACTGTGGTCCCAGACCTCCACAGGGCCCCGATTGACACTGTGTTCAAAGCCTTGTAAATAGTTTGGTGAAATGAAAGGATGCTGATCTCATAAGATGCAGCCAAAATGTTGCAATAGATAAATTGTTTTCATTTATCATTACAGTTATTGTTTTATTAGTAAGTACTTTCGATTGTCTTAGGACGTTAAACTAGAGTTTTCGTTTTATCTGGTATCAATATCCGAAGAAATAAGAATTGCTGAATAAAGTACTTTTATCTAGTGACCCCCCACACATACAACCCACAGCGATCAAGTCCTCTGAAAATGAGACCGGGTTGATACGCAAATTACCACAATACCTTACTAATACGACTTCAGATTAGCGGTGAGGTTGAGCTGCTTGAATTGACCTTTAGGCTGTTTTGTTTTATATAGATATAGGTTTATTAAAAATGTAAATAGACAACATGTACTTGCAAAGATAGGATGGAGACAAGCAGGGTGGAAAATATTAAAAGTAAGAGTGAGAGGAGATCTACCCAATACTCGAGCTTTGACTCGAGGCACAAAACATGTAAAATAACAAACAAGTATTATGATTACCCTACCCGTTCCTACAATTTAGATCTCATACACAACTAGGTTTTATGTAATTGTGGTTTACCTAATTAATGACTAGTACACAAAATATACTACCTGTGTGGTTTACTGAGATTCAGTTATGCAGACGCTCGATAGCAGGGAGGACTGGCAGACTGCATCGACTTGAGGACGGTTGCAAAGCTTTCTGGTTTTTGGTGGAGAAGTTCTGGTTCTGGTTCCATTCCGTATTCGTGGATTTCGTCTCCTTGGTTTCTTCTTCCAAGTTGTTTCCGCTCCACGCTCCTAATTGTGCCACTCCCAATTGCTAGTTTTAGCTTTCTGTTTTTATACATTTTAGACAAAGAGATTCTAATGTCTTTTTTTCTTTCACTTTTTAGCTAAGTGACCAGATTACCGGTGCTTTATTGTTATTTGGGTCTGGAGGAACAAGTTTTGTATGAGTGATTGAGAGTGCGGCCTTGTGGGGACATGGACATACAAAACCTGATCTAAGATAGTTTCCAGCCCTGGAAAAATATGGCCCGAATACGTTTCTTCCGTAACATCTATTTTTGTTTTCGTTTTGACTTTATCACAGGTATGAATATACATGGAGGCCATATATACATAAACTATAGCTAGGCAGCAAAGTCCATCGGCTGTAGAAAATCCCACGAGGTAAAATGGCAGCCCGGCCCGGCGCCACTGCCGAGACCTCTATGGGTCCTTAACGTGTGCAGATGCGACAAGCGGGACTCTTAAGAGCACATCCGCGGCTCTCCATGCCCCCTGCTGCTCCCGCTGTCAGCTTTCCTGCTTGAGATCTGTCAGGAGAAACACAGAACAAAGGCGAGTGCGAAGCTCCTGTCACCGGCCTGCTCACCGCTCAATAGCTCTCTTTTTTCTGGGTGAATTATTACTGGCATTATTTATTTCTTTCCCATCTCTCCGGGAAGCACAAGACTCCGAGCGGCTGTCTGGGCCGAGTCAGAGAGGTTCAGAGGATCGTGGTGGAGCCCAGGCACTTTCTTTGATGTGCAGTTGCAGTGAACCAAATGCCCGTGATTATTATTAGAACTGTATTTGTTCCTTTTTTGGAACATCTGCTAATAAATAACTACATTTGTATTCCTATTCCTATTCCTATTCCTAATCCTCTTCCTCTCCCTGTCCCTGTCTCTATCCCCATTCACATTCACATTCTTGTCACTTAGGTGTTTAATTAATTTAACCATGCATTAAATCGGTGGGCTTCACCACAATTCATTATGATAATAATTAAATGATCTATACTCTGTAACTTCCCCCTCTGCTCTCCACGATCCACTTTTCTAATCCTGTCCCAGGAGCCCTTGTAAAAACCCTTGACCTTCCCGTAATCTGCGTGTATGTCAACAATGTAATCCCGGTCTATAACCAGTCAGGCAGCTCTATTCTCTCTGTGCATTGTAACACAACCAAAACACTATTTCGCACCACGGGACTTTTTTAAATACATGTTTAAGCTAAATGTTAGAGACAATAACATATTGTCTTATTCATCTTAAAAAAAACAGAGAGGCCAGAGACCTGTGCTATCTGCTATTTCATTTCCTCTGCTGAATGGAAAGTTGAGACAAACGAAAGGGTCGTTCCGTATGATAGCAAACACTCAGCCTCCTTTGATTTGAGTTTAATTTTGGATACAGTGCAAATGTGAGGCTTTCGTGCACGTGCGTGAGATGGAGGCTGTCAAAACTGGACCCATTTTTTGGACCCTCGCCCAACCTGTACGTGCTTTTCCTCTGCTATTGATACAGAAAGACGATTGTGGTTTGGTTTTAAAACTCTCGAGTATCAGTCTGGGTATTTTGGCAATTTATTTCAATACAAAAAAAAAAAAAACAGTTATCAAAACACAACCCAAAACTGAATAGGATATAAAGGAATCTAGTCTGTCTGTGTGTGTTCTGGCATCCATAACTAGCATTAACCAGTCTTTAAAAGACAACGCGATCAGCAACAATTTGACCAGTTATTGCTCCGGACTTAGAAACAATCAATCAAGCAGTGTCACATGTATGTGTAGGTCCATAAGTCCTTATATGGACTCCATTCAATAAGTAAGTTTGGGTTTTAGACAACACAAACATCTATTTGTTCCCAACTGCTGTCTTTTATTATTTTGACTTAAAAGGCGATGTTTTGCTGTCCTGTTAATGACAGTCCAACAAGAACCTTAGAGAAATGGATGGAGTTTGCTGCTGATCAACCCAAACGTCTCGTTAGCCCAGAAGCCCTCCCCCTAATCCCCAATTTGTAAAGAGTGGGGCACCAGTTCAGGTATCGTACCATGAACCAAATCAATCATTCAATTAAGGGAACTCAGGTCCTTCAGGGCGAAAACTAGCATTGAGCAAAACAGCAGCTCGTTTGGTCTGAATGAAACTGATCCAGGTCTTTATTAATTGATTCATTCAGTGACCTATATCACCCACTGGATCGGGGGGTCTCCCCAGGACCAGAGTTTGGAGACCCGTGATCTAATATGTACATCTCACTTACAGCCTCTCTCACGATCTCCAGCCTCACTTGCACACACTTACAGCTTATTTTAAAAGAGTGATAGACTTTGGGCGCCTCCTCTTCTCCCTGCTGGGCTGGAGATGCTTAGGGGGTGGACGGAGGAGCTTGACAGGGCCGGGTTGATCAAATATTGATGGTGCCTGTGGTCTCTGGGAACTTCAAAGAAGGGGATCCCTGGTTGTGAGGTGCTAGTTAGTGTCCCAGAAGTAGGGAATGTGTGCAGAGGGGGTTGCAGGTCCCCAGGCAAGGTAGCATGTGGTCTAAGTCCTGTATAAAGAGATGCAGCGAGCCCAGCCGCCCCCAGTCTGAAGCGCACTGATGTGTCTTCGCTCTCTTGCTTTTTCTCCACTAGACATGCTCACCCAGATGTACCAGCTGCACTACACAGCACTGCGATTCACTTATTTTGGTTCTGAAAACGATAGGCCTAACGTATGTTGCAGAAACATATTACCCCCAACCACACAGTGTTATTAATGTTGTGTTGATCGTTGCTCAGTGTCGTCGGCATATTTCATAGGTATTATTTTGCATGCTTGTATGCTGCATATGTTGTTGTTTTTTCCCCTGTTGTTATGTGTGATGTAGTTACTGTGTAGACATGCCATCTTATCCTCTGGAGTATTCAAATTTGTGTTGCCATAGTATTACATCTAGTTAGTTTGGGTTGTGCTTTTGCATAACAGGATTACTCAGCAGTGCCCACCAGCAACAATTATATAATCCCCCCCCCCGCCCCACACACACACACACACACACACACACACACTATGACTCTCCCCGTCACCTGTGTCACCTGCAGTCCAGCAGCGGCCTATTCCCGTGGGCCACAGAGACCAGACAAGGAGGGAAGTCCATGAATGTCTCTTCAATATCCACTGCGCCTCTGATTAAAGCCCCTTGTCAACTGTAGGCATTTCCCCTGCTGGGATATTGCCCCAGCATGTCTGGGGCTCTCTGCGTAGCCCAATCAGGGCTAAGATTCACGGGCCTCCTTATGGACCCCTGCTCTTTCAAAGTCAAGCTTTCCTTGAGCTGTAAGGGAATGGGGGAAGTGCAGAGGCAAATGCGACGAGCAGGAATTTAATTCACTGGTTTAGGTATTTATGTGTTTTGTGGGTCTCGTTATTCATAGACGTGGATGCACGGGGGAGATGGATTTAACAGTCCTCTTGTTTCTGCAGGCTAGGGCTAATACATCTGCAATCAAACCACAGTAACTATATCATCCTGGAAAGAATACTGATCGCGGGATTTTTATCATTGACTTAACATTGTTGCAGGTTGTAGTTGACAAACATGACTTGTTGCCCATGACCACAGGGTGTCAATAATGTCCTTGAGATGTTGCACAGTACACTTGTCTGTCTATGCTGGTATTTCAATACTTGCCTCTATTATTTGGCCAGCATAACGACCATTTAATAGGGTTATTCTTCCAGGTTTTGACCACATACCCTGATGCCTACCAGTGTGTGTTGCCACAACATCACATTGTTCTGTGTCCACTTCATTGCAGTGTTTCCCACAATGCTATTTAGTTATCATGGTTATCCCATGATCTTGAAATCTCTAGTTGAAGGGTTTACCAGATCTTGTGACATCTTGATGTGAGAAGTGGGAATCTCGAGGTTCTCTGGGAAGTCTTGAGCGAACTCTAACCACAACAAGTGGCCTTAATGAGCTACTATAGCCGTCGGTATGCTTTGCTGTTATAATCAGCAGCGCCCTGCAGGGACGAGTCTTTCACACACGTGTACTGGAGCTCGTCCTGTTTGTAACGTCAGGCATCCCTGGACTGCACATCTGCGGGCCACTCTGCAGCGTTGTTCTGTTCCTGATTTGGATAAACCCACATTACACGGGGGTGGGCTTTTCAGATTATCACCAAGCCCATCCTTTTGCATCTCGCAGACCCGCAGAAGACAGATTGGATCCGGTGTACCCCGAATAATTTTGAAGTTTGGTCTACAAATCATGAGGATAAAAACAATGCGTGCAAGGTTTTTCACTCTAATTGCCTCCACGCCTGAAGCAGCTGTTTGAAGGTCGACCCCGTTGACATATCTTTAGATAGCTTGAGTAAGTACTCAGCAGTTGCCTGTAGTGAAGACTACTTTTCCAACACTGCCTTTGTTGTCCTTCTTGCTTTTTAATTTGGCAGAATTCACTTTCTCCAACTCACTGTTCCTGCAGTAAATGCGGTTATTGGATTCTCGCCTCTCTCGGCCGCCGATGGATTCTCAGCACGTCGTTAGGAGTCATCGCTCGCTCTGATTCCTTCCTCTCAATTAGAAGATGTTATTAACATCTCCGTGTAGCTTTAAGAAAGGGAACGAAAGAACAACTGGATTCCCCATTAGTGCTGGCTGGCACAGGAAAGGAGAGCGGTGGCAGTGATATAATACAGAGTGACATATGGTGTGTGAATGTAATATTGTAACAAGGCTTGAAATGAAAGATGGCTGCTGTAGATGGTAATTATCTAAAGCTGAATGTGTTGATGGAAAAGGTCTCCAGTCCAGGCCCTGGGGAGCAGCTGGGTATTGTGTTTTTTTAATTTTACTTTTTATTTTAGCCCAATTTGAATTACTATCATCAATGATTGTCTTAATTAGCCCATAACACCTGATAAAATGTGATATACTTGGGCTTTCCAGGGCCAGGGTTCGAGCCAACACATTCTGCTTCATTTATTTAACATATTTCTGTTCTGATTAGATTAATAACAACAACAAAAAAGGGGGTTGTAGTAGGAACTGTAGTAGGAAGTGCAGTTTGGGATTTGAGGTTGGATAATTGTGGAGACGTGGAGACATTGTCTCAAAATGTAGGCTCTAAAATCAGTGTTACAGTGATAACAATAAAAGTTTAGAAATGAGTTCTATTGGGTGTATTTTAAATGGCTTGTGGTTCTTTGATGGAATTTAGTTTTCTTTACCCTTGGTTTCGAGTTCCTTTGGACACAATCTCAAAAAACTCTTGAAAAAAAGTGAATAGGTCACATGGTCACATTTTACCATTGCCTTGTTGAGCTCCACAACTGCCTTGCCACCTGCTTTGGTTGTGTACCGAGTGGTCTCTTCAGAATGGTCTGGGGAGAAACCCACATCACAGTGCGCTACACAGATACTCCCTTAGTCCCCTTTGCTCCCCTGTGCTGTTGACTCCAGTCACAGCTACCTGTCCCTCGAACCCGTAGGCTGGAGAAGAACAGTCGAAATCAAGACACATGCAAATAGTAAAAGAAAAAAGGAAAGAAAAAAGCCTTCAGTAAGAAAAATAAGAATCAAAAGAGAGCACCACATTGACAGACTCTCTCTCTCTCTCTCTCTCTCTCTCTCTCTCTCTCTGTGTTTTACAAAGATGACCTTCTTTCGCTGGGCATGGCACAGTGTAGTTTTATCTCTGCGCTCTGGGACTATCCTTATTAGTAGATGTTTGTCTGTGTGAATTGGTGTGGGTTGTATCCCCCTCTTCTTTACCAAAGAGGGTTTTACCAGAGACACTTGCATTCATTAGCAAGGGGGGTGACCCATTCCATCAGGGGAAAACCGAGCAAAGAAATGGAGCACTTCCCTATTGTTTGAATAAGATTGTAAGATTCAGGATGCTCCGAGATTTTTCCCAGTTCAAAAACCATCCCACTTTTTATCAGCCCCGCCTTGCTCCACCATCTCGGTTGTTCAAAGCAAGATCAACAGAGCTAGTAACCCAAGCTTTTTGTCTCAGATGGTTACACATGTCCCAAGTTGTACCTCTTCCTTCTGTCAAATTCTAAATCATTAATTAGTTAATCTACAAAGAAAGAAAGAAAACAACACAGCATTTCCTGTCCCTTCTAAACCACCAAGAGAAAGGTAGTTTTCTCGTGCTGGTCCCCAGAGAAAACAACCCATTAAAAAGCAATTACAACACAATATGTGTACATACTGTACATGTGTTGTCAATAAGAATGACAATGGAACTAAACTACCCCGATATCATTTTTTCTTTTAAAAGAGTCATGGTTAATGGTTCAGTCGTATTTAAATTCAATTACCGCCATCCTGGAAAACACAGGAGATGTGTCAAAGATGCGTCCTGTTGTGCTATCAGGTTGTCTGCATATTTCCCGCAAACATATAGACTACTGGTGGTCTCGTTGTGAAACTCGAATGGAGAGATCAAGTTTGGGGGAGCAAGGGGAAGCAATGGGGAAGGGGGGAGGAAAGAGAACAGGAGCAACAAAGAGAGAGGCGAAGAGAAAGTGCAGACTTACTGCGTGCATTTGCATGTAGCTCTTAATTAGGTATTCGCCGGGGGTAACAGGAATCTTTCTGTAATTACCCCACCCACCACACACACACGTACACGTACACACACATGCCTAGCTTCACCTGAGGGGATCACCAAGGAAAGTCACATTGAAGATCCAAACGGATAATGACTTCATGGTGGGAGGCCCAGCAGGGGTGGGGAAGGGAAAGAGAGTGTGTGTGTGTGTGTGTGCGTGCACGTGCGTTTGCGTGTGCGTGTGTGTTTGTGTGAAGCCAGTGTCCATTTCAAGATGTGTTTCAGTCTTTCAATGTGAAACCAAGGCGGATGCAGCTTAGACACCATGAGTACAGAGTTCAGGCAAGAAAAGCAACTCTCTACACCTCCCAGGAGTTGAGCACTAAACGATATTTAGAGGTAGGAATATTTCACTTTCAAAGGTCACTTCAAAGGGTGACCAGGGGCTCCAGGATCTATTTTGTAAACACAGCGGCGTCTCCATGTTAGAATTCGCACCAAAACATACAAAGTACACAGCAGCTCGATCACGTGTGTGTATTTGTTTATTAATTATTGATTATTTTAGCATTTAAAACAATATCTGTATTTATGTCAGCTTGTTTTTTAGGTGAGGGTGAGGGCCAGAGTTACTGACAAAAAAATAAATACTTATGTGAATACATAATAATAATAATAATAATAATAATAATAATAATAATAATACATTATTATTATTTGTAGTCGTAGAATTATTATGCATGTCACATGTCGCAGATTTGGTATTAAGTAAGAATATCACAGGGGAATTGTGGGTAAAGAGGTTTTAGCCACAGCAGCCTTCTGATTGCATTAGCTCTACAGTTGTGCAATCCCCTTGTCCTCTGTCCTGGCGATCGCCTGATGGCGTCTCACAGTGAATAATTACAGCAGACTGCAGTGTTGAAGGGTGAACATAATGCCGAACGAGAAGCCCCGCTCAGCTGTCCACCCCGGTGGAGATTCCCAGCAGAAAGAGGAGGGTTATAGCACGGAGGAGTTTGTATTGTCTCCCTGCTGCTATTGATATATCAGTTTTTTACCCCTGCGCTAGATTCACCATTAACCTTTTTAGATTGCTCCCATGTTTAGCAAAACCGTTCGCAGAGAGAGGTGGAAGGGAAAACAAAAAACAGAAAAAAAAATCCCGCTGGACAAGGCTGCCCTGATAGGCGGCAGTAATGTTGTTTCGCAATCTCGCTGGCGAGATGAGATGGAAATTGGCTGTTTGGTGAAACCGACGGAGACAACAGAGAGCATGCTGGTCTCCGTGTAGTAAGAGCTAGGCTGCCCTCATTAAAATCCTCAACTTTTCCTCCTCGCTGGCTTGTTAGTTAGAGTCTTACAGACGATACGATTTGTTCCCTCGAATGTTTAAAACATATTTTGTTTTTCATTTTTGCATGTGGAATCGCCAATTATTTTTCCACCTCCCCCCCATCACACACACACAATTCGGTATTGCCAATTAGTCACCTCAGCCTGCCCTCCGCTGCCCCTCTGTGCTCCTTCAGATAAATGAGCCAGTCAGCATCCTTCAAAACGCGGAGATCAAAGCTGCCTGCTCTTGATCACATTGGAAGTCCGACATTCCCCCCCACAGCACCAGCTATTCCAATCATAAGAGCAACCTGAACTTGCATGGAACCACAGAAACCACAGGAAGTCAGAAGTCCCCAACTCTATTCCCAGAGACGCTCACTATGTTGAGTGATTCTGGTAGGGACCCCTCCGGTACTTTATTTCTACCACTACACCACACGGGTGCAGATATAAATGCATTGATAAAGTAAACAACACAGGGGTTGACACCTGAGCAATGTGTTTTTTCCTTATTATTTGTTACAAACCGTGTTGTTTGACCTTTGAGGTAAGAATCAATGAGTGTGAGTGAACGAAAATGCAATTAACCGAAGTGGGTAATGCGCGGTTTAATTTGTTGTGTTACAGCTTGCTGTTTTGCTGTCAGGCAACTACTGCCTTGTGTTCAAAGCTTTTTAAAGAGCAAAGTCAGTAGTCATTTGTTTTGGAATCCGAGTCCTAATTTCCATCCCCACATAAATCCTCCATGTTCGTTCCTATTTGGCGTCTGATTAGTTATTAATTTTCATCAGTGTTGTACAATGCTCCCCAATCACTGTAATTCAGGTATTGATTTGATTTGCTTGTTTGTTTGTATCATGCTTCGTGTGTTTGCATCTTGAAATGTCAGGAGGTGTGTCTTTAATCCATCTTTAATGCCTAGTCCAGTGCATATTGTTATGGGCTAATTACAATTGAAGATCCCTATGTCTCCGTAATGAGATCCACCGGCTCTGTTTATATTCAGGCCATTTGGCATTATTTAACATGATGGATAATTCTCACTGTGACACCCAGAGCAGATAAAGAATGTTTATTTGTTCTGTTCTGATTAATTCATAATTATATTTCTTATCCAGGGTGACTTACAATTGTTACACTATATCACATTGTTTTACATACATTTTATTTTTACAGCTGGGTTTGTACTGGAGCAATCTAGGTACAGTGCCTTGATTAAGGGTTACCTAGGATTGATATAGACACTTTGAAAAGGAGTTTACTAAGTGGCCCCCAATAAGGTTCTCCAAATTACTTTGCAACCAGCTGCTTATTTTACCCATTGTGAAAATCATACACATCTCAATCCCTTGGTTAGGATTTCTGTGGAATCGATTCATTCAGTTCTGCGAATTGTAGACAACCTTACCTAATGGTGTAGTTGCAGCCCGTGTTTGGTGGGCTGGGTTCTGAGGTTGCCAAGGACAGGATTCATCCATTGTTAATGTGTATTAATGATTGAGAACTAGGGTCAGATGGCATAATTGTACCGCTTTGAAATGAATGTGTGTGTAAACTATAAAAATGGGACTTGATTGTCAAGAAACCATTAACTCAGTGTGGATGGTAGGGCCCTTGATTGTCTTAGAAGATCCCTTGACCCCAGGGAACTAAAGTTGGATGTAATTCAGTTTTTTTTTAGATTTGGTTTGCTTTATATGTATTGTTTATTAATCTATACTGCAGGAAAGCTGCTTTGATTCATTTTATTTCCTCTTCAGACTCCTCTACACTGGTATAAGAAATGACAGACACCCATAATGGATGTTCCTGAGGAGTTGAGCCCTGATTTTCCACCCTTCCCATACTATAGAGCAGGGGTTTTCAAACCGGTCCTGGAGTACCCCCTGCCCCGCTGCTTTTCGTTCCAACCTAGGTCTTAATTACTAAATTGAATGGTATATTGCTTTGTTAGGTCAATTAATGATTCAATTAGGCAATTAAGACCTCAGTTGGAACAAAAACCAACAGGGCATGGGGTACTCCAGGACCGGTTTGAAAACCCCTGCTCTGTAAAGTAAAGTGGACATGTTACAAAACAGTAAGCGTCCTAAACACAGTAAACTAAAATCCAGTACAGAACCCAGTGGAAGATTATGTTAAGGGGTTTATATACAAGCAGTGATGTGGCAAAAGTTGCATTAGTGCCGTGTGCAGTGAGGTCAGAGCAGGCTTAATTACCTGTATTAGATCAGATTCGTGCAACTTGGAAAGGGCATTCAAGTGTGAACTGTGGCCTGCTCCTCCACAGGTTTCTCCTTAATGAAACGCATTGCCACCGAGTCCCATTGTGTCCACAGGCAGGTCTGAAGCCTTTCAGCCATGACGGTGTGTGTGCTTCTGGCTTGTCAGTAGTTTTCTATGAGCAACGTTACCTGACTGCGGACGGCCTGCCACCTTCCGCACAGGTGAACCGTCTTTCTCTCTCGGAGAGCCGCGGTCTGACTGCTTCCAAGAGATCAGTTTGTCCCGGATTGCGGGAGATGGGCTGGGAAAGGGGGAATGTGTGAGCATGTCTTTTCTCTCTCTCTCTCTCTCTCTCTCTCTCTCTCTCTCTCTGTGGGAGTGAAGCCCTGCTGCTCCCTCTGTATTACAGCACTCACTGTCACAGACTCGGGCAGCAGGGGCCGAGGTTTCCATTAACTCGCTTCTCCAACATGCAAACTCCCCGTACAGGACTACAGCCAATTATTTCATATGAATTACTTAAAAATCTATGTTGATGTTGACAATTATATATTTACTAGCAGGAATTATAATAATTATAATATCATCAGGGTCTCGCTCTATAGTTGGGTATCAGAAATGTAAAATACAGTATGTACAACCACCCCAAAAACAGCTGCAGTAAATCCAGATCCTGTCAAAGATAAATAATAAATAAATGACGACACATGTGGAGTGTCTGTTGTGTGGCTCCTGTGTGGGCTGAATACTAATGCCCTGTAACTCCTTGTGTGTTCACACTGGAGTATTAGGTTCATAGCATGACATTTTCACATTGATTGAAACAATGATAGCAATCATTTTAAATCCATCGGCTTTGTATACCGCCCCATATGATCACGCAAATCCCACTTACTGTCAGTTTCAATTGATGACTTAGCGCTATAATGAGGGAGCACTGTAATAATTATAATAATAATAGTAAAAATGATAATAAAGATATTTTGACGCAAGGTCCGATCACCCTGTTTGCAGACACATGGCGGAGACGTGATCTGAATTATGCATGATCGGATGGGAGGAGAAGCCAGAGGAACGGTGCATACTTGCAACATGTGTGAAATCGGACAGCATCCACACCGACCTAAGAAATAAAACGCGTCAAAGAAGTATTAGTGAGCCGATGCCACTTCAGTGCTGTCAGGGCGAGGCACACAGGGTTGTTTCACAGCCGCCTTCTCTTGCTCACAGCACTGGGATTTCCGGAATATTCCCTCTTTCCATGTGTTTTGTACTGCTATCACTTAATTTACCATGGGGGGAGAACCTGTTAATAATCTGCTAATTGGCCAATCTAATTATCTGCAGTTTGTTTCATTTGCAGTCACAGGCCTCGTTCACAGTTCAATTCCAGTCGCTGATTGAGGGCTGTACATCTGTCAATCTCAATCATTAATCATAACACGTGTTATGGGCTATGTAAATGTGCTGGTTTATCTCAGAGTGCGTCTTAATACATAGTAAAGCCCTGTTTTGGAATGCCGTATTAGGCCAGACCCAACATCGTGCCGAATGCTGGCTACCACAGATGCAGCACACAGCAGAGCAACGATTACTGCTTTTCTTTGGTGTCAGATTGAGTCATTTTAGTCTCCCTCAAAGCCTCTTGATTCTTAGTTCCTTCTCCATCACCCCCTTTTCTCCTACCACGGCTCTGGCCACCTGAAATCCTCTCTCTGACACACTCAGAGTAAAACACTCGCTCTCTCACACACACACACGGCCAAAGTAAAGGACACAGAAAAAGTTTCAAGAGCTCTGAGGAAATGTCTCCTGTTTAATCGCACCACCTTGCGAAAGACTTGAGAGAGAGAGAGAGAGAGAGAGTATAGAGGTTGGGGGGGTGGGGGGTGCTGGCAGTTGGTTGCTCGCTGCCGGTTTCCCTGGCAACCGTCAATTAATCCTTCCCCGCTCGGTGCTTGTGTGTCTCGTTAAGATGCGGCCGCATGGGGCAAGCTGCTGCAAATTACCGCCGACATACGGAGAGAAAATAAATACATCCGGAAGCTCCTGATTCTGTCAATTAATAGACATCGGTGTGTCTCTTATATGGGTTCATCATGTGCTGGTGGTGGTGGGGGGTGTAAATCTACAAGCATGCATGTCAGTAATGTACAGGTGACATGTGGAAAAGGTTCTAATATGCTCTTATGCTGCAAACCCCAATCTTTAAATTTCCCCATTTTCCTCCAATTGAGTGAAATTTGATCTGCAATGCAACACAACATCCAAATTGCACACATTCCTTGACTTGAATTACCAAAATCTATTAATGGAAAAAAACAAAAAACAATTGCATTGTTATTATTATTAGTATTATTATTATATGATTTTACAGAGTCCTTTTTCGTAGGCGGCTCCATTTGGAAAAAAGTTCACGAGCCGCACCGCACTTTAATCGTCAATTGCGTTTATTATGTATATTCTGTGGCGCGCTGAAGCGATGTAAGCGATCCGCACCAGTGATTGAGCTTTCTATTCTAATTGCCCACTGTTGGAATGGCGGTGCACACTCGCTACACACTTATATCGCTTGTGTAATTACAAAAAGTGATCTGGCGGGGAATGGTTTTGTAATGATGGCGTCTCTGGCCCTATTATTTTCTCTCCAGACTAAAGTGCGGTGGGAGTCTGCGACAAGCAACCCCTGCCACGCACTGCGGCTGAAGCCCACTGGGGGGTCCTTTAACAACGGGCTGGAGTTGAAATTCTGGGCTTGGTCACCTGCTACAAACCCAACCAGCTGATTGGTCTAAACTGACCCCCCGCGTTTGTAACTCAGTTTTGAGTTTCGGTCGCTTACTGTTGGGGTGCCAGGCCTTCTCCTTGATACCCCCTCTGTCTTGTGGTTTCCATAGTTGTGTACCCATAGTGTGTACAGAGTACAATCGTAGGGATATATTATCACAAATTCCCATCATTAGCTCTTTTACTTTTGCATTCTCCTCCTCTTCTCCTCCTTCTTCCTCCTGCCCTTTCTCCATCGTCTTCTCGAGAGGAACTAGGAAAGAATGCATTTCTCACACACACACACACACATCTATATAACAAGAAGGGATAGAAAAATAAATTAATGGGTCTGAGAACAAACCAAAATATGTGACATCATTGAAAGAGTGGAGATGATCTGGAAACATGGCAAAAAAGACAGATCAAAGATGGATCCCAAGAGATGAACAAAAAAACTAAAAAAAACTAGCAGAAGACCACATTAAAGATGGGAAGATTAAATTATAAACTTTGCAGACGTGACGTGGAAAAGAGAAGCTGTAGATTGAAGCAAGTGGAAACATCTTGGGGAGGCCTTCATCCAGCAGGGGATCAATATGGGCTGATGTTGATGTATTATAGTAATGTATTATAGATGATAAAATTGTATTATAGTGTGTGTCTATATATATATATATATATATATATATATATATATATATATATATATACAGTGAGGGAAAAATGTATTTGATCCCCTGCTGATTTTGTACGTTTGCCCACTGACAAAGAAATGATCAGTCTATAATTTTAATGGTAGGTGTATTTTAACACTGAGAGACAGAATAACAACAAACAAATCCAGAAAAATGCATTTCAAAAAAGTTATACATTGATTTGCATGATAATGAGTGAAATAAGTATTTGATCCCCTATCAATCAGCAAGATTTCTGGCTCCTATGTATCTTTTATACAGGTAACGAGCTGAGATTAGGAGCACTCTTAAAGGGAGCGCTCCTAATCTCAGCTCGTTACCTGTATAAAAGACACCTGTCCACAGAAGCAATCAATCAATCAGATTCCAAATTCTCCACCATGGCCAAGACCAAAGAGCTGTCCAAGGATGTAAGGGACAAGATTGTAGACCTACACAAGGCTGGAATGGGCTACAAGACCATCGCCAGCAGCTTGGTGAGAAGGTGACAACAGTTGGTGCGATTATTCGCAAATGGAAGAAACACAAAATAACTGTCAGTCTCCTTCGGTCTGGGGCTCCATGCAAGATCTCACCTCGTGGAGTTTCAATGATCATGAGAACGGTGAGGAATCAGCCCAGAACTACACGGGAGGATCTTGTTAATGATCTCAAGGCAGCTGGGACCATAGTCACCAAGAAAACAATTGGTAACACACTACGCCGTGAAGGACTGAAATCCTGCAGTGCCCGCAAGGTCCCCCTGCTCAAGAAAGCACATGTACAGGCCCGTCTGAAGTTTGCCAATGAACAGCTGAATGATTCAGAGGAGAACTGGGTGAAAGTGTTGTGGTCAGATGAGACCAAAATCGAGCTCTTTGGCATCAACTCAACTCGCCGTGTTTGGAGGAGGAGGAATGACCCCAAGAACACCATCCCCACCGTCAAACATGGTGGAAACATTATGCTTTGGGGATGTTTTTCTACTAAGGGAACTGCACCGCATCAAAGGGACGATGGACGGGGCCATGTACCGTCAAATCTTGGGTGAGAACCTCCTTCCCTCAGCCAGGGCATTGAAAATGGGTCGTGGATGGGTATTCCAGCATGACAATGACCCAAAACACGCAGCCAAGGCAACAAAGGAGTGGCTCAAGAAGAAGCACATTAAGGTCCTGGAGTGGCCTAGCCAGTCTCCAGACCTTAATCCCATAGAAAATCTGTGGAGGGAGCTGAAGGTTCGAGTTGCCAAACGTCAGCCTCGAAACCTTAATGACTTGGAGAGGATCTGCAAAGAGGAGTGGGACAAAATGCCTCCTGAGATGTGTGCAAACCTGGTGGCCAACTACAAGAAACGTCTGACCTCTGTGATTGCCAACAAGGGTTTTGCCACCAAGTACTAAGTCGAAGGGGTCAAATACTTATTTCCCTCATTAACATGCAAATCAATGTATAACTTTTTTGAAATGCGTTTTTCTGGATTTTTTTGTTGTTATTCTGTCTCTCACTGTTAAAATACACCTACCATTAAAATGATAGACTGATCATTTATTTGTACATTAATACAATATGCATTAAAATATCAGTTCACACAGAACAGCCAATAAGATGCAGTAGAACTCAAAGAATGTTAATTCCCAAAGTGCTGATTTTCTAACCCTCTCTTTTGAGGCTATTGCATTCTAGAGAAAACACTTAAAGGGTCTGGTGACTAAGCTCAATTGCGGAGGGTCAGCAAGGGTAGGAAATGTAGAACTGAGGCTAAAATAACAACTAGAAGGCAGAGGGAATGTGGGGGGCGGTCCTCTGGGGCTATGAGACTCTCCAGTCAGGCCATTCGACTCTCGATCTGAAGCTGTGATCCACCGTGACATGGTCTGAAGCCAGTCAGGAAGCATGACTGTTGTTTTGAGCCCAGAGTCTCGTCTGAGCGGCCAGATTGTGTCAGGCGGGGTTTGCTAACCCTGTCCGACACCTATCGATTTTGGGAGCAGCCCGTCTGCGTGATTAGAGATGACATCCCCTTTGCATAACATTCTCACGTGCTGATCTTCTAGCTGGACTGTCAACCCCCCGGCCGTGCTTGTCCGGAGGCAGAATCCGATGACCTGCAGCGCACACCAGGTGCTGGCTGCTCTTCTGGCAGCAATTTGAGGACTGCTAAGTGTCCCTATCAACCTATCAATATGAAATTCATTTGCTTACTTTCCAGATTCGCTAATTATTTATTCTGATTTGCCAATTTATTTTCCACAATGTCCATTCTGGTCTGTGTTTCCAAAATGATGTATATATCTATCCACCTGACAGGCTGGAGGTTGCTTTCCTCTTCATTCCTTCCTATTCTCAACTCATATTTTTCTGCTTATTCTTCATCTTCTTATGATGATGATGAAGTTGAAGGGCGTTTGAACAGAGATATGCTAATCTAGAGAGAGAGAGAGAGAGAGAGAGAGAAGCAGTAGGTGTTATGGCTTTTCAAGCGATTCCTGCCTTATGGTTAGCAATGGAAAGTGCGCCAATACTGTATATAGTTTTGTGTAATTAGATTTTTGTATTTATTTTTTTAGAAGAGGATGCATTTCCGGCCCTGTTGTCGGCCAGCTCAGGAGACTAATGGAAAGGGTCTGTAGGAATAGAATGGAAGGTGTCTGATAATGGATTCGGTCTTTTTCTTTCTGTCTTTTTCCTTTGTTTGTTTGTTTCTTTCTCTCGCACCCTAAGGCTGAGCAGGCCCAGGGTAGTATATAATCATCTACCGCAAATTGAAATACTCGAGAGCCTTGAGAGAGAGGGAAAATGACCAGGCAGGCGTATTCTCTCTTCAACTGCCTGCCAGCCCCCCGAATTAAGTCATACCCGGCCTACAGCTCGGTGCCTGTAATGTGCCATGCTGTTTTACCTCTCGGTATCCGGCAATTTCGTCTATCTACCGCACTAGACCGTGCGAGAGGCAGAGAGACGGCACCGCTGACTTTATCTGTCAGGCGCAGATAGACGCCCCGCACCTCTGGGGGATGGATCCAAAAACAGCGCGCTGACAGACGGATGACCACAGATTGAAGCCGTCTCTATTAGGTCGGCTCTTGTCGACAAGCGGGGGACACGCAGATTGGATCTGTCCCCGATAGACAGAGAGAAGACTGTAACTCTCGGGGACAGACGGACACACAGACTGCAGCCTGTTACAGACGCGCAGATAGAGAGGCAGCCCACGTGCTGACAGGTCAGACAAAAAGTTTGCTCCGAGGCAGACGGACTCACAGATTGTGGCTCTCTCATAGATGGACAGTTTCACAGACTGCACTGATTACACACAGACATACAGACAGACAGACAGTACCCCTCTCGGGGACAGACACCCAGACTGCACCAGACAGTAACTCCCAGAGGCCGTCAGACTAAAAGACTGTCCCGCTTTCACTAACGAAACCGACAGACCTTTGTCATAGACTGTCCCTCCCTCTCAGTGACAAAGAGAGAGACAGACTGTCTCCGTCACTGTCTGAGACACAATGCGATTGCTTCCTCTCCTGGAAGAGGAGACTCTGTTGTAGGCCTCAGAGAGGTCCAGATCCTGTCACACAATGTGTGCTAATCCTGTCAGATACCCAGGGAGTCTTTCTGGTTTATTTCATTGCCTGGTGTTCAAGCCTGGGAAGCCGTGACCAATCAAAAGGCATAAAACACTCTTTGTGTGTGTTTGTTTGTTTTTATTTTCATGCAGAACAAAGCCAGGCTCCGGTTCAGAGTAACAACTTGGCCGAAAGACATGGTAGTAATATTATATGACTCTCCCAACTCATATGACTATCAAATATCCCCCCAGGCAAGAAAAGAGAAGCAGAAACAATCTTTCCTACAAAAATAATATAGCATGTTCAGCAATGGACAACTCTATTGACCTTTCAGAAGTGTAATGAAACTAAAATAATTATAATCGGACTGCAGTACAAACTGCTCTAAAGTAATGCATATTACCTGTTCAAATAAATGAATACAAAAATGTGGTGACTGCAGTTTTTAAAATGGTTCTTCTGTATATACGTTGATATTAACTTGGAGGTGGCATTTAGTAAATTGTAAATCTATAGTTTCCATACAAATGCTACATTATATTAGAATGTTTTTTTTCTGGGAATAGATGGCATAAAACATCTACAGATTCCAAGTAGTTAATAATAATCATCATCACCATCATAAAAACCCTTGCATTACACATTGCATTTGGTCACCTGCCCACATATCAATAACTGGAGGAACTTATGCTGATCAATACGCTGCATTGATCATTTTGAAAGTCAACCAAGATAGACGCCCATTACGAATAATGACTTTTTAGCAAAATGATTTTCAAAAAGCACACGTGCTGCATTTCAGAAGCAATGGTTTAAGACCTTGCTATGCCAGACCTATTTCTTTTTAATAACTTCGCAGTAGCTGGAGGGTGCCAAGAAAAAAGGAAAGAATGGAAAGTACATATACAGCACATAAATGAATCTTTCGGTCCCTGATACCAGTATAATTCACATCACAAGGAACTGATTATGCAGCTAGGGAGTAAAGCACAGTGCCAACATCAAACTGGCTCTGTGTCTGTGCTCTGCGGGGGGCTGGCTGTGCTTTGCTGCTCTCGGGACTTCGTGCTAAGGTGGGTGATTCCTGCAGGGGGCAAGACAGGCGCAGTGGTGATTTCTCAGCGTCTGAATTCAGAGAGATGAGGGGTTATAAAGTGCTGCAGGACTGGGCAACCTACTCCCTCTCTTTCTGCTTCTCTTCTTTCTGCTTCATGGCAAGAAATGGGGTTGTAAAATCACTGCTGTTGAGCAGTATTTCATGAAATGTATCTTAATCATTATTATCGTCCATTGTTGATGCAGGGCTGGATAGATTTACAGTGTTCCTGGCCCAGGTTATTCAAGCAATCCTTCTCATATTCCCAACTGATATATGTTTTTCTTCTTGGTTCTTTTTGTCCCTCTTGGGACCCATTCCATTTCTTCTTTACTCCATCTCTGATCCTTTCTTCCTGCAATGTGTCTTATATATGTGTGTTGCATATATTGTGTGTCGTTCGTGTGCTTTATCGCATTTTGGAGTTCAACTTTGATTGATTAAGAGTTAGATAAAAATATGAAAAACTTCCATGAGGTGATGACATGTTTTTCATTGCTTCTAGTCATCTAAACAAGGAGTTAGTATGTGCAGTTTAATCTTGTGTGTATGACTTGAAACCAGTGACACTGGGTAGCTATACAGGACCCATTTCAGCTGGCAGTCTTGTGCAAATAAGTCAATTTCTTTAAACCACAACTTGTTCCCAAGCGTTCCTGCACTGGTTTGAGCCGTGCCGGATTAGCGAGTCATTAGAGTTATTTAAATATAATTAAGGCTTGCAGCTTTTCGTGGGTTCTCTCCATCCTCTGCACCTATGTTTAAATCCGTAATTAGCCATTGTGAAACCGCAGCCGCTTGCTTAATTAGACGACTGCCGTCTGATCTTGCTGTAGCGGGGACTTGTGCATTTTCCGAGCCGCGCTGTACATTCATTAAAGGAAAGTGATCACCTCACGAGTCGGTAACCGCGTGCGGCTTGATTCTCCATGAAAGAGAGAGATTTTGCCTGGAGGTAAAGGGACTGTTTAACAGATTCAGCATTAAATAAGCATTAAGCATTAAAATAACATAGTGGCTCTACAACAACACACCTGGCCTCGCAATGAACCATGAAAACAGTCCTGATGGAGTAAATCAATAGGTTTGTTGGCCCTAGAGACTAAAAGGCTAGTTTTTGTATTAGATAGCTTGCAGCTATAACTCTAAATTAGGGGGAAATTGTCTTATAGTGTGTTTGAATGCCTTCAGCTCTCTTTCAGAGTGATCCTCAAACAATACAAGTGGTTCAGAAGTGGAACAGGATGTAGCAGCAGCATTTCAGAAATGAAATTAATAGCAACACTGAGTGATTTTACTTCCTTGTTAGTCTGAAGCTGAATTGCCATGCTGTGATTTGGAGGTTCACCTTTTAATGATCAAAACATTTTGAAAGTGTCCAACGAAGAAGAGACAAGAAGGTTACAAAACAAGGAAACTGAATATAATGAATGATGCTTGCTCCTTTGTTGTTCAAAGTGGGCCATGCTGGGCTTTTATTTGCGCACACCAGACAGTTTGGGACATGGCGTGCTGTGAAATTTCTCTCTGTCCGGGAGCAAAGGGGAGAAATGACGTTTCAGTGGCTGCAAAGTCGATTTGGTGAGATTAACCCAAGAGCAAATATGCCTGTGTTGGGTCTACCAGGAACTGGCTGTCGCCCTTCAACTCCCCAAGCCTCACAGAGAAGGACTGGCTGTATATGGATCATTCCTTTTGTATTCTGTTCTGTTTGAATCTGTTTCATTCAACCTGTGAAATTCCATCGGCTTACAAAACAAGCGTTTAGGTGATCTTACAACAAAACCAGCATATATATATCTTACTACCAGCGCTTACTTAGGGCCGTGAAACCTGGTCACTTAATGCAAACATGATACAGAAATCATGGAAGACACAAAGGAAAAGAGAAAGATGTCTGCTTGGAATTGAAAGAAGAGAGAGAGAAATAAATGAATGGATCCAAGAACAAACCAAAATATGTGACTTCATCGACAGAGTGACACTATTAAAATGGCAATGGGCGGACAGGTGGTGAATAGAACAGATCAGAGATGGACAGAGGAAGCTATAGAATATAAAACCACATATAAAGCCACATAGAAGATGGGAAGGTGAACTCATACACTTTGCAGGCATGAACTGGATGAATGAAGCTGTAGATCGAAGCAAGTGGAAGCATCTTGGGGAGGCATTCATCTAGCAGGGGACTGATATAGGCTGATACTGTACATTTACTACAGTCAAGATGTAAACTGTGAAACCTCTGTCTTAGTGTGTTGAAGGATTGTGAGTCACTTTGAAGAACCAGTTCCCATGCTGTTTGGGTGATAGGTGATCCAGCAACACAATGGGCAGAACAGATTCATTTTTTATGGAAGGGACCTCACAGAAGTATCTTTGGAAACCATCATCTAAGGCACATTAATGCAGAAGACAATCTTTTTTTTTTTTTTTTTTAACCAGTCTGCATTGTATAAAGCCGAAACTCAATATGTTGGTATTAGATTCACCTATTTGCATTGTTGTTGTTTCTCCTGCCATTAGCAACACTTCCATCCACTTCCTGCAAAGTGAGTGTGGCGCAATTAACACTAATCAATATCATTGATCGCCCATTGATGGTAACTCTAACCTCCCTGACCCCCACTGTGAATCACTTAGAAAAGGACAGACAGAACCGCAGCTCAGAGTCTAAGGTGAGCGGTACTAGCGTACTCCATTGCTTTCTGTCAAATCAGTTTTCGTATTCTTCTCCCCCAAGTGCAGATTGACTGATTTGTGCGATGGGAGTTATTTATGCTTTCTCTCTGGAAGTCCAAATCTGCAGGCTTAGATGGTGATTGAAAAACAGATACGTTTGTGCAACAGAAAAGATTTGATGAGGTGTCTGCTTCTGTAGTTTAGCGGGGGTGTATGACTTGAAAACCGGTGTCACTGGGATATTGTCCAAACAGGCATGTTGGTTGTTGATCACATTTCATTGATGGCTTTGATTTGGCACCAATGAAACCACTATGCATGATTTAATTTCCAAGAACCCATGACTCTGCCAGTTATAAATAAAGCATTTGTTCAGCATTTCCATTACCAAGAAGATGGGTTTAACAACACACCTGGAAATTAAGAAGGAAATGTGTTTAAGAGGGAGAATAGGAGGCTTTTCATTATCCCAACGATGCCACTTCCCTGAGATCCTTCAATTAATGACTGAATGAGATCCTGGGATCAATAAACAACCCAAGAGGCGAGAAGGCGCAACAATTCCCCTCGCAATTACGACCATTAGTTGAGACTCATATAACAGGCAAAGGAAGTCATTTGTAGAGGCCAGCTCAACTGGAGGTTGCCAGTAGATTTTTGTTCTTGGGCTGCTCTGTATATTGAAATCACAAGACGGGGGGTAGAATGGCACCTTTATATGATGTGAGATTCTGAGACAATGAGGGGACTGGCAGGAGAATTAAATTATTTTGGGAAAAAATAAGTACTGTGTGAGAGAGATCTACTACAATAGATACAGGGGGCAATAGCAATTAGCACAGGTGTCAGGAATTGTAGGACTGGGGGGGTGGGGACAGCGAAGAACAGAGGAGAGAGCCTAGTGTTTGAATGGAAAGAATAGGAGCCTATTAAACAGAAGAGAGAGAGAGACAAAGAGAGAGACAGAGAGAGGATAAGGAGACAAGGAGATTTTGCAAGATTAAAAAATATAAAATAAATGTAAACTCTTTTCCCCAGGCCCCTTTTTCCACTCTCAGTGTAATAACGGGAGAAATGAGAGGGAGACAGAGACCGAGAGAGAGAGAGAGGAGACATCTTCATCTTAGTTTCCAATTGGGGAATGAAAAAGCGACGGAGGCTCCTAATTTCCTCAGCAAGTGCATTTTCAAAGAGGCAGTCTATTAGATGTGATTGCATTAAGCTGCTCTGTGATGTAGGAGCTGAGACCAAGGACGTGAATGTCTGAGGAGTGAAGATGGGAGGGACTGTAGGTTGGTTTGGAGCACCTGACAAAACTGGAGACTTTCAAGGCCAACTCCAGGATGAATGTCTGTTCCCAGGATGCTGTTGGCTGAGGCGACAAATCAAGTTCAGCTGATTCCAAGCCTTTGAGTCCAGTGGGGAATGGCTTGGTGTCCCCCTTTTAATTCTTCTTGCTCGTACTTGGACAAGGCCGGTTAATCTATTTCACTCAGGAATAGTTGAGGACCAGACAGAGTCACTGCAAAGATGGACATCTGGAATCTGGCTTAGCTTAATAAGATGTCTGTCTTCTGCCGCTGGCTTATAGAAGCAATCACACTGCATTCATTTAGTAAGGGAGGGGGGTATTGAAAATGGCTACGGTGGGATTTAGCTTTTCTTTGGGTTCTTCCGACATTAGAAGCAAGGAGAACGTAAGAGGACTATTTACCAGCCTTCAAGGGATTTCTTACAGCCTGTATTTCTAAGCTCCCTTATCAACACTCCTTAGGTGGGGAGTAAAACTACTCTGATTTCAAATTGGTCCCACTAGGAATTATTACTAAGAGGAGAGAAAAAATATGAGATCATGTATGGGCAGACAAGTGAGCTCTCTGTGCTCTGCAAACCAGCAGATCTTTAAGCCGCACAGCCCTGTTAGAGCTTCTACAGATCTTCAATATTCCAATGCTTTGAGTCACTTTTGCTTAACGTTTCATAAATTGGCACGTGGGAGACGAAACACCCCGGGATGTTTTTTCACTCGTCTTTTTGTCCTATGGACTGAGCCCCAATCTGCAGCCTGCCAGCTCTCCGTATGACACGCGGCAAAGAGGCGAACTCAGAATGATGTTGTGAGGTTGTGGTAAATTAACGCTGTATAATTATGTGTCTAATGACATTCAGAAGAAAATAAAACATCACTACTAACTAAATACAGTGCATGCAAAATTATGCAATTGTGCCTGAGATGTATTGATATTCCGAAGATGAATTGTCAAAATGTGCAGACAACGTGACTGAGCAGCAACATCCACCTAAATCCAAAAGTAAACATGTTAACTGTGTCCAACTGGGGTTGTTAAAGAGTTAACCTGATATTCTCATACTCCTTTTCAACTCCCCCCCAGCCCCACCCTACATGAAAACCCTCTCCTATATCTTGCCCAAACTAATCAACACTCAGTCCGAGCTCAGATTCTCACCCCCTGTAATTCGAGAGCAAATCGCTTCAAGCTATCTGCGCATAAGTCAGACTTGCCTGGATGAATTCCCCGGAGATCTGAGGGATTGCATAGATGTTGCCACTATTACTTAGTGGCTAAAATTACCTTCCACCCGTTCCAACTCGGCTTTCTTTGTGTCTCCCTTAAAAAGAAGGTCCGCTCGCCCTTATGGGGGCTAGATCCAAAACACAAATAACTTGACAGGTATCCCAAAAAGCTCTTCGGGTCTCTGCTGCCACTTCTAAGCTCTATCTGTCTGTTTCTCCGCCCAGGGAAGGAAGAGTCGGTGGCCACCTTCAAGGGCAACGAGTTCTTCTGCTACGACCTGTCGCTGACGCCCATCCAGAGCAGCACGGACGAGATCACGCTCTCCTTCCGCACGCTGCAGCGCAACGGGCTGATGCTGCACACAGGAAAGTCAGCCGACTACGTCAACCTGTCCCTGAAGAGCGGCGCCGTCTGGCTGGTCATCAACCTGGGCTCCGGCGCCTTCGAGGCCCTGGTGGAGCCTGTCAACGGCAAGTTCAACGACAACTCCTGGCACGATGTCCGCGTCACCAGAAACCTGCGCCAGGTAACGCCCCACAATGGCTCTGTCCCCCCTGCTGCTGGCACCAGAGCTACTTCTCTCCCCCCCGCCTTCTATCTCCATCTCTCCCACCCTCCCTTTCATCCCTGCCATCTTGACCTCCCCTTCATTATACCCCTAGAATTGGATTACCCATTTTGAATTTATTTCACGTTTTCCTCCACAGGCTTTTGTTTGATTTTATGTTTATTTATCTGTGTGTAGGTGTGGAGAGGGGGTGGGTAATTATAGTCTATCCCTGGTGGGTAACCATTCTTTTCTTGGTTGTGCCCAGTTTTGATCTCATGGCTGTTAGATTTGGGTCTAAAGCCCTTCCACAACACAGGTACTGGGTGGATTGGTTTAACCCCTCACTATTCATCAAGGTCAGACTTTCCAATCACAGTTCGACCAGTTACCCTTCTCTAAAACTCAACTCAAAGTTTGCAGCCACTTCAGAACTGTCTCCTTCAACGACGGGGCAGACTATGATCACGTATGATTGCATACACACACACACGCACACACCAGAAGAACCGCAGCCACAGCATAGTTTAATCAGGGATAGTCGATGGCAGTTACAGATTCCAGTGCCGAGACACAATCAATTTCAGTTACGATCGCCTTGCTTACTTTTCCCAGGGTTTTGGTAATTGTAATTGGAATGAATGGCTTGTCAGTGCTGGTAATAGCAATTGTAATTGACTACCGACCGAAACACACACAAACAACACCAGAAAAACCTAACTAAAATAAAAATGCCCTGAGGTGAATGGCTCGTTTACAAAACGCTGATAGGAAAGAAAAAAGAAAGGAACAAAAACCTGCATTTTGAGCTTCAAAACTGACAGAGACATTATTGATTTTTCCACGGCCTAGTGTCTGTTACGTGGGAACTGAGAGCAGTCCATGTGAAATGTATTACATTGTTTTATATTGAGGGGCCTTCTTTTACAGCGAATCCGACAGTCCCGTTCTGCCTGCCGAGAAAGACAAGGTGGGCAAGCGTAGTAAAAATGCAGCCGACGAAAAAACGAAACCAAGCAAACAAGAATGAAACCTCCCCATAGCGACAGAAGTGGGAGTCCTCTAGATAGCGCTGCCCTACAAAGGCTTCTCTCTTATTGGCCTTATTTTCACACTCACCTTCCTCCCCAAGACCCTCTTTCGCAGGGTAGCAATTACGAGATCAGCCTGCATTGAAAATAAAATAAATAACACCCCATTATCTCTGTGATAATACTAAAAGGGTGTTTGGGTAGGCACACAGACAGGCACGCATACACATAGACAGACACGCATGCAAACACTTAGACAGACATGCACACATACACACAGACAGACACGCACGCATACACATAGACAGATACACACAGACAGACAGACACACTCAGATCGAGACACAGAAGACACACACACACACACACACACACTGTATGCAGGCCCCATTTATATGCAGCCACTATACCTTAAATGGGCTTATCGGCTTCCCCTGGGCAGATATGAGGGAGAAATTAATAAATCATGTGAATCAGAACGGGGGTGAGTATCCCGGCGAGAGAGAGGGCTGCGGAGATGATGCTGTAGATAATGGTGTCGGTTGTAATTGTAGTGCCCGGGACACAGCAGTGCGAGGATTGCGAATGCAGATTGCCGGTGTAAGGAATCGTCCTGGGACCGTCTCTGTATGACCTGCAATCACCCAGCAGGGCCCAGTCCAGGGGATGCAGTCCATCACACACAAGCGGGAGCTGCACTAACATGGCCACCATCCGAGAACGAACGCGTAAAAAAAAAAATTGCATCGCAGTTGTATGTGATGCACCTGCACGCGTTTGCCTCAATCGGTAAAATGTACCAGCTGTTTTCACTTATTTTTGCGCCAGTCCTTGAAAGATACTGTGTACAGCCCTCCTGTCATTCGCCGTCATGTGTTGGCGAGTGTGTTAAGTGTGATGTTGTTACCCCTTGTGAGGTGGTGTATATGACACCATTCTGCAGGTGCTGAGGGCATCTAACAGACATTCATTTCATTCCTTGATCGCTCTTCAAACTTTATATCGGCACATGTCGATATTAGTTTTCTGGAAGGGAATTTTGACCCATTTCTGAAAACACCTGCCCTTCACACACACATAATAATAATAACTGAGCATGTTTATTTTCCTTAAGGGCTGAATGCTTGTATCTGCAGAAGAGGCCACAAGGTCACTTCCTATGCTACTCTCGGGTCATCCAGGTAGAGCGATGGGCGATAGCCTCTTAAATTGCCAGTGCGTGTTTACATTTATAAATCAGTTAACCCTGCCCTTCCAGGATGGGATTGGGGAAAACGATCCAATCATTTTCAATCATTTGGGGATCCTGACAAGACAACAAAGATATTTTGATTGTTATTGATAGAGTAGAACAAGACAGGGGTACGTATAGATTCCCTGATTCTACAGATCAGATCTTAATGTTGTTTTCAGCCATTTACTGTATGCTAAGACACCCCATACTATTACAAAGTCAAGGAGTTGTTTTATTTTGTTTACTATCTGTTTTTATTTTGTATTTTTTAGATTTTAGGTTGACTAATGCAGCCAGAAAAAAACAAAACAGCAATCTGTTCTTTGCATTGCACTCTATTCCGTGTGTTCGAAGCTGATGGGTGCATATGAAGGACAGCATATGTGGGGGTTATAGATAAAGGCAGAGCATCTGACCCGTCTCTCTCAGTCTGGTTGTTAGACGGTTATTGATAGAAGAGCCCCGACACACTCTAATCCCGTTGACAGTTCAGTCTTGCCGCTCCTAGACTCCACAGCATGCCGTGCTCAGTTCGAGTACTCACCCACCCAGACCTGTGCTGGGATTTGCCCATTCCTGGTATAATTATGAATTGAGATAATTAATGTAATGCAATTTTAATTATTGTTAATGAATGCTGAATAGCTGGTGTGATGGCTAACAGATCTGACAAAGTCAAACTGAATGTGAGTTTAAATGGCCAGTCAGTCCTGGGGTAGTTGTCCTTCTCCCCCATCTCTGTACCCCCAATTTAAGGACATGTTTTTCTGGATGACAGCCCTAGTTTTATGACCGTTTCCCTATTTATTCATATTCCTTTAAAAAAACAGTTGCCTGTATGCTATCAGTGAGCCGCTCCACGCTGCAGCAGCTGCACGCAGGGATCTGACCCCTCTTCTCAGAATACTGCTCGCGGTGTTTTCGTTTTTCTACTTTTTCCCAGAACACAGAAGTCAGGTCGAGACGTTATTCTCTTCAATTGGCAACCCAGAAAGAAATCCCTTCGCATCCGAGTCGAAACTGGGCTAGCGTACACGCACGAGAGCCAACCAGCCAATCAGATTAGGGCTCCAAGGTGTCAGGACTGCCCCCTGTAGAACCCAAAAGCAAGGGTGTTTTTGGTGAACAGAAAGTCTTCCAATATTCCCAGAACCATATATATGTCAATAACGTAAAAAAAAAGTATATATATCTTCAGAAACACACACAAAAAAAAGGGAAAGTATTTCTCCTACAGCGTTCTCTTGTCAAGCTGTGGAGCCTTTAGGACTGAGAGAGGAAGATCTCCACCCTGTGCCCAGTTGAGGTACTGCTGAGTAGAACTGGCACTGCCTGGCAGGGAGACACAGAATTGGGTCCTTCAGCTGCAGTAATAATAATTATAATCATCATCACAATCATAATAATAATAAATATATATATTTCCCCAAAGGGTTCAGTGGATGCATCTGCACTAGAGATCACAAGGTCATGTCCAATGCCGTTCTCGCTGCTTTGAGGAAGATTGAGTTTCGTCCGCCTCCGCAGTAACAGGCGAGCACTTACATGTAAAATTGACCTCCGCCACGCACGTTCTGAAAGCGATCGAATCACATTGAGTCAATGGGTGATCCTGACAAGCAGGCGAGGATATTTAAAAATATATTGATAGTTTATGAACTGTGAAGCCCTTCTGTTTTTTTCCATTTGGAGGGGTGGGAATTAGAGACGGGAATTGAATTGAAAGTATTAACGCCTTGTCCCAGGTAGCAGATACATCTCGACTGCAACCACAAGTTTCCAGATCTCACCAGAAAAATGTATGGGTCACGAACATAAAAAAGAGAGAAGAAAATGCATTCTCTCTGAAATGCTAACAGACGAGTTTCCCAGTCCTTTTTCCTTAACCATATTGCACTGATTGCTGCAGCCGTTCTCGGAGGAGGTGCAATTGACCTTGATAATCGGTGTGTGGCACGGCGGCCCGGTTATTCCCAGCGCCCAGATCTCTGATGCCCTTCCTCCGTCTGGCTCACGGACAAACCCGGCCGCCCCTCCACAAGCCGTCTCGGGGACTCACATCCTTAATACCAAGCCTGGCGCTTTTGGCAGGGAGGAGGACTGGAGCTGTACTAATGTCAGACCCTTGGCAGCTGGTTTCTGTTGACGAATACCACGGGTGGCATAAGAAAAACAACACAGCAGCCGCTATGAGAAGCTTACTAATGAGGATTCTCCACGTTCAGGACGGTCTGCCCCATCTAGGATTGGACATTTGCAGTCAAAAAGCACCCCAAGGGACATGTTTGGGTGAACGGGGACAGCACACGCTAGGAAGGTGGCTTAGCGTGACAACGGTGTGTCCGCCACCGCTGTGTGAAGGGGTGTGAGATCCATGTGAGATCCGCTGGCGTGTGCCGTATGCTCCCTTTGGTATGTGGAAAAAATTCAATTTAAGGGATAAAGGATGACATACAATGTGCGGTGTGACTATTGCCACTGCCTCGAGTTTCCTGTGGCAACCAAATAACAAAAGGACTACGGCCCCTGTACACCCAGTGATAGGGCTTTTAATTAGATTAGAGCAGCTATAGATTTACTTGTGAGCCACGATAGGGAAAGACCATCTATTCCTTTTCCACCTTGTGGTCAGCAGGGCACACAGTATAGAGTAACCATAGAAGGGCTTTAATAGTACCTGTCAGTCTTTTGTTGGATGGGGTGAACCGTTCTTTTATTTACCCAGGGGTCTATTGTTCGAGACGTGAGAGAGAGAGGGGAAGGGGACTGTGCCGGAGAGCGAGGAGGAGAATGCAGTTTGTCTCTATTTCTTTTTTAATTGACTTGGCAGGGCTGGCTGTTTGCAGGAGACATGCTTTGCTCAGGTAGAACGGGATTGGGGGATTGTATTCGTTCAAACAGTGGGATGTTAGGGAAGGCAACCACAGGAAACCACAGGTAAACTGGCGTCACTCACAGAACCACAATTGGGACCATTCAGCTGAACCAAAAGTGGAAAGCATTAGATTACGCGGCAGCCGTTTCAATCGTGTCCTATATTTCAGATGTAACAGTTGCAGCCGTTCAGAATTGTATATTGTGAATTGCGATCCAGACAGAGCAGTTACTTCTTTACTGAACAGCAGTGCTTAGTGACCCCCCCCCCCCCACGCCTGACACAGGCATTAAACGGTAACACTGTATACTATGGCACCCAAAATAGGGAATTCATTTTAACAAATTCGCCGCTTCTCGATGAATAAAGATCAGTGAAGGGGCTAAGTATGTCTTCAGCTGTGAAAACAAACTTGGGAGGAACGCACATACCGGGATGAGAGAAAAGAATGTGAGAGAGAGAGAGAGAAGGGGAGGGAGAGGGAGAGAGAGAATGAGAGGGAGAGAAGGAAAGAGAAAGAAGGAGAGCGAGGGGGTAGAGAGGGAGACTGGGGGGGAAGAGAGAGAGACATAGAGAGAGAGAGAGAGAGAGAGAGACCAAAACATTAATTACCAGGGTTATATAATATATATATATATACCGGTCTCCAATTTTTTGGGGCCTGCTTGAAAATAAAAGCCACAATTACCTGTTTCAGTCTCTCTCTCTCTCTCTCTCTCTCTCTCTCTCTCTCTCTCTCTCTCTCCCAGTCCAGTTGAAGTGCAGAATTGCAGCCCAATCAATCACCCCCCGTTACCCCCCCCAGAAAACACGCACGCTCCTTCCTCCTGCAACTAGTCTCCTAGCAACCAGCCTCGTCTTCCTGCTCAGCCCCAGCCATGGGGTGTGATTAACCCCTGCACTGCTGCTCAGCCCCTTCTCACACCTCACCCTCTCCCCACGAGGTGTCTGTGCAACAGAAATCTCGCACGCGGCTCTCGGCTTCTGCACTCCACAGGGAGGGTCCATTTTTAATCCCAAACAGGGGGAGGGAGGGATAATGAAACATATTGGTACATAATATCCCCTTTTTCACCTGAGATACTGGGAAGGATTTAGAACAGATTCAAACTATACTCACAAGGCAATGTCCCATTTCCATCTAAGAAGATTATACTCTCCTTTTTGTCGTTCATGTTATCTTAAGCCAACTTTTATACAAGTTTATCCTGGTAAATTTACCACAGGATTGTTGCACTTTTCACTTGGTTTTGCTGGGATCTTACCAGAGTTTTACAGTGGATTCTTATGGGTTCCTCAGGCCTCCACAATGCTTTACTACCTTGAACCTTTATACGAGTTTATTCTGGTAAATTTGCCACAGGATTGTTGCACTTTTCACTTCGTTTTACTGGGGTTTTACCACAGTTTTACAGTGGATTGTTTTGGGTTTCACGATGCTTTACTACCCTGAACCATGGGAATACACAGAGATAACAGGATACATATGTCTATGGCATGTTTATTGTGGGAGACCATGTTTTACTCATGAAACACAGTAAAACCTTGTTAAAAGGGCAAACACCTTTGAAATTCACCAGAGTAAACTTGCATCAATGGAGACACAGACCTCAGGCGAATTCTTGATTCTGAGAGACATCAATGTTGACCCCCCCTTCTTCTCTAAAGGGGATGAATTAAATAGGAATTGGCTGAGGCTTTATTGGTCCCCGAGATCTGCAGAACAGTGCTCTTCATTGTGAGCAAGCTCTCAATGATCACGTTTTAACTAATTGCAGGCTTAACTGATCAAGATTAATGTAATCTTTACAAGATGGTGAAGACACTTGTGAAACTGGATGGAATGGGGGTCTTTAGTGCCATGGGGGGGCAAATATGAACATTGTCTGTCAGCGATTTAGTTATTTTATTTTCTAAAGAGGAGAGCCAATTTCAAGGCCTTTTCTTTTTTCTTCTTTCTTTCCTGTGCGCAATAAATAGCAGCAATCTCTTTTTCTTTAGTGAGCTTTCCGCGCGTGGAAAGGGGATAGTTTCCAGTCACCGGGGTAATGATAAGGGGGTCATTTGCATGTATTTCAAGAAGCAGAAATTATGTGTTAGCAGAGAGTGAGGGAAAAATTACGTGTGTGTGTGATGGGAGAGGTGGGGGTTGAAGAATAAAAACACAGGAAGGCAGATGTGCTTTTCTCTGGATTATAAATAGAGTCCATACAAATACTCTGCAAATGTGTCTGGTTGTGCCTGTGCGCGTGTTCGTAGTGTGTAGGTGCGCTTGTGTATCACGTTTCAAAAATCCAAAGTGTGCGTCTGTGTGTGTACGTGACTCGTCCTTGTGTGTGTGTATATTTGTTAACACCCTGTATGTGTGAGAAGTTGTCGAATTTCAGGTCTCTAGCAATGGGCAGCTCCCAAGTATGTGTCTTTCATTAAGTGTGTCTGTCCTTCAGTGTGTGTGTGTGTGTGTGTGTGTGTATGCATAATCATATTAACAATGTGTGTTGAATTTCAGTACTCTGGGAATGGATAGCTCCTCAGTGCTGTATGTGTCGGTCTGTTGATGTGGTTTGTCCTTGAGAAAATAAGTTTGTGTATGTGTGTGAGAGAGAAAGTATATTCATGTGTGTGAATAGATCCCCTTTCAGAACTGTGACAAAGGACAGCTCCACAGTACAACATGTGTCTGTCTTCACACGCCATGTCTTTGATTAAGTGGATAGATGTGTGTTTGTGACAACACGCTACGATATATACAAGAAGTGAGAATGGATTCCATTTCAGCACTATGGCAGTGGACAGCTCCAGCATGTATTAAGCTGCCTGTTTGTTTGGCATGTCCTTGTTCTTTGCATACATCTGCATGCGTGTCAGTGTCAGCGTGTCAATATGTGTGTGTGTGTGTGCGTGCGCGTGTGAGAGCGTGTGTTTGCCTGGGAATTGGTAAGGTCAGCGTACACTGGATAAAACGTCAATTTGCATTCTGCCAGCCATCACTCTAGCTGCATGTGGGAGGGGAAGGTTTATTAAAACAGTCTTATCACCTCAGGAGGGAAAGCGTTCTCTCATTTCCCCCCCAAAAAAATGTACACAGCAAGGTAAATAAATAATGGGAAAATATATTGCCTCCTTATCACATTTGACCAGTGTTTTTTCTTGGGGGTGAAATTAGTTATATATATATGTGTGCATCATCCCTTTTGACTTGATGTTTAGCAGTAAGCACTGACTTCTTAACTCTTTCAGTGGCTCAAGGATATCTATGGTTTGCAGTCATCAGATCTTGCTCTGTGGCAAAGGGAGATGCCAGATGGCTCTCTGCTGATTACTAATGGTTCTCGAGCTCTGATAACGTCCCAGAGATCTGAGCAAGAGCACCAGAATTAGCATCTTCTCTTGTTGGGTCGCTCTTAATCTGTGTTCCCAGTTCACAATTCCTAGGATTTAAAAAAATAAACATCTACTATAGTGGAGGACTGTAGTTTATTTGTGGGAACAATAGCTTTACAGTTTACAGTTTATGGTCAATATGGTTTTAGTTCACTTCTGTCTCTGCAAACAAGGGGTGTGGTATACTGAAGTGTTTTACATGAATTCACATTAAGAGAAGAAGAGAAGAGAAGATTAATCTAACATTAAAGGTAAAGTTACAGGTGAAAGTGTAGCAAATAACTACTTAGGTGCTATGATTATGTGTTAAACTTAACCTTGGGACTGAGGTTTAAGATGACTGATTTCATTTATTGACTTCCACCAGAGCGAGACATGAGTCTTCCTCCAGGTGTGTTGGGTGCACTCAAATGTGTCCATTTCCCCGGTTTTGAGTGTGCTGTCCTGTCCTCACTAGCACCTGACACGGATATGAGAGAGAGAGGGAGAGGGAGAGAGAGACAGAGACAGAGAGAGAGAGAATCGCTCTGATTGAGGGTTACCCTGACTTATTGTAACGACACCCCATATTTATGAGTGCTATTAATTTAAAACACGATTACTAGCATTTTCCCACCCGTGTTCAACATTAGATTAGATATTACATCCTATTCTATATTTTTTCTCTCTACTCTCCTGTTTTATTGATTTGTACCCTACTATATTATAGTTGTTTTTTTTTTTTTTTTTTTTTTTTTTTTTTTTAATATTGGCTTTACCCTGTTTGCTTCTAAATTCTTACTTTCCCTTCCTTGATTTCTCCTTCTTCTCGTATTACTTACTTTCTGACTCATTCTTTCTTTCTGACTTCTTTCTTTCTGACGGTTGGTCTGTCTATAGCTGGCTAGCTTTTTTCTCTCTTTTTTCTCCCCTTAATCACAACACAGCGTACCGCAGTAACTCCCGAGAACTGCCGTTGACAGCTTTCATGCACTTTTCTCTTCACCGGGGGTCTCAATTAAATTACGCAGTACGCCGCATAAACGGGCAGATTATGTTAATGTGCCCGCAGTCTGATTCGGCGCATCCACAATAAGCGCCGCATTAGAAGACGGAGCGCTGTCTACTTAGGTAATATTAGAGACTAGCTCCATTGTAGCGGCACAAAACGCATCTGTTTGTAAAGCGCCTGTATTCCAGTAATTGCGCTGACATTTATATTTCCACCTGGAGGTACTTTGTCAATTTCAATTCGAGAAAGCCCCGTTGCAATAGACAGGGAGATATGTGTGTGTGTGTGTGTGAGAGAGAGAGAGAGAGAGAGAGAGAGAGAGAGAGAGAGAGAGAGAGAGGGGAAGAGAGGGAAAGAGAGGGAGAGTGTGTGTGAGTGTGTGTGAGAGGAGACTGGGTGTAAATTGAGCGTGTGTGTGTTGTGTGGAGGTGGTCTTGGAGGAAGGTGGTTCTGATACAATACATAAAAACTAAATACCTGGAAGCTTTTTGTATTGATTTTTCTGCGTCCTGTCATTTGTGGGTGCAGTGTCACATGGAGAAATGAATGAAATGAAGTCTGTCAGCGATAGTCATTCAGTGAAGAGTGTTAGACCGGGGATGTTTATTCATTTTAAATCATGATGATAATGCCTAGGTCTTCATTCCTTGGAAAAACGCCAACTCCAAAGACCTGGTGGAATGGAAAATAATCGTAAATGTAAGATGCAATGCAATCCCTATCCCCACGTGTTTTCTACCCACATATCGAAGACACAGTAGCTCAATTCCAATCCAAAAAATGTCACATGAGTGACGGTACCTGCCAGGTTTTCTTTCTGGATTCTGGTGCGATTCCAACCGCTTTTACATTATCAGTGTTGCTTAAAGCGCGTTTAAGTGCCTATATTTGAACACGATTTTTAACGATACAGAATAAAATGATGCAAGAAACAACATTTTGGCATCTAAACAATATCAGATACAGATGCTACATATATATCTCTGCCCCCCTACCCTCAAATATAAAGAGCGCAGGTCCCCTCCATCCCTCCAGCCGGCATGGTGTCCACACACTATCTCTCTCTCACTGATATAAACTCTGTCTGACGTCACACTTACTGTTCAGGTGTAGGCTATTTTTCATTCCAGTCCTGAGACCACAGGGGACCTCAGAGCCAGGGAACCAGGCTCAGCCTTGCTTGTTTATACCCTTACAGGTCGCTCACACGGGGAAGAAACGCCCTGAATTTCAACATTACAGGCAAAGCAATAACTTCCAGAAACACTGAGCTTGTGGGCGGCATTATGCTGCTTAAAATGCAGTCTCCAAACTTTAATAAAGGACCTTTCATCTCCCGCAAAATACAGCTCCTTAAAATCAGAGGGGTGGTGTGTGTGTGTGGGGGGGTGCCACGATAGTTTTACATATTTTTTTTATTTTAAATTAAAAATGTGATTCACTTCCCCTCCACCACTCTGAGCCATATCCCATTCCCCGACACCCGCCCCCCACCCCCCCCCCCCCACTTGCTTTCACCCTGATGCAGATATCTCCACTAACGGATTCTTCTCTTTCCTCCGTGTGTCGGGTGTGCTTGTTAAAAAAATGTTTTTATTTCTTTATTTTATTATATTGTCAGAACAGCTGCATTACGCCTCTCATTTTCTATGATTACATGGTAGCAAATGAAAGTGCCCTGAGTCACGCTAGCCATTGACCATTGATCGATTTGGTCCAGTTCCTGATTCAGATTTGATTAAACTGTTTATGTTTGTTAATACCCCACTCCCAACAACACACGAAGACACAATTTACTGACCCCGCCCCACCCACTTCTCCATGTTTTTCTTGTGTTCTGTTTTTGTGTGTTTGTTTGTTTGTTTGTTTGTTTGTCTTGGTATGTATTAATTGATCTATGTATGTTTCCTACACAGAGATAATATATACAAAATGTACAAAACACACACACTCACACACATATATAATGTTGTTTTATTTGTTCCACTATAGTGCCAGCTGCAGTTTTGTGTTGAGTATTACCATGTTTTGTTTTTGATTTTTATGTATTTCTTTATTTAATGTTAAGACAAAAGACATTTTCACTTTTTCCACTAGCTTTTGATTTGTTTAAACTCATGTCTCATTCAATCTTTAATGTGGCTAAAATCACTTTCTCTTCCAGGCTGTGACACTATGTTTTCTGCTTTAATGAGATGTGTTATTACCTTTATACTTTACTATGAGTATTGTTATTATCATGAACTTGTCTTTTCTAGCTGATAAATTGATTTTGCCCCAGGTTTCATTTAATAAATAAACTGCACAGCCTGACTGGCTAACTATGGGGCTCTGTCATACCACACAGTGCCACCCTGTGGGCAATAGATGCTATAACATTTTCCGGAGAATATTGTGAATTTTGCCAAGGGGAAATTAGGTCTGTGAATGTGTCATAGGTTGGATCCAATGAGCATTTGAATGACTTGAGCAGATGAAAGAATTACAGTATCCTTACTTGGGACAGACAGCAATGCATTGAAGAAAATTTGTTGTTACCATGACCCCCCAGCTCCATTAACAGCAAAAGTGTAGTTTAGCTGATTATATTATAGCCCTCTCTTTCCCTCCTCTCTGTGTTGGTTAAAATAAGACAACATTCAGTTGTTGGAGATGCACAGCCACCCACAGTAGAGTGGAATGCATGGCCTTGACAGAGTTGTGGGAATTAGACCCCTTTATAATCCAGCGTTCAATAAACATTAAAACAAATCAACAAATGGTCGACACAGGGGCCTGTCATTCTTCCCTCTAAATCAACAAAGACTGATTGACTGATCCGATAGACTATCATGTCTTTCTTCTTCTTCTTTAACACCAAGAAGCCAATGCAATGCTTTGGTGTTGTCAAAAGTCACCACCACTTCCCGCTGTGAAATCAGTGTCAGTGTCTTAATTGCACTTGCTTCATCAGAGCTGGCTAATCACCCCCCTGGTGTACTGCTTGCTTGTGATTTGGCTCTCTTCTGAGAAAAAAGTTTGACTGCTGCATACGGGTAAATGCGCAGTGAAAGCGGGGAAAAAGTAAGGTGAATGCAAGAGAGCGCAATACACAAATGTAGTTGAAAGAGTTCCCACTCTCCCTTTGAAACCGTGGATCTAATCACACTCTCTCACTCCACAGATGACTACCTGAGAGTGCCTTTAGATGTATGGATTCATTTGTCTGAAGCCCATATCAAAGGCAGATTTCAAGGTTTCTAAAAAGTATAACACAAAACTGCAGAGATTTACAGTGGTTTCATTAAAAAAAAAAAAAAACACACACACACTTGCTGGTTTCATTATCGAACCACAATGGGAACAATTTTACAGAAATGGAATACATAATAGTAATATTTAATCCCGCCATGCTCCTTTCGATAATTGGTTAATTAGTCTAGTATTCCGTTTCTGATTCAGTTCAAGTCACACAAGTCAGAGGAACCTGATGCACAGTACTTTGACACGCAGCACATTGTGTGTGTGCCTTTGCCTCTTCAGAGAAACGAGTTTGCAATTACAGCCTTAAGTGGAAGCTTTGAACCCGGCTGCATGGGGAGCTCGGTTAAAAACAAGCAAGCTCTAAATTGGCAGCATTCAGTTCTTCAGCGCTGAAGTGGTGTCACAGTACTTTAAAAGACCCAAGCACACCATCAAATGCATGTCCTTAATATTCAGTTAAGTTTTTTCTCTCTCTCTCTCCTACATTCTTAATTTTTAATTAGTAATAATTAAGGATTCCCCCCTATCCCGGGCTCTCAATAACACACAATAATATGCAGAGTTCACACGATTCAAATCCAAAGCAAACACATGAACAAATGGACCAGAAATGACTGCTAGCCTCCAGGGCTTAAAGGGGCACAGAGAGTCAGGATGCTCCTCTGATTTCATGGGTTTATTTTGGAGAAAGACAGCCACGTGAGAATTCAAAGGGAAACACAAGTGCAGTTCCTCTCTCTCTGTGTGGACTGTGGCTGCCCATTGGAAACAGGATAGCAGAGAGAACGAGAGAGAGATGCAAATAAATCACTTTAGACCCTTTGCTTTAGAGCTGGGGAAGGGTTCAATGAAATGTATAAAACTGAGCATAGAGTGGAGTGTAGGGTCAGTAAAAAAAGCATAATTCCCAAATTGTTGCATTATAAATAATTGTGCAACATGGCCACCATGCAATACTGCATAAAGGGTACAAGGAGACTCGGATATTATTCTGAGGTCCAGCTGTGCAATATCCATTTGTTTCCTCATTGCAATCGTTCCCAATTAGCATGATTATAATGATTATCACAAAGCAGGTTTCCAAGAAAAAGCTATAAAAGCATCCATGCATACGTACATGTCTGCATGTATACATACAGTACTTTACACAGAGGGAAGCGCAAGTGAGTGTTATGGCTTTTGTGCCTTGGGCTAGGGTAATATGTGCACAATATATGTGTGCATTCAACATGTCGTAGAATGTAGCTAATAAATATTTACTGTGTTGGTTGTATTTAATATCCAGACTGTGGAAAGTTATATAAGTATGAGCTATCATGTCATTGATGTATTTTTTAACAACAGCAACAACATTATGTGAATTTTACAGTTTAATCTTCTTCTTATTGTTGTTGTTGTTATTAAATATGTTTTCTAGTGTTAGTTATTAATGCCTTGTGTGCATCTCATTGATATATGATGCTAAGGACAAGAAAATTACAAGGGTTTTTGCAGCTGTCAGGATGTTAATTTTGTATGTTTTTATTGCTTTCTCCTGCAGTTACTTTCTGAAACTATTCCCCTTGCCCTCCCAGTGGAAGGGGCCTGCAAAAGAGCAGATTGGGGCTTGTTGACATACTGGGATAATTTGCACGGGTGGGGGGGCTTTTGCATCAACTTTTGCCACATTAATATGGTCTGGCCCTTAGAAAAGAGTGGCTAATGACTACAATGTCCTACTTAAAAAAGGAAAGTGATTTTAGTCAGAAAATACGGCAGCTGGTTATTACATTCCATTTGTCCTTTAATTTATATTTTTCATTTTTGGGGGGTGGGGTTAAGAAATTGCCAAAGGTCGTTATCTCTGAATTTGAAATGTGCAAATACCATGTAAACATAGAATAACACTTTTCTGTCTCCAGGTTCCATTAGAGGCTCTGACTGTGGATGCAGTGCAATGCATTTTGTTCACGCTTTTTTCTTGCAATACAATGAAATGTTTGAAAAATTATGCATGCATAATTCTTACACCATCTCAGTTTAATGATGTAATTGTTTAGTTAAAAAATATATATTATTATTATTATTATTATTATTATTATTATTATTATTATTATTATTGGAATAATGAGTACTGAAATGTATTGACCATCTGCATTTTGCTATGTTTTTCTGGTTTCTTCATGAACCCAAATCTGCTTTTTCTACAAGATCTCACGGCAAGAAATACAAGTTGACTCAAACTATAAACTACCGAGCATTTGGACTGACATAAACCAAACAACAAAAAGCTATTCTTCATTTGGCCTTTTTCATTAACTAAAGAAAGAAAGAAAAAGTCACCAATCCCCATCACTAGCCACGCCCACTGCCAGGACTAGCCTATCAGAAGTGATTACTAATACTGCGCTGGTCTGCTTTACCTCCACTCCCCTCCCACTCTACTGTAAGCCACACCCCTAATCCCACCTCTTTCTACGCCCCCTTTCCCCTTTGTGAAAATTGATTTGCTAACTCTTGTGTCTTTTTTACTAACAAAAAGCTTCAGAATTTTCAAGTTTACTTTGGTCGTTTCTTTTGTTTTTCTTTATTTTATTTTTCAGTTTTATCCTTTTCCTTTTAAAACAACTAACATTGTCTCATCAAGGAATGTGACCCATCTGTTGTTTTTCTACTTAACTTGCGTACTTACTTACTAACAAAAATAACAGTTTCTTTTCTCCTGGTTCTAAGTTTTTTATTTATTTTGGTTATCTGTTAGGTTCCGTTTCATTTGATTGTCATGATTTGGATTTTTGATCTTATTTGGAACAAAATTTGTAAGAAATAAACTTTTCGTTTGACTTTTTTTTTTGTTTGAAACGGAGAAAAATACTTTAAGATTGACCGATTGGTTTCTTATTGCCTCCTTTTTTACTAACCTGTTTTTGCTGTAAACACTAGATTTCATACTTCTTTCAGTTGAAGTGTCTTTTATTGAGTTCACGGTTTGTCATTCTTTTTTTTTCTTTCTCCTCCCCCTGTTTTTCTCCTGAAGCACGCAGGAATTGGACACGCTATGGTAAACAAACTGCATTATATGGTAGATATCATTCTAATTGTCTTATAGTTTGGTTTGCCCAGGGTCTTTATTTTTCTCTTTATACTTCTTTATTTTATTTTATTTTAAAAATACAACAACAACAACAACAACAACAACAGCAAAATTATCTTCAAACCAAGTTCAACGGTAGCAAGTGAAAAAAAAAAACTATTATGGTGATTACAGCATTTTTACCTTTATTTTGTTTTTATTTATCGATCTCGGTTTCCTTCTTTTATGGAGGTTTTGAATTTTCGGTTGCTTTTCTCTTTCCTTTATTGCTTTTGTTTCCATCAGAGAACTCTCCACACACACACACCCTCCCCCCCACTCAACTCTCCATAGTAAAACACACTGTTTTTAAAAGAATTGGCTTAAATCCTTTTCTACTATAGATTATAGATTATAGATTATAGATTAGTTTTCATATTTCTTCTAATATATTAGGTATCCATAACATCAAACTAAATAAGGAATATCTTCAACAAAAGACAACAGTTACTCAATTTGACTTTAAGCAAAAGCGAGTTAAATTGTTCTTGGATTTTCCTTTTTTAATTCTTCTGGTTATATTTTTCTCTCTGTTTCCTCAAAATAAAAGTACACAGCGGCAGATGTTGTTTTACTTGGATCCCAACTCCAGTGGCAGGCAGTTGAATGAGGCATCAATATTTATTTTGCGCTCAACTTTACAACTAACCCTAAAAATGTTAGAATCACATTTTGTCCAGTGCTTTGCATAACTACATCCTGCGTCTCTGTTCTCCTCTCCTTCACACGTTCCCTCCATAATGTAACGATACGTTGCTTATTTTATCGCTGTGCTCCAGTGAGGACACACACAATTATCACACTGATGCAGATGCTGAAAAACAAAATAAATAACATGTATTATTTAAGAAGGAATATCTGCCAATAGGATATGTTAATTATTGAGCTCTTGATCCACGGAGCCCCTGATCATGAAAAGACACTGCGGCGCTGCAGTCTTACAGTTCAGTGTTGGCCGCTGCATTTTGTGCCCAGTAAAAGTTTAGTGCCAAAAAACTACAGAAAAAAGGCAAATATGTTCCCACAATGAGAACTCTGGCAGTCATCTCAGAAAACTGTTTTTCCCATCCCTGGTTCATTTAAACATTTATTAATGGATTTTTTTTTCTCCTGTAATTTGTGAAAGTTGTTCACTAAGGAAGTCAAGACATTTGATACAGAAATAATGCAAGGGAGCATAAAAGAATGACCACAGCTGTCTTGGTTAAATTGAACTTGATTTCAGTAACCATGATACATAGTTGCACACATGGTGCCCTGTTGAGATATACATACATACAAGCCCTTTTCCACACAATGTGATGTCTGAAGGAGATATGCCTTGATCCCCCCAGTGTAGGAACTTGGGTAGACAGACCTAAAACCTCAGGTTGGCTTGAGTTGCCTCCTTGCCTATGACTGAAACCACATTGTTCTACACAACTTCCAATAACTCAGCAGGCATCACTGTAAATGGGATTTTGCACATGTGCTCCATCCTTAATGACAACTGGCTTTGGGAATTCTTGGAGGGTTTCCATTTGCCCATGATGGCTTCGGACAACATCATTTTAGAGTTTTTGTTCTTTCCTGCACATTTTCTTTGGTATATTATTTTTTGTGAATGAATCAATCAATAAGGACTTACGTAAACACACAAACAAATACAAATACAGAAACAGTTGCCCTCAAAACTAAGCTGACCCAATAATGTATCACAAATATAAATGGATATATAAATAGATAGACTAGTGCGACCACTCCATAGGTGTCAGCATCACCAACGACAGAGACAACACCCCTCACTGCCCCAGACAAAGTAGACCCCATCCAAAAACTCTGAGAACAAACAGCACAACTCTCAGTTCACTTTAGATACATTGAGTGCTAGATAGGTGGATTGATATAGGCAGACCAGGAGTCAACCTGTTTTATTTGTAGAACTTCAAAGCCATTAATACTTCAATCGTCTGAAGGAAAGTTTGTCTCTTCCGTGGTTCAGAAGTTTCCACACGTGCGCCAATCCATTTTACACCATCGATTCAACTCCCAGACTGCAGCTCTGCAACCCTGGGCTGTAGACTTCAGGTACTGAGCACTAACTAAAGCACTGATGAGTAAGCCATTTCATATTACTCGTCGGTGTTGCGAGATCAAAGCAGACAAGATGCTTAAACGTTTTGTTTTTTTCTTTTGGTTTTTCGTTGGACTCATCCAAGGACGCCATTTAAATCAATGACTGGGAATCACGGTCCCACAATTTTTCAGAATTAATCCATTGAGACAAAAAGGGGGAAAATGATTAGTCCGTGCTATTGTAGCCACTTTATACAGCCGTACCGCAGAATACCAATTGCGTATAGATTTTGAATTGTAGTATTCTGTATTAAGTTAAGTCATGCTGTCACTTAGCATTTAATAATATGGAAGAATTGTGCGAACCTGACCGCAGCTTAGAGGGAATAACTGGGTGTTAAGGCCTAAAGCTAATCTGAGTATTGATTTTGGGAGACTTGCATATCTTATAACGGTATCTGCAAACTATACAGTAACATTACACCTAGGCCCGCCAGAAGATCAATTGTTTCACTTCCATCGCTACCTTGCCAGCATTAGAAATGCCGTACATCATTAACTACAGAAGTCACTCTCTAGATATGAGAGAGACTAGGGGTGGGCAATTTGGTTCTGGAGATCCACAATCCAATTGGTTTAATAGATTATCTATAATGCACCGGCTTCTAAAGACTTAGACCAATGTGGCTGTGGCCAAGTTAGAAGTTTAGTATTCAATTAAGTTATTAAGCCATTAAATTGGAGATCTCACTTGCTTAATAGCTCAACTGAGTTTTGTAAATGGATGATTATTGATTATCTCCTGCATTGTGTGCTCTCCGATAGCAGTGTTGGTACCCTCTGAGATGGCCCTTTTAAGTAATCAACAGACTGTTGGAATCTAGTGATCTAAAATGGACAGCATTACAATTACAGAGTGCCATAACCAGGGAAAAATCCTCCGCCCACAGCATAAATTGGTTGGGTGCCATCATTATGGGGTACACAGTGTACCTACACCCTCTCCTGATGTACGCCTTCCCCATTTGGATCAAAGAGAGAACATATTAAAATCCATTTCCAAAAAAGTGTCCAATCCAGTCAATAACCAACTTCAATTAACTAATGAAGCGCTCTGGTGGGACACATTGCTCCCATGGACTACATTTGAGGAGCACGGTTAAATGATCATTTGCCCCCCGTTTCCCTTATTAGACTTCACATTTTCACAGCCCTTAAAAACGTTCTGTATTAGTCCATCGCATGCAATCAGGTCGGAGCAATCAACTATCATCGGTCTAGATTCGTGGTTCCCCACCCTGGTCCCGGAGGTTGAAATCATTAGTTCAATTATGAGCTTCATTTGGAACAGTTTTCAGGGTCTCAATACGACTGGCCTTGGTGACCACTAGTACTGGATCACCGAGGTAGAAAAGAAAATTTAGAAGACCAGTGATTCATTCTGTAGAATTACGCACGCAAATTGGGCCATACCACTTTTAGATCACGTCCTTGGGTGAGAATTAAACTTCCGGTAACGAATTTTAGCTCTTTTTTTCCGGTTATTTTGTGTAGAAGCCTGATCTTTCACTGCCTGTCACTGGAGCTCCTTGTTAAAATCTCTTGGCCGTTCCAGCCCACATCCCAACACCCCACCCAGCCCTCTCTCTATTTCTGCATGGCATGTAGGGACTTATCTGGGAATGTCTAAACTGTGCAGCCTACTGTCTCCATCACACACTAACTCTATCCAAATCTTACTCAAAGCTCACTCCTGCATGCTTATTATTGACTTTATTTTGGAGTTTTATTTCTTGATTTGGTTTTCTTTTGGTTAGAATACATATCTATATATCAGTGTGTGAATATATACATATGTATGTTTCTGTTATAGACCTCTATAAAAAAATACTTTTTATTAATTTTTTCACTTTCTTGGTTCTTTTTATATTTTGGTTTTGGATTTCAAGCAACGTTAACAATTTACTAAAACAAACGAAAACTTCACACCCTACCCAACTAAAAACAACAAAAAAAGGAAAAAAAAAGGTTTTCATTTGCAAGGTGAGTGGAGGAGCATTGTGTCAATTTTGTGTTTGTTTATTCAATTTTTTCCCTTAAATGAGCACAAAAAAACCCTCCATCAGCCCTATTGTTGAGAGAGTGTAGGGAATGGAAGACAGAGGCAGAGAGGGTTAGTTGTTACAGCTCAGAGAGAAAGGGAGGCAAAATGGACAATTGGTTTAGCCAGAACTAAGACTCAAAAGAGATACCGAGAGGAACAGAGAAAGGGAGGACGTTTGGAATAGTACTTGGAGCTAAGGATGCACATTGGCAACTCCACTTCCTGTCCAGTGTAGTGTGGAGCGCCCTGGTAGAGGTCAAATGTCACACTCTGACCTGAGGACAACCGGATCCTAACAAGATAAGCTGAACTGAGATGGGTCAGTTATATGTGCTAATGGTTAGATCCAAAAGACTGGTGAGGAGGGTAGTTGAATTGTAGTCTAATGGAGATGCCAGGAATGGGATGTTAAGAGCTAGTCTAGCCTTTCAGTAAGATCGGAGATGCCAGGAGAAGCCATAAGAGAGGAAGAGTCATGGAACATGATTCAGGGAGTGAAAGCTAGCAGACAGGGGGAAGGATTGGGAGAGGGAGGTGAAACCGAGGTCTAACTCTTAAACACTGGTCATCAAGTGCTAGTGAATGAATGGAGGCAGATCTCTATCTTTATAACGCACAGATACATTTTAGAACCACAACACATCTGTGAATGGGATGGGCATGTGTGGTGTAGTAAACACAGATAACTGCATTTCCAGGCATGGGATGCACAACAATCCCCAGTTCTTTAGGGAGCTCTTTAATGTGAGTGTCCTTTTTCAGGAAAGTAGCTTTGGGGAATGTGCACTATCAATGTTATTGCCAAGCACAAAAATCATTAAGTTATTCCCGGTCACAGTTGAAACAAACAGTTTGGGTCTTCTTCAACATGATGAAATATAAATATTGTTGCCCACATGCTTCTACAGTTAGAGGAGTGGGAGGGACTCCATCAATCAATTGACGTACCATCAACTGTTGCTAGGTTTGCCCAGCATGGTAATGTTTCCTCTCAGCTTCCTCTTGTGCACCTCAGACTATTCCATCAACTGAGGCTAAACAGTTGCCTGTACGATTAGTTTGAAAACTATGGCCAGGTCTAGCCTGAGTGGCTGAGGAAGAGAGGGCTATTGTAAAGCAGCAGAAGAAATGGAGGGAGGGGAGAGAAGGGGGAAGGGGAAGGCAATGTGCAGGGGTGTCCCCAAGGGAAATAAAATAGACTCTGCAAAGGGGTCTGCTTTGAGCAAATTTGATCCGAATTGATGGAAGTTGATGTTTTTCATGGAAAAGTGTCAAAAATGTGTCTGCTCCTCCTTTCCATTGGAACTGAAGACCTTCTTTTCTTTTTCTGGTTTCCATCATTTTTGAGAACGACTTTCTTTGGTCATTTAAAAAAAAATCTCTATATATATATAATTTTTGTATTATTTATTATATCTTTCTTCCATTGTAATTTTATTTAATTTTGTTCTAATTGTTTTTTGTTCATTTATTGGTTTTCGTTTCTGGTCTTTGCATTTTGTTGCATGCTTTGGCAAGCATCTCTAACATCTTGCATTGAGTCAAGAGTGCCTTCGCATTGCTCCTAAGTGTGTGCGGCGCGAGCGCGCGCGCGTGTGTTTTTTTTTTTGCGTTCCCGTCTTAAAACCTTGTTAATCTCATTCTGTTTTTATTTAGCTATTATTTTTCCCCTGTTTGCGGTTTTCTTTTTCTTTTTGTTTACTTGGTTCTTTCTTTTGGGTAGTTTTTTATTTCTATTTTGTTTTTCTTGTTTTGTTTTTTGTAATCAATATCCATTTCATCATTAACATGCATGGCTCGGGTCCTCTTAGCGGGAATGTATCATTTTATTTCTTCTTAACCGAACGAATCATAAAATCCAAACGTAAAAGTACTCAGAAAGAAATCTGATCACAAATTATTCAACCAAATCCAATTGCTGCCAATTTTTTTTTAAGAATCCTTAAGTTTCTCTATTTCTACTACTACTACTACTCCTACTACTACTACTACTACTACTAAATTTACTAAAACAAACTGTTACTAATACTACTGTTTGAATCAAACCTTTGTTGTAACTGTACTAACAACCATTTTTGTGTCTGACTCTCCCTTACTTACTCTCAAAGTACTAACAGATTCCGTTTCACCCCCCCCACCCCCAACCTCCCCACCCCCACCCCCACCCCAACTCCTTAACACTGTCACCACACAAGGACTGAAACAATCATCCAAAAACCCCAACACCCAACCCCCACCACCACCACCCCCCCCACTCTCCTTCTGGCAAAGCTTCTCACAGACTCTCTCTCGTGACCCAGCCCCTGGGCTGCAAGCCTAGATACGGCAGGGAATCACAGACGACATCTTCCGAGGAGCCCCCTTCGTGATGCGCTTTGGGGTTCAGCTACACTCACCTCTTCCTTGAGATCCTCGGCTGTTCAAAAGCCCCCCATCTCGCCCAGCCCAGTCGTACCGCATGCCAGCTGCCAACCACTTACTGTACCAAGGATTCCCAGGCAAAAGCAATTCACATCCTACAATGTGTCAGTGCAATTTGTACAAAGAAGCGTCTGATGCTATGTGCCCATTGTCTTGTGTAATCTCTGACCGACTGTAGGCAAATCTGCAATTCAATAAAATAACAACTCAAGTCATCGCGTAAGGTGGCGATTTTTTTTAAATGGCGAGAAACGGCAACACGCAAGAACATCTGATCACCAGTTTTATTGTCCTTGTGTGCGACAAAGATATAGATGTTTGATTTGATGGGAAATACATACATAAATACAAGGTGGCCCGTGAGCCAGCCCGTACAGTATCGCTTGGCGCTGTGCTGGTCGACTATTTGACGCGGGGGGACACAAAACAGCGGGGGAGTGTGTGGTAAGTATTGACAACCCCTCAGTGCGATAGAGCAGTCTGACATCTCGGATGTCAGGGGTCGCGTTACAGATCCCCTCACCTTCCACTAAACCTTAGCAAGAGATTGCATTCAGTTAAATCAATACTAGTAACAGAAAGCAGAGACAGATTTCCATATGGTTGATGGTGTCCTGGCTTTCAGGTGAGTACCCTGCTGAAGAGAAGGTAAGAAAGATCGACTCTTTCTAGAGCACTGAACGGGAATCGTCCGGTTATAAAGTACTGGATTGTTCATATAATGTGTGTACAGGACTCATCTGCATCTTTTTGAGATAATGTTGCAATTAGAAAGGAGTGTTTTTCAAAAGCGTTTCAGTAGTAAATGTAGTGTTCATGGTCCAGTTTCCTAAAAAACACCATAGTATTGTATACCGTATGTATTAAACTGCAATTCTATTGACTTCAAGGAAAAGCTGCAGTTTAATACTTACGGTGTTCAATACTAATGTGTTTTTAGGAATCAGGGCAGTGACTTATTGAATGATTTGTGTTCAAGGGGAATTGTAAAACACCCATCTCCTCCTAGACCGTAACTTAGGTTGGACTCCATGCAAAGCCAAGAACTTCTGGAAACATAATATTTGCAGTACACCCACAGTGTAGCACACACACACACACATTTTGCAGGATGCTTTCTCCAATCCTATAGGATTCGTGGATCTGTGAATTTTAAGCATTCCAGCATAAATGTGGAAGGACATGTAAAAGAAAAAAAACGTTTAAAAACACTCCATAAGTTATAAACGACTTATAACTTATTAATAACTTATATATAACAATTCTTGCTTCCTATTGTGTTCAGAATCGGGACAGCCCAAACTATACAAATTTTGACTCCCAGTTCTGCAGAGTTCCTGTAAGTATTTTTTTGGTATCATTTTTTGTAAGCCTGTTAAGTACAGCATGTGTCTCCCCATCATAGTTGCTGCCAAAGCTGTCTGCCGCAGTTATTTATTTCATACTGCCTGGAGTCAGGAGGCCTTTTTGAAGCAATTAACCATTTTGGTGGTAAGGCCAAGGGATTTTAGGTGAAGATGATGTTGTTTCTTTAAACAGTGTTTGTTGTCAATGGTAGACTACCGGGGGACAAACAGGGTTCAACATACACCTCGTAGACTGTCACACAAAACAGACCATGCCTTTTTGTGTTACTCTGCTCCTTGAGGGCAATGGTCAGAGTCAATGACACCCTGTGTGTGTCATTCAATCTGCTTTGGTGTTTCTTTGATTTGGGTTTTTTATGGGCAACAGACAGACTGAGGGGTAAATGCTGCAGTATGTAATCACGTGTCTCAACATAAGAATCGATACTGCATCTTGTTCTGAGCACCTGGGTGGTGTTTTTTATATGTGAGATACATCCAGAATATGAATGGGAATCATTTTGCAAGGTGGGATTATCTTGCCTTTCAGAAGGGCCCGGTCTTCCCAGTAATTTAGCTCAGATTAATTTTCTTTGAAATATAAATGATTCACGTGGTATTGGGGGGGGGGGGGGGGGGTGTTCACTGTTGTGCGACACTCTGAGCAAGAGCTTTTTCCCATTTAGCCCTCAGGAGCCCCGGAAGTAGCTTTGTAAGATCAGACATTGTAAGATCAGAGCACAATTGGAAAGAATGAACACAGATGTATGCCGAAACCAGAAAGAGCCAGCAGACAAATAGAGATCTATTCATTTAACCCCCATTGTCAGCCCCCTGGTACTTCCCACAGTCCATAGATTTAGTTGTAGGAGAATGCATTGCTTGAACATATGAGGAGTTATGCACAAAGCCAGAGACACCAAATGAAGCTTTGCAGTGTTGTGCATTTTATGGAGTAAATATTGAATTGTGATTTCTTCCGATCCTAGACAACATAAGTTATTGTCAAAACCATTAAAGGGGAAAAGAAAGAAAACAGTGTTACTCTTTTGTTAGACACTCATCTGTTAGAGCTGTGCTACACACGATGGGCAATCAGGAGAGCAGTAGTAAAATGGATATGGAGTGTATGGATTTCTGTAATGGAACTGAAGTTGTTTAGCCACAACCACTATACACTCACCTAAAGGATTATTAGGAGCACCTGTTCAATTTCTCATTATTGCAATTATCTAACCAACCAATCACATGGCAGTTGCTTCAATGCATTTAGGGGTGTGGTCCTGGTCAAGACAATCTCCTGAACTCCAAACTGAATGTCTGAATGGGAAAGAAAGGTGATTTAAGCAATTTTGAGCGTGGCATGGTTGTTGGTGCCAGACGGGCCGGTCTGAGTATTTCACAATCTGCTCAGTTACTGGGATTTTCACGCACAACCATTTGTAGGGTTTACAAAGAATGGTGTGAAAAGGGAAAAACATCCAGTATGCGGCAGTCCTGTGGGCGAAAATGCCTTGTTGATGCTAGGGTCAGAGGAGAATGGGCCGACTGATTCAAGCTGATAGAAGAGCAACTTTGACTGAAATAACCATTCGTTACAACCGAGGTATGTAGCAAAGCATTTGTGAAGCCACAACACGTACAACCTTGAGGCAGATGGGCTACAACAGCAGAAGACCCCACCGGGTACCACTCATCTCCACTACAAATAGGAAAAAGAGGCTACAATTTGCACAAGCTCACCAAAATTGAACAGTTGAAGACTGGAAAAATGTTGCCTGGTCTGATGAGTCTCGATTTCTGTTGAGACATCCAGATGGTAGAGTCAGAGTTTGGCATAAACAGAATGAGAACATGGATCCATCATGCCTTGTTACCACTGTGCAGGCTGGTGGTGGTGGTGTAATGGTGTGGGGGATGTTTCTTGGCACACTTTAGGCCCCTTATTGCCAATTGGGCATCGTTTAAATGCCACGGCCTACCTGAGCATTGTTTCTGACCATTTCCATCCCTTTATGACCACCATGTACCCATCCTCTGATGGCTACTTCCAGCAGGATAATGCACCATGTCACAAAGGTGTAATCATTTCAAATTGGTTTCTTGAACATGACAATGAGTTCACTGTACTAAACTGGCCCCCACAGTCACCAGATCTCAACCCAATAGAGCATCTTTGGGATGTGATGGAACGGGAGCTTCGTGCCCTGTATGTGCATCCCACAAATCTCCATCAACTGCAAAATGCTATCCTATCAATATGGGCCAACATTTCTAAAGAATGCTTTCAGCACCTTGTTGAATCAATGCCACGTAGAATTAAGGCAGTTCTGAAGGCGAAAGGGGGTCAAACACAGTATTAGTATGGTGTTCCTAATAATCCTTTAGGTGAGTGTATATAGTTGCTTAGTATGCACTGGTAGTTCAACCACAAGCAGTTGGGCAATGGAAAAAGCCTTGCATGTTTGGGTCATGTGGAGCATGTGGTAGGATCATGTGGGATTTTTCTCCTGTTTTTAAGACTCTTGATGTATTTTTCACGGTCCTCAAATTAGGCTTCGGCTTTGATTTAAAGCTCACTCATATAACATTGGGATAAAATCCACAGTTTTTCCCAGGAAATGATTCTCCTGTTATGCTGAATCAATTAGAAGCTAGTGATTCATGTTTTTCTAAATTACTTTTAAACTACATTTCATAGTGAACGCACTATCTGGGCTGGATCCGACGTGTACGTATCAGACATTTCCAGTGACTTTAATAGGTATAATTAAGGTACGGTTAATCTCTCGCTAGCAATAATTAAAAAAATGGGCTATAAAGATATGATTTAATGTCAGCAACAGAATGCCCAGACCTGGCTCATGTCCAGGTCATTGTTACCGTGTTTGATTCCACCAAAACCCATCTAGTCAAACAACGACAATGACAAAACACGTGTCTTAAACTGCTTTTGAGCTTTTGTGTTTGTTGGGTATATTCATTATCTGGTCAAGAAGTTTTTAAAACCAGTATTTGGAAAATACTCATTCAAGTACAAGTTCCTTTATCTGTCCATAAGAACCCAGAATCCCTCTCTCACGTTTGGAATCTTGTCGGATATACTGTGTGTCATTGTATAGCTATTGAGAACCAAGATGGATTTAAAGGATAATAAAAAAGCCAGGCCTTAGATGGGTGTTATATATATATATATATATATATATATATATATATATATAGGAAACAGGAACACCTATTAAGTAAGGACATGAGAAGGTGATTAAGCATCTCTATCCTATAGACATAGATACATAGATACCCATATCTCTGAATATTGTATATACATGTCATGTAAACAGAAATGCGGAAGACTATATAAATATATAGCACACACAAAAAGGGCCATTAACATGTAATCTTTCACATCATTCCTTTTACAACGCTGTAAACGCTGAGGCAGCTGTGAATCTGTCAACCAAAGAGCGTATTCGAAGCCTAAATTAAATTGAATATATTGATCAAAGCCTATTTGTTATCAATGAAAGACAGAAAACTACACTGACTGCAGAAAAGGAAATGTGACAATGTTTGTTATTCCTGATTGGCATATTCTACTTTGTTTTCTAAATCTAAAGAGTAGAACAGCAATTATCTTTTTTCTCATGTTTTTTATTCTCCTTAATGTGTTATAATGCATTTTTAAGGACGAATTGTTGACCACACAGAGAGATGTGTTTTTTTTAAGGTTTGTTTGTTTGTATAGATCTACGAGGTTCTTTTTGTGTGGGAAAAACACTTTGATTAAAAATAAAATACATGGACAGAATTAATTAAAATGTAGCTTAGCTCCTTTAGAAAAACAAAAAATTGTATAAAGTAAATTAGCTTAAAAGATATTGAAAATGTGATTAAAATGATATGATATATGATATATTCATATTAAGTGAGTAATATGTTATTATTATTATTATTATTATTATTATTATTATTATTATTATTATTATTACTGTGGCATATTTAGCTGTAGTATAACAAAGATAATCTGTATATTTTATTTATGTTTTAAGTGTATTTTAGGAACATTCTCAGGAACAAATTACTTTTCTGGGCTTACATCTGTAACTGTGACAACATATTTACATTACCTTTTTAAATAGTGTGGTGCCACAACTGTCTGTCTATCATCTTGAAAACAGAGGACTCATGTGTAATAGGAGGCTCAGTAATTATTAGGGTCAAATTGTCCTTATGTGGGAAAAATTACTAGCAACTCAATCCTAGGATATTTAGACCCTTTTGAAATGTTGCCCTTAACTGACATTTAGATATTGCAGTGGAGTATCAACACAAAAAGAGTGCATATGTTGCACTTCTTTGCCAGCCACACTGTGTAGGGGTTAGGGGTCATAAACACTGAGGGCCTGGGATTTTATCTTTTCCTTGCTTGGGCTGGGGTTAAGTGTTTTTAAACAGCTGTTGTCTTGTCTCAGAATTGCACTTAAGATCCCTCAAGCCTTTCTCATTCAGGTTACGATGAGTTATTTCATGCTGGAGTTGGCCTCGTGCTGTGCGGACCACCTGACCCCTGTGAGCTCTGTAAAGGTCCCAGGGGGAGCTGCATCGGTCCTCGCTAGAGAGCTCAGGTCTGCTGTTGTGGGACTGTGGGACTCGTGGAGAGACTCTGAGGGCTTGGCATTGTGTGGTTTGGAGGTCATGTGGGTAACATTGTTAATACATTTCTGCTTATTAATATATTATTAATGATTTATACATGTTTAATAGATGATTAATAGTTATAATTAGTTATAACTAAGTTATAGAAATATGTGGAATGATCACAAAGTCGAACAGGTATCTAAAAAGCATCCCTCTTTCAAATAATTTATGAAAAGGATATAAAGCTACCTTCACTACTACTTTGACACATTCCTAATAAATAATTTTACATTTTTTGATTATAATTGTTGTATAATAGGAACACTTTTTAGCTACCTGCTCGACTTTGTGGTCATTCCACATATTTCTATAACTAAATTATAGTGCACTGTAATGCTTCACATAGTACATATTAATAATGTATTAAACGTTTAATAAACATTAATAACACATTAATGTAGGTTTGTGTGTCTTAGCTGGCTACACCACTCCCATTTTAGACTTAACAATAATACTGGTGAATTGGGATTAGTTTGGTGAATACTGGTGAATTGGGAAGCTGCCATTCCAAATTATGGAAGAGGAAAAAAAGTAATCAGTATATGGGCCTATTAAGCCATCTAAGGAGTTTCAATGGGCCTAAGCTGGACTGGCTATAGAGTGCTTAAAAAAAGTCTAGATCTTTGGGTGTTCTTTCATTATTTTATCCCTTCCCAAATTATGCCCCTAGCCTTTGTTTATTTGGGTCTGTACTGCTTTAAGAGTTGCAGTTATGCTTGAAGTAGCCCATTGCAATTCAGAAACAAGAGAGAGAGAAATTACCAACTGTTTCTTTCTCCGGACTGGTGATTGAAGCTAATGGAAGCTATTTCCATGACAGCAAGGTTTTAGCGAGAGCATGGTTTGAAATTGTAATCAGTTTAGATCAAATTCACCGGGAGCAATTTTCATTGGATAAATAGTAAAATGTATATTTGATGATATGTAGTACATGTCAGGTTTTTCCCACACATCTATTTTTCTTTTCTTTTTTATTCTACCCTTTCTTTGCTTTGTGATTCTCTCAGGTTTAAAAACATGTACTTTTGTTTCAAACGGCGCCTGAATACAATTTGATCTTTTATCTTCTCACTTTTTCATTATAACATCTTGTTTAAGGAGAATTTGGACATGGGTTTATCAGAAGCAGGATTTCATCTGTGGGTTATGTGTCTGGAAAACTAATGCATTATTGCCATTATGAGTTAACTCAATATCTGAATTCAGTCTGGTATATCTCAGCATGGTTATTTGACTTAACATTTCTACTTATATCTCGAATGTCCACGAGAAAGGACTGACTGGGACTATTTGTAATACCTGTCAATCGCACTTGCCAAGTTACTGAGCTAGATTTTGACCCGACCAACCAAATCACGTCAACCCTGTCGTAAAGGGAATACAGAACTGTGACTTTGTGGCAACACAGATTTGTAGACTTCAAGGAATGTTGTAAAATAACATTATATAATGACATATAATTATGTGGAGCTTGATATGTATTGAAATTCTAGAGACGGACTGACATATGACAATCAGAAAACATTCATTACACTTTCTGGGAGTAATATATTTCTGCAAAAAAATATATAATGAAAATACAACTAAACTACATTTCCAAATGTTTTAGCTAGTGATGCTACTAGAGATCAGTGCAGACATGTTTTGTCTTGTCATGGCGACCTACAATTGTTACATTATTTTTAAATAGCAATTAATAAAGCTGGGAATTGGACTGGAGCAATCTAGGTAAAGCACCTTGCTCAAGGGTACAACTGTATCACAGCAGTGTCCCCCACAAGGGGGGGAACCCACAACCCTCCACTCATGAGTCCAGAGACCTCACCACTACTCCACACTGTGTAGGTGGAGAATAATGTGAGTTCTCTGCATGTGGTCAAGGGGCCAATCGCCTGTGCTCTGCCTGTCAGAACGAGTGAGTGAGTGTGAAGGCAAGAGGTCTGTTAAAATCTCATCTGTTAACGCCTCTGCGGAAGTTGGTAGTTCAGAGTTAGACAGTGACAGGTCATCTCACCCGAGAGCACAAACCATTCACCCTGTCAGACACGCTTTGGGGTCAAACTCTTCCACTCTTTCTCTCTCCCTCATCCTCCCTTTGTCCTTCTCTGTGTCAACGTGGGCCTCTTCACTTAACAGTCTGACTCTCCCCATGCCAAGAACTGTACTGAAATATGTCTGGATTTAGACCTGCAAGTGTGGCAGATGGAGAAGCATAGAGATTGGGACACCATGCATTTTATTCTTATTCTTAGAAGGAAGAGTAACAGTATTATTTGTATACTAATACACTTGAGTCCTTGCAAGCTGATCTCCATAACTACTGATTAATCTTTGACCGATGTCTAGACAAACAATTTGAAGTCCAAACGGTGATGGAGATACGAAGTCATGCATTTATAATCTTTGATACATACCTTTTTAATACATTAAATTGTGTCCTCCCATACACACTGTCAAAGCTGCCCATTACGTGTCACACAGCCAGCCCAGAAGGCCCCACAACCTTCGATTCCTTCACCCTAGCTGGAAAACTGCTCCCAGTCTGATCCTGCAGGCAACCGATAAGCCACAGGGCGGTGCTGGTGAACAGAGTCCCCACTGGATTTCTACCCAGCCCAGCAACACCTGGACCGTTGCCCTGTCCCCCCAACTACACACACACACGAACTCCTGGCTAAAGCGAACAAGGACAGAGCCAGGATTGGAAAGCAGCTGGATCCCTACAGGCTATAGGACACATCCTGGAAAACGGACAGGGCCTTTAACTGAATGTGTCACTTGGGATCATGGTGATTGTTTTGGAGCGCAGTGGTGGAAAGACAGTTGCAATGGGGTGCTGTTTCTGTTACACCGCGACCACCGGACCCTCAGACACACTTAGGAACACACCTCTTAGAGAGACAGGAACAAGCCAGAGGCAATGGTGATTTATTTTGTCGTTCTTTTTGCAGACTGTACCTTACAGTACAAATGCGCCATGAAGATGTTAGTGGGATTACTTACTGTTCTTTTTTTCAGAATCCTCTACCCTTAGTTCAAGTGAATTTATATATCAGATCATGTCGTGTTATTATGTTATTTGGTATTTTTCAAGTGCCACGAACAGCATTCTGATCAGTGGTTATACAATGGCTGCTGGTTGTGCCAGACTATCACTCGTACGTTAATGCTTGGCCGCTTATGCCTAGTCAACCTTGATAACTTCACGAGTGTATGATTACAAACACAAACATATCTTGATTATGAGTGGAGTGTAGTAGATAGACGCCTTTGAAAAAGCTCCCCCGCTGTAGTTATCTAAAGTGGCCAACTTACCAAGAGTATAAGTATTCTACACGCACTGGAGGATTTCCACAGGAGTCAATGTGTGATACATGACTACTATTCAATGTGCTCTATGTACACAAAGCAAATATTCATAACCATAATGGTTGGTTGCAACGCTCATGTTAGACCTCCATGGGTTTTGAAATGACACATGAAGTACCCACAATGCCCCAGCACCCACATGCAACCCGCCCGCAAACGGGGTTTCGTGTCTCTCTGCGAGATTCATAAGCATACGTGTACAAAGTTTCCAACGGTAGTCATAGCTCTCCACCTCTTTTTGTATAATGCAGCAGTACTGTATTCAGCAACAGTAGAACTTTGTTACTGATCATTAATAGAGTCTTCATGTATGCATTGTGGTGTCTCTGTGTTATAGCATATATAATATACTATTGCAAGCACTGACATTGGTTTGCCATCCACCATTTAGATCATTTTAAGCCGAAGATGCCAATAATACACTATAAACATGTATAGATGTATATCTCTTTACAACGTGCATAACATTGTGTCTTCCAGGATGTAGGTTCAAACCCAGGAGGTATCAAACGATGTGCCATTGTTCAACCTCTGATGTCACTACTCGGTAGCTTTCGGAAGGCATTTGGATATTTTTATTAATTACTCATTAATGAGGCCACACAATGGTGTTACGGTCCTAGTGGTATTTAAGGAAAACCAAATATCAATCTTTCTCACTACATTTTAGAGTGTACTGGCTCTTAAAACCAAATTCGTTCTCGCCTTGTGCAAAAAGACATGCATCTGCTTGTTTTGTGTGTAGGTGTATTTGATCGTTTTACAGTTTAATTGTCTGTTTAATATGGACTCGTATTCAATCCCACCCTCCCCCCCACCTTTCTCTAGATACAATCCCAACGATCGTTCAACCTGTTCAGCTTGGGCTCTGTGTCTGTGAATCGGCAGGCCGAACAATTTCAAACTTCATCATTCTCCATGGCGAATGATGTGAATTTGATAGGCTTGTATAATTGTGGGATAATAGGGGAGAGAGGGTGGAAGAACTGGAGATGCGGGTTCGAGGGGTGGCAATTATAGGTTTTCAATTGGAGAGTCAAACCGAGTTGAATTGTGGTTCGAGGTAAAGAGAATTCTGTGGGACACAATAGGATTATTATTAATCTTCTGTCACCGATGAAACATTTCGGCACGTGCCCAGCCATGGGATTTCATAGCAGTGCAGCTAAAATAAAATAAAAGGGAACAAATATAAATCCCACTGACAAATTGAATGGAATCGCCGGATGACAAGCACTTTATGAGCAACACGCACCCAGAGTGTTGCACAATGCACCCGACACACAGCCCGAGTGCAGAGCGAAATGAGGAGAAATGATAGAAATGGCCTCTTGAAGTCGTGCTCTAATGTTCTAAAGTGCAGGAGAGGAACAGGATGATGGGAAATGGCAGTTACGCTTCATGCATTTACCTGGGCTTTTTGCATGGTGCCGCCCCCCCGCCTTTGACTCCATGAAGTAGGTGGAGTATCCCAAATGCCCCTCTGCAACAACAATTACCCGACTGAGCATTGTGCCCGTGACGCTCTTGTAATTAAGAAGAAGAAAAAATATAAACATATATTTGAATTGCTAATATCTCCTTAGCTAGACTTTTCCTTTTCCCCATGGTTTACCAATGATAATTCCAGGGCACTTGACAGCATCTCCATTATATTTCAACCACAGCTTTTAGATTTTTTCTTTGTGAAAAGAGAAAGAGCAGGTTTCAGCGCAGAAGTTTATAATGCTTAGGTCAGAAATGGTATTCATTTCACCCACCTTCACTGCTGATCGCAGCAAATTGATTCTTTTAAACCCTGATAGGTCTTTGCAAAACATCTTTAAAATGTCGAAGGTCAGGCAGTTGAACGTAGCCGGGACTGGAAAATCGTGTGTTCCCTACTGTGCCACACTGTAATTGTTTGAAATACTTAGCATGGGTATTTAAGACTCAAATGTGTATCATTCATGCTAATGACATCATAAGCACAATGTATCCATGGAGAATAAGGCTTATATGCCTGTTGAAGGTCTATATTTGACAAAGCGCAAACACTGCCTTTTTTAACCTTCTCCTTTGACTTTTTGATATCCACTTTCAGCCTTCAGATATCTCTCATCCCTTCTCTTTCAATACAAAGGATGGTGTTCTGCCTCAACATGAATGGCACAGATTCTGCTTAAGAAGATGGGCACTTTGAAGACTTCCTTGTACCGTGCCTCTGAAGTCTCCATTCAGCTTTTCAACACAGTTAAATGGGGAGATATGTTATATTGCGTCTATAAAGCATCCACATGCAAGGTGACAAAAACAAATACGACTCCACACTGCTGCCTCGTGGAAATCAGCTATACCATAGGTTCATCTCAGATCTGTCATCCAACCACTTTTTAACCTTTGACCTATTCCTATGCCCAATGACAACATGACCGTGTATTTTCTATCCTTTGGAGAGACTGTCTCCCCCAATACCCCCTTTCTTCTCCAGACAGGAAACTCACTAACAATTCGTTTTTTCCTTCTATCTCTGGACCACATTGGGGCTTAAAACAACAAGCAAACACATCTGAGTGATATTTCAGATGTGTTGATTGTGTCTCGGGGAAAATGTGCCTGGGAGGCAGAATTGATTTACTAAACCTAGAAAGATTACACATGACTAAATAAATACAGAACTAAAAATTGCCCGACAAAAGGTGTTTCAGAGGACGTGAGTGTGTCTGTGTCAAACTCTGCATGGAAGGTTTACTAGCAATGCAGGATACATAGCAACTAGTCAACTGAACTCTTATACAGTTTACCCTGGTAAACTACCAATATTGTACACTTTTAACATGGTTGTGCTGTGGTTTACAATCATTTCCTGTGGTTTCAACACATCTTCACTGTGCTTTACAACAAAGGAATCGTAGGACCTGTAGAAATCATTGGAAAAGTATGCAATAGCCTAAGAATAAAACCAGTTAAAAGTGCCAATTTACCAACATCTTCTGGTGAATTTACCAGGGTAAACCTGTACTTTGGAAACGGATGTAGGAAACGAGAAGTTGTAACTGGTTGATTTTAACCTTTTTACAGGGGATAAGTAGTGAGAGGGCTACCTAAGAGGAAGACTGGGCCCAGACCAAGTAGATAAGACTCAGCTGCAAGGGCTGTTTGCTGGATTATAGGACTGGCTGGTTTGCCAAGTGCAGTCGTTAACTTCTGTAGGGCCTCTACATAGAAGCGGGCTGTATTAATGTAATAAATGTACTTTATCCTCTGGGCTGGCTGACGACACCATCAGAGACTCCTGGGGTGTCTGTCTCTTCTCATACTTCGCTTTCCATCGATTTCTCTGTTACGTTTTATATAAAATCTTGCCACGCTAACATACTGTTGTTGGGCAGGGACCCAATCTGTGAGCATGTGGCTAGAAGTCATGGCAAGGTAAGGCCAAACCATGCCATCATGTTACTATAGCAAGAGCCATGCATGGATGTCAGGAAGGGGGGGTGTAGCAGGTTAGCCGGGCATGGGCTGTGCACAGTTTTTCTGGGTGAACTCCACCGCTCTGTAAGAAATCATATCTCGGCTTTGAAATCAGAAGTCTGCACTCTTTATCTCCGTCATGTTTTTATTTCTAGCACTTCGGAGGGTCGACATCAGACTACTCCCCTGTGTTCTTTCCCAAGTCCTAATGACAGCTATTTCTCTAGATTTGTATGTATTCTTTCTCTTACAGGCCGGATGGACAGGTTGGAAGTGTGTGCGTGTCTGTGCAAGGCAGGGGAGGGAGAGAGGATGAAAGAAAATGGCTTTAGAAGGCACAATATGAAAAATAGATTAGGGCGAATTACTTAACAATGTTCTGTGTGATTGGATGCTGCGTTGAATCAAGGCCGGGCTTGCAGTTGGGGCGTATGTGGGATTTGCTGTTACTGGACTGTTAGGAGCTGCGTTGTGTAAAATATTTCATTTGAGTACCCTCTACTGCCTTTTTTTAAATTTGAAGCATAGTGCATTTGGAATAAGTGCCACAGGGCATTGAAAACAAGCATGTTTTCTCCAAGTAAGCACCAATGAGGAATACAAAGCAACTCGTAGAAAATCATTTTTGTGGACATCCACTTGATCAATATGTCTTCCCACATTTCTAACAGACGGAGATATTTTATTTATTCCGTTATTTGTTTTATTGCTGCAGAGGCGCTGCAAAATGCTTTTCGACCGGGCTAATTTCCAAGACATCAGACAAGCATTCTCCATGAAAATCACAAAACAAAAATCAATATATATAGAATCTGACCACGAGCAAACTTTCTACCTTTAACATAAAGAAAAGTCTTGCAAATGACAAGTTTAAAGGGGTTTGAGAACAATGTTCACTTTCATTCTACCAGCATGCAACAGTCGAACATGTTAACGAGTTATTTTAGATGGCTAGTTTTAATCGGAAAAAAATGTTCCTAAACGGGGATGTTTGGGATTGCAAAGAAACGGCCAAACGTGGTGACAGTAAGCGCTGAATTGGTCCAGTGTGGAATCCTCTCAAAAGTGGTTGGCAGCTGGGGTCTTCATCGCACAGGCGGGGCACTCAGATAGCGCGGTAATTGGACAACATTTAAAAAAAAAAAATCGGCCTATTTCAGTGACTGACACAACTGTGCCAAAAGTGAGACAACAACTTTTTTCCGGTTCTGATTTCATGAAAGCATACATGAATGTCTATTTCCGTGAAGAGGTCGTGTTAAAAGAGGGATTTAGGATCGCCGGGATTAGCGGCTCTACCAGTCACGAACACGGATAAAACCACACACAGACATGCGTACCCCCGCGGTCCCAAACCTCCTCTCTCTCCAGCAGGACTCCCAAGGCAACTTCTCACAAGTCAAGGCATCCTACCGATGATCAAGGATACCCCTCCTCTCCACCGATACAAGCACCACTACCAATCCCCCCATGTCCCCTCCCCTCCGCCCAACCCCCAATCCCCAAAACTGCGAGCCCAGCGAGAATCCCAACATACATAAAGCAGACATAAAAATGGATTGCCCTGTTTTTGAGGGAAGTACGGATAACAAAAAAAATCTTAAACCAAAATAAACCAAACCCAATCAAATCTCAGAATCTCAACTCGGGGGGTAAATTGCTTGCGAGTGCAGTTGTGGGGATCCTGAACACACACTCTGGCTTCTTTTGAGACTTAATGAGGTCTGTTTTGTTCGGTTGTGTTTTGTGAAATCAGCAGTATTTGTCATCCAGATCCTGCTGTAGACCAGGACGGTGTCCGAATTGCTTTCGATAGAGGATGGCGAGTTTAAACCAGCTTATGGCATAGCGATAGCAGTGTGAACAGTAATACACCATCCGTGGCTTTTTTGAATTTGTGAAGTGGCGCTCAGATTATAAGAGCAAGAGCTGTTTTTTCCTGTCATCTGGATGTGACGTTTTTCTCTAGGCTTTTGCCAAGGACCTCTTAGGAAGTCAACAGAGTGTCTGTTCCTCGTGATGCTCTTAAGCATTAAAGACCTGTGTGCCGACACCAAGCATTCACCCAATAGAGTCCTGAGCTTCTCTTTGGCAAAGGGATTTAATAGTTTAACATTAAGGGGATTCTAATGTCAAGAGTGTGGAAAGAGACACAGGGCTGCCTTCTGATTAAATGTGGAAGCTGCACACTTATTTTCATGGCAATTAAGAAAATAATACAAAAATAATGATTAAAAAGGTATTTCTACCTCTACGTTTTATATGTGCATGTGTCAGTATTGAGCGGCACACACTGATATAGTAGACTGTATCTTGTTAGCTTAGGCAGGTCTACATATATAAATGCACTGTAAGAATGTACTTGTTTTAATCACCACGTGGGCAAAGCTGTAGAAGTTTTCTAAGAATAGTTCATTATTAACGAGTAAGTCTAATGGATTAGTGAAGATCTGTGCAAAGATAGTGGCACAGGGGGTGCATAATAGATGCGTCCATTTCGGAGATGTATTTAGGTCTTTTTCCAAGGGAGGATTGCATGGTGCACTGCACTGGAGCTGAAACCATGAGAAGGGGGATATTTAATCTCAGCCGATTGTGAGAAATTGGTTAACCCAGCAGGTTTTGTAGTTTTCAGTGGCAAATACAATTTACAAAGCAGTCGAATTGTTTTTTTTATTATTTTTTCGTTCTTTTTAACCACTTAAAAATAAAGAAAATTGCTCTTTTTATCTGTGCGAGCATTAAAATAATTAGTCTCGACTCACAATAACTTGTGTGTCGTGGAATAATTTAGTGTCACTTTGAGGTTCTAGTGAATTAGACCCGTGCTGTATAATGTAGGCAGGCTTAATGTGCATTTCATTATTTCTGAAGATTATGGTAAATTGACAGCCTTCTTCCGGCAGCTCTCAGACGTTTTTTACAGCAGAAATTATGGTTTCCTCGAACAGAAGACAGACCTTGCAGCTGTGCGAATTCATATCTCCACCTATCTGTGTTTCTGCGCACTCGAACCATGCTTGGATATTAGTGCTGTGGTAGCGATCAAAGACCTTTCACAAGACAATTTTTAAAAAAGGAAAGATTATATATATATATATATATATATATATATATATAATTAAATAAGGGAACTTTGTTAAATTAACTCGCAAAATAATGAATTGTATGCTTTTTTAGGGTGAGATTGGACAGATTGAAGAGGCAGATAAAGTTCTAATGATGATAAGATTGGAGACGGATTCTGGAGCTACAGGCTTTGCATCGCAACAAGGAAACAGAGGAAGAGATTAATTACAAATCGCCCGTTTCTGTAGATAGTGCAAAAACATGAGAAATAATTGGTTGGTTAATTAGACACCTGGATAGCTGGATATATGTCATACGTATAGATCCAGAGATGCATCTGCACGTACCCATGAACGGTTAGGCAGATATCAAAGATAGATACAGGTAGATCGTGTAGTGGCATATGACAAAGTGATACAGAAAAAAATGTTATATGGGGAAACCTGAGCCTAAACAGTTATGCTCCGTGAATTCCAAAGAGGAAAGCTAAAAAAAGGCCTGAGGGTATAAAATGGGGTAGCGAGAGAGGGAAACTCAATGACAGATTTCCAAGAGCATGAGCAATTAAGCATCATTTAATAGTTTTCTTTCATTATCTATAACAACAACAACAACAACAACCACAAACAAAACAGCACCGCAGAGTGTCCGGGTTCTCCAACTGCACTCGTGAGCGATCCTGCTCCCTCCCCCTCCCGTGAGTTGCGTTAGGACTATAGGCGTATACTCCAATCAGTCAGCTCTGTAGGGGTCAAGCCCCACCGATGTCTTGCCCCTGAGTTTTAATCCAGCCTCTTCCTTTTTCCTCTTTGTCCTCTTCCACTCTTTCTCCCTCTCTCTCTCTCTCTCTCTCTGTAACTCGCTCTGGCACTCTGGCCTGCTTAGGTGACCATCTCAGTGGATGGGATTTTGACCACAACGGGCTACACACAAGAGGACTACACCATGCTGGGTTCAGATGACTTCTTCTACATCGGGGGGAGTCCCAACACGGCCGACCTGCCCGGCTCTCCAGTCAGCAACAATTTCATGGGCTGTCTGAAGGATGTAAGTCTACAAACTTCGGTTATCTTACTTTTTCACCCCCTATTTGGGCCTGCCAAGTTAGTCAGGTTCGGTCCCATCCACTCCAACTCTCTGTGTCTTCAGGAGAGACCAGTCAATGTCCAGTTTCCCCACATTGACCAATTTAGCCACTGCCAGGTTTGTTTTCTAGCATATGTCTTTCCTGGCATGCTGAGGACCTGATGTTAACAGATGCTTAGAATAGCAGATTGAGGGAACTAGATTCAGGAAGGGTGTTGACCGTGTCAATCCAAGAGCAAGTCATGATGTTGAAGACCACTACTTGGCATGTAGAATAGACCGGGCGTAATCCTTGAGTTACCAATTTACTACTGTAGCTAGCAAAGGGGAATGATGGGAATAAATGGGAGAAATGGCCGCCTCTCAGTTATGCATTTTCTTATGTTGTTAAAAATAAATAATTGGGGAATTGGGAGATGATGGAAATGCAGACACACGTGAAGTACTGACCCATGTCTTCTGGTCTCCATTCTCACTGAGCTCTTGATTGCTGCACAGATTACTTCCCTGAACTATCCCCACTGTTTCAGGGCGGCACGTAATTTATTCACGTCTAATTAGGCAAATCATTAGCTCAATTAAGTATTTAAGACCTCAGCTGGAGCAACATCAAAACATAAACACTGGGGTACTCCAGGACCGGAGTTGAAAACTGCTGCCCAGGCAAATGCCAATTAGAAAAAGCGTGGGCCTCTGGAGTAGTGATAGACTGTCAGGGTTTCCAGAAAGCACAGAGCTCGGCATTAATACAATCTCTTTATGCTGCTAGATCATGAGGCAGCAACATCAGTGTGTGGCCCTTTGTCTCCTGGGGTCCTTGATTACTAAATCAGTGTAATTGTTTTAGTTTATCAGTCATCCATATAATGTGGTGTTGAAGTTTCTCTACTGCTGAGGGCATAAGACAGGGGTCTCTTTTCCTGGTCTCACAGAACCACAATTCAGGGCCAGGGCTCACAATGACATCATCTGTTCACAAAGAACTGGGGATATTTTATTCTGGTCAACTAAACAAGCGTTGTGGGGAATTCAGACCATTAGAGATTAGATTAAATTAGAGAAACAAGCACCTGAACACTCTTCAGCCACTCAAGGATCTTGCCGTGCCTGGTCTCATTTGAACAATCAATAACTTGTGATCGATTTATGATCAGATGGGTTTCCCAGTCTTTAGAAACTAGTGATTCAGGGGTGACCTGTAAAATTAACTGTGTTGGCCACAAATTCACAAGACTGGAGACCACTGGCTTAAAGTACTTTTTATCCAAGGTGCCACTATATACTGTATAAAATAATTGACAGCCTAAAGGTGGGGTGGACAATTCCAGTCCTCAAGGGCTGCAGGGGTTGCCTGTTTTAGTTTGGCCTCAGGATGAGATGACATAATTGCAGTCATTATCAGGATAAGAAGTCCAATCACTTGTTTATTCCAGGTCTCAATTGGCTAACTGATGGAAAAGTAGCTCAAAAGCCTGCTAGAACTCATTCCCAGAGGCCTGGAATTACCCAGTCCTTGCCTACAGAAACTTCAGCAATTCAATTAATCTGGTTAATCAGCTGTTCACAAAAACATGATGAATGGGAGCTTGGGTGAAGAAAAGCCTGGAGACACTGACATCTTCCAGGACTGCAGGGTTGATGCCCGTAAACTCGCCTCCAACTTCCTTCTGGTAGGCATTAGGTGTGCTCCCCCGTGGCCCCAAAACAAGGTCCCCCGCTCAGAGCACAGACTGCTGGCCTTTGTCTTGTCATGAGGATTTGTGGCTGGGAATCCCCAAGAGGACATTTAAGATTGGCCAAATGCTGCCAGGTCTGGTTAGATACCATGTCCCCGAGGCTGCCTGAGCATTTGTGACCTTCCAGTGTTTGAGTTTGCCCAGTGAAAGGAAGTAGATACCCCAACAGTGTATTATAAAATAAAAAGTTCCTAGGGATTTCAATTTTTTAAGAAAGAAAACAAACAAACAAAAAACACTAATCAGTAAAAAGGCAGGAAAGGCTAAAGATGGAGACAAATATCAAATTGTTTATTGTCTTCAAGATAAAAAATACATAGATTTAAGATACAGCAAGAATATATTGAAGGGTACTCAACAAATAGTTCTACCTGAGTCTTACCTTTATATTTCCTGGGTTCATCTGTTGTTCATCCTGTATCTGTAATAGCCAGGGATTTAAATAGTAATGGGTTGCAATGGGATGCAGATGCCAGTACTTTTGAAGAGAAGTTCAAGCCTAAGGCCTGGGGTTTTCGGGACCCATTGTACAAATGATAGCTCAAATCTGGGCTGCCTGAGACTATGATTGCCCACTTGGGCAGCACACACCTATTCCAGTGCAGGGAAGGGTTGGATGGGCTCTGGTCAGCCACGGTTTCCTCCGCTTGTGTGCACCCCGTGTCCGCCAGAGTGTAACCAGTGAAAGCTGCATCCGTCCTCTCTACGGTACTCCTTCAATCTTGAATCATCTAGTTCAGTCACACAAATAGTTCAGTTACGGACATGTAGTGATCAGGTGAAGCAAGTGGCATGAGTTACAGCAGCACGCCAAGACGATTGACAAGTGGGAGAGAGCAGGTTTAACTGGAAAAAACAAAAACAAAGACATACTGCAAATCAATCTGAATTGTCTCAGGAACTTTTGTGGGATATGGTGAGAGTGTTAGGAGCTGCTCCTCTGATAGTGCAAAGGGGCAGGAAGGGGAGAATGGAGGGTCTTTGCACTTGCCGGTGGTTAGCGGGGTGGGTGATGATAAAATGGACCATTGCTCTACAGCTCAGGGACACTCACTGCCAGGTGTCTCGCTGTGGGTGTCAGATGCCCAGTCAAGGTGAAAGAGAAATCCTCCAGGTCCTCAACTGGACACTGTGGCCTTCACAGAGGAAGATGACGCCCAGTTACCCCCACCCTGCAGCCTGGCCGAAGAAAGGAGTGGAGGTGGCTGGGTGATTGAATGATCATCCCTCTAGCGCTGATGTGTCCCTCACATCATCCCCCCTTTGACCTTTAATCACCAGCCCGCTCATCCTGAGTCCACACCTTTCCCAGTCTCCCCAGCATTTTCTGCACGGCCTCTTACTGTCCACAGGAGACGGGCCACATGCTGTACTAGAACACTTGGTCTTGGTGTGGGAATTCAGGGGAAATGATTCTCTTCCTTGGGAGTATTGGCCAAGGTCAAGGTGGAGCTAGAATCCCTCCAGAAACAGCAGGATGAAACCTCAGGACTGATGAGTTCCTATCATGTGAACAATAGAGTGAATTGGCCCAAGTGTCCTCCTCTTATCTTATTGACACATTTTGTGACAGTATAAGCTTTGGGATATGATGCGTTACAGCGAGGTTGTTGCGTGTTGTTTTGTCTTCCAGCACCACCAGGCCGATAGGAGCATCTCTTCTTCGTAGTCATTACAAATCATCCCATTGCGGTACCTTAATCATCTCAATGTGTTGTTTTTATTACTACAACATATGTGCAGGCAGGGGTATTCGAGCATTGTGATGTACCAGGCAACGGACACTATTATAATCATGGGCCCATTTTATTCCATACTGTTACAATTTGGCAACAGAAGAGTTTAGCTTTCTTCTTTATTCATTTTTTCAAAGACTTAATTCAGCTGTACAGTATATCTGAGCAACATAGCCCTTTTACATTTAAAGAATAAGAAATGCTTGTTAGCGAGGCGCAGGGAAGTGTCACACACCTTTCATGAATGAAACTTAGAAGTATTAGTAGTAGTAGTACTAGTAGTAGTATTATCATGGTGCCTCTTTTTATTTAGCTTATGCACAGACACACACACACACACACATAAATTAGTCACTATCAGCTTTGCTTTAAATAGACTTTTCTCCTGAGCTTGGGGCTAAGAGAACCTTGACGAACCCCATTTAAAAATGATACTAATAATATAAAGTTGTTTCAGAGGAACAGGAGGCTGCAGTTTGCCCTTTCTTTCTAAGGTAACGGGATTAAATAAGTAATTACTTTCTTATTTTTGTTTGTTTCTCATTTACAATTGAATAATAATCGCTCGTCTGGTGGAACATAATTACACGGTGTCAATTACATTTTCATTATTTAAGTGGCTGTTAAAAAAAGAATCCACCCCGCCTTGCCATCCCTTCTCCCAACTTTAAATAACTGTTGCTTGTAAACCTTGGCCACTCTTTTACCTTGCCGGATACGTCTGAACACAGCAGGGCGTTGTGATGCAAGACGACCATCTGCAGCTTTCCTCGCACTCCCAGCTCGGCTTATCTGTTCGGCAAGAAAGACCAAAGGCATTAATCTCATTTTATTAAAACACCCTGGCTTTAGTTTATAGCGAAAAATGTTTTGCAACCCACACTAATTAAGTGTTGATCCTCGGCAAAGAGGGATCTATCACCGTTAGCTGTCAGTAACAATCGCAGGGCCTTTATCACGTTTTCCATCTTATTTTGCAAACTCCCTGTGGCACAATCTGGCCGCAGTCAAGGTTTATTTTCCCAGTTTGCTAGTCTGGAGGGTGTAAATAAGCACCTGTATTAGTATAATGAAGACAGAACACTAGGCTTTGTCTTTGTGTAATGAATGTCGTTGGTCTGCTTATGTGACCCGCCATTAAAGCCCTAAACGAGTCGCTAAAGTACGATGCATAAAAAAACTATTCCCAGACGCGGTGTGAGGGGGGGGTGGCGCGTACACATTTTAAGTATTTTTTTTCTGTTTTCATCATTTGGAATTGCCGGTTAGTCAACACAGCCCAGCCAATCCTGTCTCCTCTCACTACCGGCCCCCTGTTCCCCACAGTCCAGCTATGCCACCAGTTGTAAGACTTCGTACAGCTGGGAACTGCTACCCTAAACGTGTCAGCCCGAGTCCTGAACTGTCTAAAACTGTCAGAAACAGAGCTGGTTTGGAGACCAGTAGGCTATAGCAAACCTTGTGCATTCCGGGCGAAGTCTGTCACTGGATGGGCCACCGTGAAACCGATTCCCTTAGGAAAAGGGGTGATAATGTTTCAAAAAGGCCATGAATAGCAGTTAAGGAACATGGTATATCTTATGAATCCACAACAAGCTTTTCAAAGCACTTTTTAATTTCGGCCATTCATGTCAGCTTTATATAAAGCATTGCCTGAAACACTTCAGTTCTAGACTTTGAAGGCCCCTCCCCCAGCGCCGGAGATCCTGGAGGGACGAACACATTTTCCCCAGTACGTTCCTGTATATCATCCGAGCTTAAGAGATAAGAGAGTCCAGGGCTTCGCCGTCTGTTTGTAGAGCCCAGCCACGTTTCAGACCATTTCTCTCCTTGCCAGCCAGCCACAGTGACAAGGATAATCTCGGCCCGTGATTTCCAGCCATCGGCACACAAAGCTCAGCGGCCTTCTAGAGAACGCGCCCCGTATCACGTTTTAAAATGTGTCTCATTTCATAACTCGGTGGCTTCTCACAGCTCCCTCTTCTCACACACACACGCACACACACACACTGACCTCAGTCTCTCCTTGTCTCTCTCCCTCTCCATCTTCCCTCCCTCTGACAATCCTCACCCTTTATCTTCCCCGTGACCTTGCGCTCTCTCTCTCCCTCCCTCTGCCTCTCTCTCTCTGCTCTCCTCTCTCCTTCGTTCTCTCCGGGCATTTGTCTAATTAATTCCATGCCACTATGGTTAGCCGGCCAGCTTTAGCATCCTGACAGCCAAATTAAAAATTGATTTCTTCGACTGTTTTCAAGACCTAACCCTCCAACACGCCCCCAAACCTCCACCTCCTGCCATCCCTCTCTCTCTCTCTCTCTCTGACACCCCTCCCCCCCCAAAAAATAACAACAAAGTAAAAATAGCTTCCTTTATCCGTGCATTGCCGCTCTGAGACACCATGCTTATGTCACAAGAAGAGGCAGATCAATCTGCAGCCTGGTGTTGGAGAAGCAAAGCACTCTGGGGGATCCAGTCCTGCCCCACACAAGCAAATTGCATCCATGTTTTCTTCTTGTGTCCAAAGAGAACAGAAGCCAGCTGTGTGTGCAGTCGTTTGATCCCCAACACTATCAGACAAATGGAAACCTTTCATCAAGGAGCAAACTGTGGCTCCACTGCTTATCAATAATGCACACCCAGTAAGACAATGCTTGTGGAGCCCTGTGAGGGTTTAGATATTTAATCGATTGGCCAGGGTTTGAGCTCATGTTTCCCTCTATTTTGTTGACCCTTCCTCTCATACAACTAGAGTCGATCAAGGGTGGGATTTTGACTCAATCCCTGCAAAGAACTTGTTTCTGTTACTACATCTTGGAGAAATAACTATATATTTATATACAGTATATACACCGATCAGCCATAACATTATGACCACCTGCCTAACATTTTGAAGGTCCCCCTTTTGCCACCAAAACAGCCCTGGCCCGTCGAGGCATGGACTCCACTAGACCTCTGAAGGTGTGCTGTGGTATCTGGCACCAAGACGTTAGCAGCAGATCCTTTAAGTCCTGTAAGTTGCGAGGTGGGGCCTCCAATGGATCGGACTTGTTTGTCCAGCACATCCCACAGATGCTCGATTGGATTGAGATCTGGGGAATTTGGAGGCCAAGTCAACACCTCGAACTCATGATTCATCAGACCAGGCCACCTTCTTCCATTGCTCCATGGTCCAGTTCTGATGCTCACATGCCCATTGTAGGTACTGTCGGCAGTGGACAGCGCTCAGCATGGGCACCCTGACTGGTCTGCGGCTACACAGCCCCATACGCAACAAACTGCGATGCACTGTGTGCTCTGACACCTTTCTACAGTAGCTCGTCTGTTGGATCGGACCACATGGGCCAGCCTTCGCTCCCCACGTGCATCAATGAGCCTTGGCCGCCCATGACCCTGTCGCCGGTTCACCGCTTTTCCTTCCTTGGACCACTTTTGATAGGTACTGACCACTGCAGACAGGGAACACCCCACAAGAGCTGCAGTTTTGGAGATGCTCTGACCCAGTCATCTAGCCACCACAATTTGGCCCTTGTCAAAGTCGCTCAGATCCTTACGCTTGCCCATTTTTCCTGCTTCTAACACATCAACTTTGAGGACAAAATGTTCACTTGCTGCCTAATATATCCCACGCACTGACAGGTGCCATGATATCAGTGTTATTCACTTCACCTGTCAGTGGTCATAATGTTATGGCTGATCGGTGTATATGTGTATGTTATTTAGAGATCTGTAGTTTTCAACCAAGTTATTTCCAGTCATTGAGTAGGTGGTATGCAGATGTGGCTTGTTATACCATTTTGGTTAACGATAATTTTTTTTTACAATATAGAGTATTTATGAAATTACTCGATCTTACTTGACCACGTTTATGTTGCAAACTGTTGTTCCTTGGGAGCCAATGAAGTTGGCACAAGCACAAACAGGAATAATGGGAACACGCCACCCAACGTCGTGTTACCTGCTTGAATGAAAAACAGCTTCACACAGAGGAGGACCCCTCTATAGATCCCACAATACAGATGTGCTATAAATATGTGTGGGCGAAATGATATAATTGTGCACGATATTTATTGAAGTGATGATCTGAGATGTTATCCGGCAATTAAACAATATCCTTTCTGTGACATACAATGGGTGTAACGCATTACAGCGGTTTACAAGTTTTGAACTTTACAAATACATAGTGTTTAAAAGATGCATTATTTTGAAGGGCTGCACAGGAGTCTGTAAAAGCTTCTGCAGCTGCATCTTTCCATACCAGGTCTGCGCTGGGGTTGAGTACAGGGGCAATGTTAAGGAGGTTTAATGAGGGTGATTAAACTGCCAATTACTTTCAAGACCTGGTTCAGGAGTTTAACTGCACAGGTTTCGTACTGTGTATGGCAGCACCGTATGTTTATATAAAGAGAGAGAATCCTACCGAAATGTAGGGATCAGGAAGCACATGACCAAGATCTGGTCTTGAGAACAGTGTATTTTTTAACTTTATTTTTATACTTTGTAGGCGTGCATCACAAGACTTTTAGTTAATGGTGTGTCTAACCCATTTTGTACCATTTTTGCCGCCATTTTTCAGTACAGTTTAGTCTACTGTTTCCCACCGTCCTTCAAAAGGGTGTGCCTGGACAAACGTGTGTCTATCTGTCTCTGTGTGGGTCTTGACAAGGCCAAATTTTGGAATAATCCCCCCCCACACACACACGCACACACAAATGAAACGAAGAGAGCTTTTTCTTCCGATTCAGAACAGCGCACGGTTAACTTTTGTGTTACGTAAATCTTTCTGGATGCTAGGTTAAGAGTCCCCGTAGGCCTTTTTTTTGCTTGTTTCTCCCTTTTTTTCCAAAATAAGTGAAGCCAAAGAAGAATGACGCATAGCGCCTCGGGAACAGTATCGCAGAGGACAGTGTCAAAATCAAATCAAAGGAGGTTCTGTGGCCATATGAGAATGCTCTGGTCTCGTCTTTTCCTTTTGTTGCCCTTTTTGGACAGCAAAAGGGTAGCTGCACTGTTTCCCTTCATTTCATAAATATATACAACGAGTTACAAGAAGAAATTAAAGAACCAAATCTCTTTAACCTTAGCAGTTGGCGTTGGTAAGATGGGATCTAATTGAATCCTTCAGGACATTGAATGGAGTAAACAATGTTAAAGAAGGGTATTACTTCAAAGTTAGTTATTTAAACATAACCCACAGGGGTAAACGGAAGCTTAATACCAGAGAATGCAGGGACTTTAAATAAAATAACTTTTTATGTCACAGTGGTAAATGCAGGCAATAGTTTAGCCAGCCAAGCAGAGTGCATAGGACCTCTTTATGCGCCGGGATAGGTGTTTAGGGTGGAAGATAATTTTTTTCGAGGGCTAATATGCCACTTCCTTCTGACTCATTCAGAAGGTCTACAGTTTTGAGATTCGTATTCAGGAATCAATTGATTGTCTTATTCTGAACAACTTATGTTCTGACTGCCCTTGCCACACAGATGTTAAATACACATTGAACAAAAGTGAGACAATTTCCTCACTGATCGAACTGTGCTCAATAAGGTGCAGAACTGAATTTCTACAAAATGGACCAAATGAGGTATGCACAACTCCGATACGACTGGATCAGTACACTCGGGGGGACTGTCTGAACAACACTGTGTATCAAGCAGACGTTCCGAAACACAGTCCAGTGTTTGACTTTCCTGAATGAAACGCATGCCGAGACACAGCACTGCCAGTACGTTGAGCTGGGATGTGTTAAGCAGGCAGGGTTGCCAGATGCCCTGGCAGGTTCAAAGCTAAATATGAATATGAAATGAATATCCTGTAATATAGGGAACAATGCAGCCACGCTTGGATGAGTGTTTCATGAGTAAACCTAGAGCTGTTAAAGTCTTCACAATGGAAGGCAAATGTGACAGGAATTGTTTAATTGAAAAGCATTAAACCCCTTCAAATCCCTCAACAAATGCAGCTGTATTCGGCCTCACAAACCACATGGAATGACAAGGGACAAGCACAAATACAGGCAATTTATCTATTTATCTATTATGCATTATATATATATATATATATATATATATATATATATATTTGATTTGATGTTGGCAGCACACTATATACTGATATATTTTTTAATCTTTTGGGGATCATTCTATAGCTTCTATTGTCCATCGTTTGTCAGTTCTTCTTTGTAATGTGTCCGACCCACTGCCAGTTTAACACTCTTTCTATGTTGTTGTTCTCGGATCCATGTCTTTCTTTTTCTTCTTGTTATTTGGAAGCAAAAAACTGAAAACAGCACAAAGAACCGTGGAAAAATGCATGCTGGGAATAACAAGAAGAGACAGGAAGACACCCACCCATTTATATATATATATATATATATATATATATATATATATATATATATATATATGTAAATAAGATTAACCTGAATTTTGCAAAATAGAAACACAACCAAACCAAAGACAATGCTAAAATCTGGCAACCCTGTATGTGACGTTTGTGTTTGTTGTTCTTCTGTGTTTTAAGAGAACCATGCCCACCAGTACGTACTGAGATGTTGATTGCCAGTATGCTGCCAACATATTGGATTTAATGATGAGGATATATCGTGTGCATTAGTGTCACTGAAAACAACAAAGCTGTTAGCTGTTTAAGAACAATAGTGCTGAGTCTGAGTTTCAGTCCCAGAATCCTCTGGGAAGTGCTGGATCGGCAAGCCAGGGAGAGAGACCAGAGACAGACTTGTCACATTGCGTTAAAAACTCAGAGGAGGAGAGGAACAAAGTCACTGCAGTGAAATCCATTGTACTCCATTCATCTATTGTTCTTACTACCTTTAATAATATCACATACTGTGTGATCTTAATTGAGGCTGCTTTCAATCTGACGGTCAGTTTACAGTATTGTTTGACCTGGTATAACTATAAGACAACTCTGTAATTCTTGAGCTGTACTTGGTGTTGATTTTACTACTGCACTTTTGTGATGCTAAGATTTAATTTTGTATTGATTTGTACGACTGCACTTTTGCATTGCTTGTGTAAACTGTAAGGTTGCTTGGTTCGGGTTGCATAAAACAACTTAAATAGTAAGAACTTTTCCCCCTTAAAAGGTGCATCGACTCCATTGTGTTGAGATCCTTTGTGCAACATCCTTAAAATCAGGGAATGCTAAAGGGGAATCATCACATAATGTTGAATGATGCAGTTGGCCGCTGGTTCTACAGGTTGTCTTGGGCCCCAGAGCAAAACACAAAGTTGCCCTCGATGCAGGACAAGATTGTTGTTTGAGATTCACTGTTTAGGGAACAGTTCTGATGTGGTCTATGCCCAGGTCTTACCTAACCAGAGAAACGAGGAGGGGGAAGACAGTGACAGTATCCACATGCTTCTCCTCTTTTGTTTCATGCCATCTTGGGTTTCTTCTCTCCAGGTGGTATACAAGAACAATGACTTCAAACTGGAGCTGTCGCGCCTGGCCATTGAGGGCGACCCCAAGGTCAGCCTGCATGGGGACCTGGTGTTCCGCTGCGAGGACGTGGCCGCCCTGGACCCCGTCACCTTCGAGACGCCCGAGTCCTACATTGCCCTGCCAAAGTGGAACACCAAGAAGACCGGCTCCATCTCCTTCGACTTCCGCACCACCGAGCCCAGCGGCCTGCTGCTCTTCAGCCACGGGCGGCTGCAGGGGCCCAAGGAGAGCCGCCCCGACCGGCTCCTCAAGGCCGACTACTTTGCCATCGAGCTGCTGGATGGCTTCCTCTACCTCCTCATGGACATGGGCTCCGGCAGCATCAAGATGAAGGCCAGCAGCAAGAAGGTCAACGATGGGGAGTGGTGCCACGTGGACTTCCAGAGAGAGGGACGCAAGGGTGAGCCGCCAGAGCATTATTTCCTGTTTCCTGAGTGCAGGTGTTTGGTTGTAGGCCTTAAATTGGCAGTGCCCCTCCCCCGTCTCTCTTCCTCCTGCTCTCTCTCTCTCCCTCTATCTCTCTGTTGGTCTTGCACTGCACGTGTTTCTCTATCTCCATCTCTATCGTTATCGCTGTTGCACTGTCTCTTTCTCTTTCTCAGGCTCTCTCTCTTGCTCTCTCTGTCTCCCACTCTCTATCTCTCCATCTCTGCATTCATCTTCCTCTCAGTTCTCTCTAACCACTCTCTCTCTCTCTCTCTCTCTCTCTCTCTCTCTCTCTCACCTGCTGTTTAGGTCTAATTGCCCCTTCTCTACGCTTGTCCTTAACCCTACATTTCTGTTACTAACTCCCAACGCCTTCCAAGAAACACTCTCTCATTTGTATTATTTTTCACTCTATCTGTCAGTCTATATCTGTGGAGGCCACCCCCCCCCTGTCTTCCTCCCTCTCTCTGGGCTCTGTAGTGGTGTCTTTCCATCCTCATCTCACTGTGTGCGTGTGCTGGAGTGTGTGAGTGTGTGTGTGTGTGTATGGCTCTGGCTGTGTAGGAGGCCTTCTCTACCTAATCACTGTCGAGGCATCCTGTGGGGAGACGCACAGATCCAGCTCCTACACCCTGCTGTAATTGCATTTTAATAGATAATTAAGACTGAGTCGTAAATCAAGTGGAGACATCTCAAGAGAAGCCTCCTGCTGAGAGGCGCCCTACAACCCCCCCCACATGCACACGCACTCACACACACACACACACACACACACACCAAGCATCCCCCTTCCTCCAATCACAGAGCATCTCTAACTGACATACGGACTGTCTGTGTGTGTGTGTATGCGTGTGTGTGTGTGTGTGTGTGTGTGTGTGTGTATTGCGGTGTCTCCCTTGTCTTTTTTCCCCTCTCTCTCTCTCTCACACACACACACACACACATCCACAAATCCCCATCCTTGTTATATTGTAGTTGCTCTCAGGGTCCATTACACCTTTGGCTCGACGGTGTTACTGTAGTGACCGTGGGCTTGAGTGGCCTGCCTTGTCAACGTCCTCACATGGAGATCCCTGTTTGGCTCCATATTGAATCAGCTAACCTGAAGTCAACACCATGCTTGGTCCACTTTGATCGTGTATTGATTATAATAATAATAATAATAATAATAATAATAATAATAATAATAATAATAATAATATAATGCCTTTCATATTAACAAAAAACACAGAGCATTGTAGAACAAACATACATAGTGTAAAGTGTTGAGATGGCTTTGAGATGTCAATTAATAAACATTGCACTGGGCAGCTTTTAAAATCCCTTTCTCGGCCCCTGCCAGGCTCGATCTCGGTGAACAGCCGCAGCACCCCCTTCAACTCCAATGAGGGCAGTGAGATCCTGGACCTGGACAGCGAGATGTACCTGGGGGGCCTGCCGGAGAGCCGGGGCAGCCTGATCCTGCCCCCTGAGGTGTGGACCGCCCTGCTCAACTACGGCTATGTGGGCTGCGTGCGCGACCTGTTCATCGACGGCAAGAGCCGCGACGTGCGCCGGCTGGCCGAGATGCAGAGCGTGCCAGGGGTCAGCAGTTTCTGTACCCGCGAGCTGCAGAAGAAGTGCGCCAGCACCCCCTGCCACAACAGCGGCCTGTGCCGGGAGGGCTGGAACCGCTACATCTGCGACTGCACCGGGACGGGGTACCTGGGGCGCAACTGCGAGACCGGTGAGAGCAGGGAGCGGGGGTGTGAGAGGGACCGGGGCAGGAGGTAGGGAGGGTGGTAGTTCAGTGTCTTCAGTGCCGCTCGTTAACTAATTAAACTATAGTCAACTACAGTCTCAGGGCTCTTGACCTTGATACAGTGACCCCATCTGAACCTGTCAGGGAAAGCACTCTCGAGGTGAATACTTCAGGTAGTGGCACCTTGAATCATAATAATCGTTTAAGTCAGCTGGGAGAGACCCTAAATCACTGAATGGTATGTAATACAATAATTGGAATTAAATAATGCATTAAAAAGAGCTCCATTTGGAATGAAAGTCAGGAGACACTTTTGTCCTCCAGGAACTTTGAGAGTTTGGAGCCTCAAATAGATTGTACTTCAACTTAAAAACGACACTGTTGATTGAGATGTTGATTTTCATTGACAATAGCAGAGTTGCCCTGCAAGTTTGTGTCATTTTGTTCCTTTAAATGAGGTCAATACAAGTAGACCCCAAAAGCAGCTTTTCTTTTGAGCTGGATGACAGTTCGAAGATGTTGGAATCATGAGCTGCTGGGAGCATGAAGTTCCCAAATTAGGCCTCTTCCCTATGAAAAGGGTGAAATTCCCTTACCGTGCGAAATTAAAACACTGGTGCTCAATCTTTACAGAGATCTCTCTCTCTCTACTAGTATGTGTGTATGACCCCAGGGTGTATAAAGACCTACACCGTCACTTTAAACTCAGTTGAATTCTGGTATAGTAAAGGTACACAACTGCTATGGGATCACAGCAGGTTGTCTAGAGTATGAGTTGGAAACAGTGACAGCATTGTGGAGTGACACTCGATAAGTCTTTAGTGATTCTCTGGTGCCACCAAGTGTAGAGAAGGTGTAGTACAGGCATCAATAGACAACCCAACCTTTGTAAAGCCATGGTAACCGGACATTATGTGTCTAAGTAAGCTATAAGTGGCATACCATTATTTCAGGATGGGTTAACTTCATAACAATGCCTCAGGTTGTTGCAGGGAAGACAAATCTGGTGATGTTTTTCAGTTGTCCAGGGAGTTACAGCCTGAAAAACTGAAGCAGCGAACATGCTGGCTTTTGATATCTGCCATTGATTGGTACATTATACAAGTTGCTTATATGATCTTGAATTGATCTGGAAGTGTCTTCGGTGCCATGGAGCTGTACGTTTTTTGACAGACTGTGGAAACATAGGCCCTTGGAAGTGCGTTGAAGGGAGGGCGACAGATGTTCTAGCTCTCTAACTCAGTTCCTGCAGGAGCCACGGCGTCCTCTCATTTGTGTTCGGACCCACTCAAATAGTTAAGTAGATCAGCTGAATACAGGTCGTGGCACCTTGAATCAAAATAATCTTTTAAGCCATTGACTGGAAGAGACCCTAAAACACTGATGGAATGTAGGTCTAATTAATACAATAATCGGAATTAAATAAATCATTAGAAAGGGTCTAGTATATTGCAGGTTTATCTGTGCGTTACTGTGAAATTCCAAGAGAAATACCCCGACAGACACCTAATGCACAGCTTCTCTCTGTCTCTCTCTCTGTCCGCGTCCAGAAGCCACGGTGCTGAGCTACGACGGCAGCATGTACCTGAAGATCATCATGCCCGGAACGATGCACACGGAGGCGGAGGACGTCTCCCTGCGCTTCATGTCCCAGAGGGCCTACGGCCTCCTCATGGCCACCACCTCCAAGGAGTCGGCTGACACCCTGCGGCTGGAGCTAGACGGTGGGAAGGTCAAACTGACCGTCAACCTAGGTAACGTCCAGCATCCAGCTCCTGTCCCGCACAAGACAAACGATATGACATGAATCAGAAAACGCAAGCTGTGGTCTGAAGATCTTCACCCCTGACCCAACAAAACCCCTGCTCCCCCTCTACTGGCCTGGTGCCCCATATCCCCCTCGCCCTGCAACCCTAATCCTTCCCACCTCTTGCTCCCAGTAACATCCTACTTGAAGATAAAGAGGCAGGGGTCTGGCCACTGTGCTGAGTCTGCTGGGGTCTTGTTCTGGGCTGTAAGGGTTTTGCCAGGTCTGTGTTTTTACATCAGCGAAATGCACAACAACAGCAGCCATTAAAATACGTGATCAGGCTTTATTTTAGGGGCACTGTTTGTGTGTGTTAACTGTTCACAGTAACTATATTAAGATATGAATACAGTAGTGTTACTTAATAGATGTGTTATTGCTAATGTATTAATGGTATCTGCTAAAGGTTATATAACTAGATTATACATATGTAATTACATATGTATTAATTATTATTAGTAGTATTAGTATTATTGATTCATTTGGCAGATCCATGGCAATTTAACACAATTTACAGCAGTAAAATATGATTAATAAACAATACTATATTTACAACATTATGTAATGAACAGTGCTTGTGTAAAGGAACAAAGAGTTGAAAACAACACGTGCAAACCAAAGGTACCACAATAAACAGGGAAATCAATTGATCAGTTAATACTTGTATTTGCTAACAGACCAAACTCTAACCAGAAAACTGCAATGTGAACACACATCCCCTTAAGATAAAGTGGGAACAAAACGTAAATGGAGAGGGAAGAAAAAGCAATAAAACAAATTGAACCGTTATAATAATTCATAACACAGACATGCCAAGAGAGGTAACACAATCGGCATACGAGGTATATTTGGCATACTGTGCACATTATTACCATTGACTTCACATCATTCGTCAATGTAATAATTATCAAACTATAGAAGTACGCAGTTATAGACAAGCCAACCACTTAGTGGATTTTATGACAGGAGTGAAAGGTCAAGATAAATGAAAGCACAGCGGTTGGTGCCGACTTTAAGCTAATGCAGCGAGCAGACTTTGCAAACTAGGGATGGGAAACTAGAACCATTGGGCTGTGATTGTGAAATATGTTGTCCCACGGCCACCCAGTAATCAGATCTGGCTTAAAGGAGACAAATAACCTGCTTCACCACGATTCATTATGATTAAATCACTCTGATGAGGGGCTCAGACAGAGATTCCCATAAAGAATTGGATGTTGGTTGCGTTGGTGCAAACAGAAGAGACGTCTCCTCGAGTTACAGTGTCTAAAAGACTGTAAAACATAAAATAGCATCCACATGTTTGCGTACAGGGCCCAGTAAACACCCAGCAGGACTGAGGTCAGCAGGTTTTGAGGGAACTCAATCAACCCACCAAGCTGGGGACTGTTGTTGCTCTTGCAGTGTGGAACAGGGAGGTCTGAGTTAGACACATCTCTGGACCTACTGGCAGTCAGACCCCGGCAGACTAGAAGAATGTGTGGCCCTGGGCCCCTGCCGCTTTATGTTCCATCTTTTGAAGGGAGAGCACCGCAGGGCCAATGGAGAGACCTCCCAATGGGTTCTTTCTTGGGGGGGAGGGGTGGTCTTGTTGGAAAGGGAAGGGGGGGGGGTCTCCTGCTCAAGGTTCTCATCAGACATCCTCCTCAATCTCTCTCTTTGTCTCCGTGGCTGTCCATCTCTCTCTCTCTCTCTCTCTCTCTCTCTCTCTTGCTCTCTCGTTCATTCTTCATCACGGCCTCAGAAGATGGAACTTTTCATCCCTTCAACGGCCTGTATCTGCGGTCCCTGGATCGAACAGCCATAAAGACCGGCTCACTGTATCAGCCATCCCCCCGCACCATGTGTACACCTGAAGTAACCTATCAGTACTGACCCCTGACTGTGTACACTATACAGTAAACAGTAAAACTTCGGTTTGCAGTAATTACAAAAAACACTTACATTACAGTTCACCCGCCAATGCATGTAGCCCCGAGCGACAGTAATACTAGCTTCACGTAGTTTATAGTTGAAATTCAGTATGTTTCTTTATTTATTTATTAAATATGGTGATTAAAGAATAAATGAAAGACTTAGATCGGGAGGAGACATAAAGGACTCAGTGTTAACAGTGACTTGTGATTCCAATATGTTTTAATGGCCAGCTAGTTCAATGAAAACTGCATAATAAATAATAAATGACTGGACACACACTAAACACACCTCTTTCATTGTTGAGCACCATCAACATTTGCCAACAAACACATCTATCAGCTGCTTTTTGATTGGCTACGCACACACACTATGTCACTACTGCAGATCTAAGTTGAATACTAATGTAAGTGAGAGCAAGGGGTCACGTTTTAACTCATAATCCCTTGTTCAAGAAAAAGATTGGAAAGGACATGTTATTGAACTGAACTGGGAAGGAACTGGAGAGTTAGGCTTCACCGGCCCCTAGTGTCTTACAGGACAGTCAGTGCGGTCCAGTTTCCCACAATCCACCTGGGTAGATAGCAGAAAGAGAGGATGATGGGAGCTATGAGAAGGTACACAGGGTTCTCCCCTGAGTGAAATGTGCAACTTGGTGCAGCATCATATCTCATGCCAGGGTATAAATCTGCATTAATGGGATTTGGATGCCATTTAAAAATACTAAACTTAAAAGTACAAAAGTGTGTGTGAGGGGTGCTACCTAGTGCCTTCCAGATAATGTTGCACCACCTTGTCCTTCCTTGGGAGAACACCCTGATACAGAGTTGCAAACCTGGTACCTCCAGTCTGCCCTCCTCTCTGAGCAGTGAGACCGGTCTGTGGCTGTTTGCGTCCACTATTCTGTAGCGGTTGACAGCGCGAGACACACCTTAGCCACAGCGAGATGCACGTTCGGCCTGTGGCCACCAGGGGCCTCCACTGAGTGCCCCCTCAGCCCTGTATAGCACCGGGCAGATTTACTGGAACACCAATATCTGGCTCTTCTCACACACACACACACAAGATTAGTCCTCAAATGATTTATTACTTTTGTAGCATTATAATTATTTCCTGAATTGATTAAATAGATTAAAAATATAGTCATGTATTGCTTGTGAAGTGAGTTTGACTTTGAATGCACAGCACACACAGGGAGGAGTTCTGTCTGTGCACACCAGGACTTGTAGAAAGTCTGGCTCTATGGCCGAGGATGATTTTTCTTGTTTAGATTTTTTCTCCCTTCAGGAGACTTTAAACCTCCCCCAAAACACCCATCTCAGAGCACAAGCCGTCAGGATATAATATATCGTATAGGGCATGGTTTTCACGAATGCCCAGCATAGTTGTTTTTCTGCAGATGACCACAGTAGTGCAGTGATGTTAGGACAGGACAGGACATTTCAGGAGGGCTGAGAGAGCATGGCGGGGGTGACAGCGTTCACCCTGCATTCTTCGCTGCTGTGCTGTGCTGCGTGGCTGGGGTGTGCAGTTCACCTTTTCCTGAATCCTTGCTTTGGGTCCCAGCCCTAAAACACACACAGGATTACAAAACAGGTAAACCCTTCGTGAGCTGCCCTTCTCGTTCGCTGGGAGGCGGCATTCTCTGAAGCGAAAGGGAGGCAGAGTGTGCAACTCCATATAAACTATCATCCCCTGAGCGGTGCCCCACTAATTGTTACAGGTACTGGTGCACCGAGCAAGAGCCTCACTGATGGACTCTAATAACACCCTGGAAAGAAGGAATTAACCACCATAGTGGCTTTTCCGTGGTATTGTTGGTGAAAACTATACTTTAACAATTATAGCATTCACTCCAGAAGGGACTGTTTACAGTTAACAGCTTTAAACACTATGGCCAACACAGTTTTAATGTGCACTTGTCTGAAGTGTTTAATGGTGTTTTTACTGTAGCAACCTGAGGCAGAATCACGATTTAGTTTCATTGTAGGATAACAAAAAGATTCAAACTCTTCATATAGTCACCTGTTATACAGGTTTTGGACTACAGCCACATAATATAGTACAGTTTTTGTGCAGAAATTATAGTTCTAGTATTGCGCTTATTGGTAGAAAGTGTATTCTTACAGTAGTTAAAAATGTACAGAATAAATCCACATACTATGTCCTTAAAAAAACATGTTTATGTTGGAAATTCATCAAATTAATCAGAACTATAAACTCTCTCTTGAGATTTATCTGTCCCTTTATTTCTACACTTTGTATTGAGTGTTGCCGTGAAAGAGCTAAATAATTGATCTGATCGACAACTAACAACCCTCCCCAAATAAGCACTCGGATGATACACTCCACCCTAGGATTTAAAAGAACCAGACGCTGCCGGCACTCAATCAGCGACACGCTTGTCTTTGAAGTCCGTCAGTGTGTGGCGTCCCTCCCCAGCCCGAGAGCAGCATGACAGAAGGGTTTGCCGGCCGGTGTGTTTTTCGGGTGGCAGGTGGGTGGGAGGGTGGGGGGGGCGGAGAGGAAAAAGGTTGTTCTGACTCGTTGCTTGTCCCCGGATGGTGGGCAATGAAATGTTATGGTTGTCTGCAGAATGTACCTTGAAGGATGTAAAATGTATCTTTTTTTATTCTTCTTCTCTTATTATTACGATTCTCTTTATGATTTTGATATTGGTTTCCTTTTTGTTTTGTTCTGCTTCCTTGTTTCTTTTCCGTTTTCTCACCATCTCGATCTCTCTCCCACCAGACTGTATCAGGATAGACTGTAGCCTCAGTAAGTGGTTCCTATGCATTTATTTATTTCTTTTACTTTCAATATCTGCTACTTCTACTGTTTGTATCACTTTCTTCTCCCTGATCCTCTATGCTGCCTACTTCTGGCTTGCTTTCTCTTTATCCCTTCTTTTCACTCCTTCTCAATCGCTCCTTTTCCCTGCCTCCCCCTCTTTCACAAGCCTTTTTCCCCTCATCCCTCCATCACTCCATCAGACTTTACTTCTCCCCTCTCCCTTCCCCCCCTTTATTTCTCAGTTCAATTTGTCATTCAATTCTAACCCTGCCTTTTCCCTTCCCGTCTCTGTCCGTCCCTGTCTCTCTCTTTCTGTCTGCCTCTGCCGCTTTCTACTCCTCGATGTTCTTGTTCTTCTCTTTCCAAAGTCTCTCCGATCCTGATATCTCCCCCCCTCTCTTCTCTGTCTCTCTGTCTTCTTGCTCCCTCCTCACAATGTGTTCAGGCAGTGTCGGTGAATGCACTGGCCTAGAGTGTGTGTTCAGGTGGGATTTTGGGAAGGTTTCCATGACACTGTTTCCACAAACACACTCACAGACCCACACCATTCCCAGTTCAGGAGTTCAGACGGCCCCAGTAAACATAGGAGAAGCTGAATAAAGAGTTTATTTTGGCTTAGACTAAAGGAAGGATGTATGTACCTGTATGTTGACAATAGCATAAAAAACCTGATCCGGAGGCGGGAGGCAAGGTCAAGCACTTATGCTTGGTAGGGCGAACGATTGGAGGTGGTCTTCCTCCCGAACCTTCAGTTTAGTGTAAATTCACACAAGCCCAAAAATAAGGGTGCAAAAGCCAAATTAAATGAGTTATACTACCCAGACATAACATGCAGTGACCGTTAGCACATTATATAGTCACTTTCGCTTTTTGTTCTTTTGTGAGGGTAGTTTAGTTTAAAGTTTATCTCGTAATATTGATTAAACAAAATGAGTAACCGTGTTGCAGATGAAGGGTGTGGACAAGTATAGCATTTAGGTAAGCATTTCAGTTATTCCACCGATTCAATCTGATCAAAGACAGTAGCAGAATAGCAAACTGACAACCAAAGGAGGAACTAGAAACTGAAACTCAGACTCCTCAAATTCAGACCATTTTTTCTTTGACCTACCTGCAAATCGCATATTGCAAACTGAGGGTTACATTCGTGCCACTACTTCAAATGGGAAAACGCAGTCGTATTCAGGTTCAGTGATTGGCAGGCAGGTAGGTCGACATTTTGCGTTGATATAGGCCTTAGGCTGGAGTGAAATCTCAAATCTGACCCACCACTAATAGAAAACTACTAAACGATTCCTTTTTTAAAGATGTGACTTTCTTCTAATGATGAAGGTCACCGCTGTGATGTACAGGTTTGGTTATAGGCAGGTGGGTCAACGTTTTGATTTAATTTGGCCCCCTAGTGTGAATTTGCATTTTAGCCATGGGTTAGCACAGATCTCACACAGAGTCTGTAACTCTCCAAGTCCTCAGATAGCATTAGAGAGGCCCTTACGGACGGGAGTGTTGTTCGGGCTGTGGCCGATACTGAAGTGCTGTGTGGAAACAGTGTCTGGGTCCGTGTTCTGCAATGCGCTGGAGACGCCCCGAGGCCGCCCTGAAACCCACCTGAGTGCCGACTGTCCGCTCTGGGTGAAATCCAGTAGGAATGTAATTATATGAAAGCAGCTCTCGACATAGATTGGGTACAGAACTGTCTGACACAATGTCTGTCTACAAGATGCTTATTCCTAATTGATGGGCGCATTAAGGTAAGTGCTGTGAAAATAATGTTCAAAGGGGCTTAGTGGTTTGGAGTGTGAATGTGTGCGTACGTGTGCCTGTGTGTGTGTGTGTGTTTTAGAAAGCCATTCCAGCTCCACTTTAAGGACAGTTTCTTGCACACATTTCCAATGGAATAGATATAAAAGTTTATCTGCACCCTCACATGTCTCGGTCTGTACGTCTGTGTGGGTTAAAGAGGAAACAGGTTTAAAACACCGATAATGGATCCATGGAGAATGAGAATGAGGACATAAATCCAGTGTGTTGATGATGGCATGTTTGGCAATGCAGTGGCTCAAACAAGCCGCTCAGTTTGGCCCGATTGATGATTTGAACGCAGTCTTCGGTAAAATCGTCTTTAAATCATTAATATATTTTTCCTTTGTGTTTGTCTCGGCAGTCCAAGTTGTCATTTATTTGTTAACATTTTTATATACGTATGTGAGTATGTATTCATTTTTATCAATTTTTGTAACCGAGAACACGAATCGCAGGAGACATCATCACACGTATCAACAATCTGCACAGCCATCTTTGTTTCATATTTGTTTTGCCCGCCCACCTGCCTGCTGCCGATATTACCGCCAGAGCTCAGTGCCAAGTGCTGTCCGGCTGTTTCTGCTGCTGAGTCTGCAAAGCCAGGCTCTGGGTCTGAGTGATTTGCCTCACAGTTCGGGCATACACTTCTGTGTCCAGGGAATGAAAGGGCACGTTTTAAGAAGCTTCTCTATCGCCAAATAGTCAGTCACACACACACACACACACACACACACACACACACACACACACACCATCCATTGAACTAATTCCAGTGCAGTTTCTTTTCTAGTCCTGAACTAGCAGTGAAAAAACAGATATCACTGATAAATAAGTAGAGTTTCACGAACAATATAAATACATGAAACTAAAAGAATCACAGAATACTGTTTTGAAGGAAGAGTGTAAATACTTGCAGGGAAAATACAGGGAGGTGTGGTATTTGGCAGCCATGTTATCATTCTCAAGTAACATATGCAAGCGGTTGTTTATAAGCATATAATAACAGTGCTATTAACACCAAATTGATGACTTACTAAGGGTTTATATCAGAGTCGTAACGAGTCATTTGGGTCTTGATTCGAGTCGAGTCTTTGACTTTCCTAGATCAAGGTTCCGTCCCCTCTCTGGCTCAAGTCATTTCAAGTCATTGGTTGACAGTTCAAGACAGCTGGACTGAGAACGATAAACAGATAACAGATAAACAAAGGAAATTTCAAATTGTAATAATTTAACAATTGGCAATAATAGGGTCATGCTTTTCCTCAATGATGTTCAGCAACATTTGTACAGCTTTTATAGTGATTTTGGCATTTTAAATTAATATGGAGATATCCCTTATAGGTCTTAACATATGAAAATAAAGTGTAAAGAATAAAAACAAGTCAGGCAAATGTGTTAGTGTTTTATTGTATTCACCGTTACATCTAGAAATGTCTTCTCAAGTTTCAGACTAATTTTTGAGGCTGACAGGTGCACTTTCACAACACCAAGTAAGTGCATTCAAATCATTCAAAAGTCGTGTTGTAAATATAACCAAACGTATTTCAAAGTATTATGCAAATGATTAACACAACGTTTTCAGCGAGTTAATTGCAAAATATTGTTTAGATACTTTGCAGACAGTTTATGGTGAAATAAATACAAACGAATAACTTGCAGGTCCATATGCCAGCGAGTGGGAAACTCACCAGGAATCTGTGCTGCAATATTTTGGAAATGACATTAACAAATAGATAAAATGGCAGTAACAAAAATAAATAAATAATAGGCCTAACCTTTTGTGTAGTTAGACATCAGCCACAACTGACACAGATAGTGAAGAGACGACAGCCCTGCAGCTGGAGTGCAGTTCAGAGTTGGGGAAGACAAACACGTTACACTCCCCTCGATCGTGCAGATGGTGATCTGGGGTGTTGTGTGTGTAGACGTGTTTCTAGTTGTCGGCAACTGCAGAAGTTTATTATATTAAATCCTTTTCTAACTAAACACTATATAATATGTTTTTTAATAGCTGATAAAATCGTGTACAATAGAAAGAGGTCATTACTCTATCTGCTTTAACTACGCTGAGTGATTGTGGTCGGGATTGTTGTTCTACCACTGCTGCTACACCACAGGTTATAACACACATTTGTTTTCCCCCATATTTAACACACTGCCAGCGTTTGATTTCTGTATCTTTAAAAAGAATGGCAAGCCTTTAATGAAATAACCCATTTCTCCTTAGAAAGTAAATTAACAATACCTCAACCGTGACTCTCGGAAATAAGCCGTGCATTTTGTGTTGCTGGGAATAATACTGCATGCTTTAGGCACACGGCCAAGCCTGCTTTACTGTTGCTTGCTTCCTCATATAGTGGCTCGGAGTTGGACATGTGTGGATGTACAATTCGTTTTATATAAGCATCCCTCCTGCTCCGTTAACCTTCAGCAGCTGTAGAGCTTATTACATAGCCGAAGGAAACCTGGCAGTCATGGGCTTTGCTGTGCTGTTTTTACACACACCACTTCTACCCTTATTAGAACAACTAATCATCACATTACAAGTAATGCCATCATTATCAATCGTTTTTATCATCACCATCTTCTTCATAGCAGCGAGGATCGTTTTAACTGCGATCGCCTCTGCATCAAGCTCGGTCAAGCATAACTCCTGCTCCTTCTTTGAATTATGTATTTAGACCAGTGGTTACCAACCCTGATCCTGGAGGCCCCTTACCCTGCTAGTTTTTGTTCCAGTCGAGCTCTCAATTACTTAATCGAACCCTTAATTGAGCTAATAATTTGTGTAACTGATACAAAATTGCTTCCTTGATAAGATAATTAGTTCCTTATACAATGTTATAATGAATTGAAGCCCCCTACTGTTTAAAATCATTACAAGGCTCTGATTTTGGAGATTATTAGTTCAATTAAGTAATTGTGAGCTCGGTTGGAACACAAACCAGCAGGGTAGGGGGTTCTCCGGGACTAGTGTTAGCTAGGGAATAATGCTGTGCGTATGGTTTTATGAAGTGACTGCGTGAGAGTGAGATTAACCTATACGTGAGGCTTGAGGTGTCGGCATATTGTAATAAGCACATTAATAAACACAATATAGGACTCAAGTCCTCATTAAAGGAAATGTGTTGACTATTCATAACAGCTGTCAGGGAGAACATCTTAGCTGGTGAAATTCTGAGAATCTCAATAAAAATTCACCTTGAATATGTTCTTGTGCCCGGAGAGGCTGTATGCTATGGAAATACTGCAATTTGTACATAGTGAATGCACAGGATCAGTAATTGATTCCCTCAGCTGCAGTATATTGCGTGTGTGATCTTAAATCATGAAAGACAGAAACTTTTTTTTTCTTTTCACTTGAGTGTGGCCTAGATTCAGTAAAGCCATTAATCTCGTTTTCTCCCCTACTTTGGGTCTCGGGAATTAGCTGCCATTCGCTCATCTGGCCACCAGGTGCTCCCGGTATAGGTCTCAGTTTGGAATAATTGAACTCTACCAGTACTGGCCACCAGGGGGAGACATTTACTGTCTTCCGAGTACAGTAAATGTATTCGTTTAAGCTTCATGAAATGTTGATTTACTAGAAACGCTGTTTAAACAGTATGCCAGTACCTTCAAGTGCACAGCATACTTCATCTGCAACGGCCCATGAGAGATTCACACTTGTCATCTTAAATCAAAATGCAAATTAGAGTCATAATAAAATAAAGAATCAGGCAGCACAAACAATCTAAAACTTCTAACTAAAAGTGCACTTCATATATATTTATATAGACATTATTTTTAAAATCTGTAGACTTGAATATTTATGAAATGGACTGCGGGCACTCGCTATAAAGACAGTGACTTATTCATAAGCGATGGGGCAGGAAGGAGGCCGGTTATGCCGAATGCACGCACAGGAAAAAACACTGAATTTCACTTTTAAATGCATCCCGAGCCAATTAACCTACCAGAGCTGCGTCTTGAAGATGAATGTGGAGGAGCCAGCTCTTTAACGCTGGGTTTTGGTAGCCACAGTCACGTCTCCCGCTTAAGTGGTTCGTTTTAGAAAACCAGAAATATCTCACAGCGTTCCTGCGTTGTATTTAAGGAAATTAAGTGACAGCTTTCTGGGTTGCCTTCTGGATGAAGTACCTCCTATTTGTAGCATCTTTGTTCATCTTCCAATTAGGGCGATGCTGGATGAGCAGCCAGCTCTCAGGGACTTTAGCAAGTGAGGACTGAAGGATCTTTAGGCCCGTCTTGCTGGCCTGGTTGCTCATAGCTTGACCAAGAGTCTCCCCTGGACTCCCAGACCCCTACCTTTGTGTGTGGAAACGCCTTTCTCGATTGGCAACCAAGGATTAAACTTTGAATTCCTTCAAATACACACCATACACAGTTAGGATAAGGCAAGGGGAATAAGGTGTGCTATAGCAAGGTCAAAAACATGCCTAATGGGCAAACCACACAGTCAAAGTGTGCGTGTAGTTTTGGTCACAATGTCTACAGCGTTTATCGGCGGCTGCGTTTGGTTGTGGACCTTTCCTGCCATGGCTGCACAGGAACAGCTGCAGTTCTCCATGCATTCCACCAGGTGCTGCCCTAGAGCTGTGCTGGAGCAACTCCTACATGAAAGCACTGAGGCCATTTCTTCCGTATATTTTTATCCTTCTTTTATTTTTTCTTCCACCTGCACTGTTAGGCTCTCAATAGTGCGCCAGGTTCACCCTGCCCCTGCCCCTGACCCGCAGTAAAAAGCGTAGAGGCTGCTGAAATGAGCATCGTGCTTTCCGCGGAGGACGTGGCAACAGGGGCTACAGAAGGCCCGTTTCTAGGCTGCACCTCAGTCGGACTTTGGACGTGCTTGTGGGGGGATGGGCACGCATGCATGTGGATGTACATGTGTGTGTGCGTGTATACATGTCATGATCTGAGATTGATCAAAATGTATTGCACAAAACAGGTCACCTCTGCATTTGTGTGAATATTATTGTTGTTATTATTATTGTATATTTTCCTGTGTGTGTTGGGGCTGGGCGTCAGTATGCGGCTCTGTGCCCCCCTCCTCCCCTCAGTGTCGCCTGGCTGCCTGCCTGCCCATTGCCCATCTCCCGATCTGCGCTGTGGTGCTCCAGTCTGATCCACTACCTGCCCATAAATCAGCCGAGTGGGAGCCCTGGCGCCACACGGGGACTCTAATGTATTTTGGGAGCGTTCCTGTTTCTAACCAGCTCAGCAGATCAGACTGCAGACCTTAGACGTACAGCCACGCTTCATTTAGTCATTTTATGTTATTACGTATGTATGCATTATTGCTCTTGATATTCTTTTTAAAATAAAGGAAACTCTTTTGACCAGAAACAAGGGAGAGCACTTCTTTGGTTTACTCCCTAGCTGATCTTATTAAATTATATTATTATAGATGGATGTGTTTCGGCATCATGGACCTCAGCTTGACTTGACATTTCTCTGTTCATTGCAATCGATGGGACGGGATCTGATATATTGTGAGGTATTGATCGGTGAAGACGCGGTTTGTTGTGCTCCGCCTTGCAGGGAGAGTAGAGGAGCTCAGATAAAGGCTAGGCCTCACTATGTGTCATTACTCTTTCCTTTTATGAATATATATATATATATATATATATATATATATATATATATATATATATATATATACATGCACCTATGAGCCGGTGCTGTGTGGACTATAGGGCCCAGACTGGAGCCTCGCTGTGTGGACTATAGGGCCCAGACTGGAGCCGGCGCTGTGTGGACTATAGGGCCCAGACTGGAGCCGGCGCCGTGTGGACTATAGGGCCCAGACTGGAGCCAGCGCCGTGTGGAGTATAGGGCCCAGACTGGAGCCGGCGCCGTGTGGACTATAGGGCCCGGACTGGAGCCTCGCTGTGTGGACTATAGGGCCCAGACTGGAGCTGGCGCTGTGTGGACTATAGGGCCCAGACTGGAGCCTCACTGTGTGGACTATAGGGCTGAGACTGGAGCCGGTGCTGTGTGGACTATAGGACCCAGACTGGAGCCGGTGCTGTGTGGACTATAGGGCCCAGACTGGAGCCTCGCTGTGTGGACTATAGGGCCCAGACTGGAGCCTCGCTGTGCGGACTATAGGACCCAGACTGGAGCCGGAGGTGTGTGGACTATAGGGCCCTTATTTTGATCATTTCCACTGAAAAGTCCTGTGCACAGTTTGAGTTGCCAACCCCTTTATGAAATCAGAGGCAGTTTGCTGAACTGACACACTTTATCATTACTTGACTGTGTCTCAACCTACTTTTGCGGCGGAAGTCTTGTTTTTCTTTTTTAAATATATATATATATATATATATAGATAGATATATAGATATAAATATGAGAGGGACCGGAAAATATCAGTCGCAGAGTTTGGATCTGGCTGTCTGCTTGTGTTTATCAGCCACCTCTTATCTCCCCCCATCTTCTCCTCTCCAGGAACAGAGAGTTAGGCTGCGCAGAGGAAGCGGCGCGCTCTGCAGGGTTCGGGACGCCACTTCTGCAGCAGCCAGTTAATTAGTTGCTTTGGATACAGTGTCTTCTGCACGCTCCGATAATAAATATGATATGGACCGATAAGGAGCCTGACGTTATCCGACACTCATCAACCCCCGACAATTTGATCTGATTTAGAATCATTTGATCTGGTTTTTAATCCTTTCAGAAAAGCCGTGTGCACACGCCAGGGAAATTGCCCTGAATGCCCATTAAGAGTTTGTGTTCCAGTTGCAGTAGATGCTTTTCTTTTCTTCTTTTGCATCGTCCTGTTCATCATATCCATTTTGCAATCTCATTTAGTTATTTTTCATCCTAAAAACTAAAATAAAAAAGCTTGTTTGGCGCATCACGATTGGCCACCATCTATCCTGGCTTCACATGGTGTCCCTTCACTTTCTAAAGAAAGGTATACGTATCTTGAATTTAGAGGTAATATAGTAAAAACATGAAAAACCTAAACGGATCTCTCTGCATCACAGCCGACTCTCTGCGTCTCAGTGACGTACAGTGTCATTGTTATAGTTAAATGTCCATATCTGCTTTTTTGTTTGTCTGTTTGATTGCTCGTGTTTTTCTAATTGAAATCTTGTTTCACTTGGTCGGTTGGTTACAGTTCAACAACAACACAAACAAAATACTTCATAACTTCTCCTTCAGGTCCCTAACATTTCAATTTTCTTTTCTCATGTTGTCATTGGCCAGCCACAGTCTGGACAAGCACTTTATTAGCTTCGGTAAAGCAGAGTTGTGTAAGTAAGCAAGATCGCTTTTATTTACCGTGGGGGGTTGGACACACCATCTGGGCTCTAAAGCTGGGGCTCAGGAAACAGTAGGCAGGCGTGGGGTGCAAAAATGTTTATTGATACACACCGTGCACGAGTGCCCACAACAAAACAGACATACAATAAAACGAATAAACACCTAGATCCTTGTGGAGCCTACCCTAACCCATGGACATAGCTCCCTCTCTAAACATAACTACTGAACTCAAACACCAACAACCAAGTCCGTAATCTGTATCTGTAGTTCACAAACCCAGATGAAAGTCTGATGCCATGATCAGTTTCTTCTCTCCCCTCATGTAATTTCCCTCCCTCGAGGTCTAGGGAGGTGTGGGGCAGTTGAGGACGGTCTCACACTGCTTTGCCCAGCATGGCATCACAGTTTGCATAGTAATCCAAGATTCAATGGTGGGTAGCCAGATTAGGAAAGAAATTAGCCAGCCACTGAGCTGTTTCAAAGCTAGCTCAATAGAGGTGGGGCGCTGCCAAGTATTTTGAATAACTTTGTATTCTGCTGCACAGCACTTCTGACGGGACCCGGGTTTGGCTTTTTTGTCTAGGACTGGGGGGTGGGGGGGTGGGGAGGTGAGCCTCCTGTTCAGCCCCTCCTACCCCCTCTCCTGGCTAGTGAGGTGTGGCGTGATCCTTTCTGTTCAATTTGACAAGCAATGAATTGTGGCTTCGCTCACCTTCAATCAAATGAAGCAGCTAAGCATCTGGAAACTGTCGCGCAATTAGCTGGTGCCATCGCAGGGCCATGGGAGAGAGGCGACTACACGTGCCAGTTTGTGGTTGTGTTTTGATGCTTAGAAATATTAAAAATGTGCTGAAACGTATTGCCGTGTCATTAGCGTCGTGCTGCACTAGTCAGGTCAGTCTCTAGAACTCATACAGTACTTATCAAGTGCAATCATATTATTTTTCATATATTCAGTATATTGTATCCCTGTTTTTTGGTTTAATTTAAAATACATGTTCTCTACTTTGATATGAATCTCCAACAGGGTCCAGGTTTGTACTTTACAATTCATGGATTTGTCTTAGACAAAGACAAGTCTTAGTAACACAGATTTGTTTGGTCTTGTTTTACTGTTTGCATAAAAGACTTGGATACATTTTACACATTGGAGCAGTCTCTTGTTCACTGCAATCATTTATATTCCAGATATTCCCAACAAAGCAGTTTGTTTGCCAAATAAATAGGAACTTTAAAATACTTCCTAAGAATTCTGAAATACATTTAAAATGTATTAATTGGAAACGCAAATACGAGCAGAACAAAGTTGTTTTCCTATGGTTTTACTACCAGCCCTACAGTTCCAATGAGCAGTGGTGGATTGCCCTTTATTTGAATGTGCTACTGTATTAAAAATTGCAAACCATAATTTAACTGTGGTTACCTCACTTCAGCTGCAGTATACCACACTGCCGCATCGATGCACTCCAAATAAAAGTCTGATTTCACAAAAGGGCCAAACTCACTTGTGCATGAAGGGTATTGGGGGGGGGGAATGGAACAGTCAAAAAACCTTTGTCACTTCTCCTTGACATGGAACCAAAAATCTTAGGTAGAAGTAGACAGAGATGAGAGAGAGTGTAATACGATTTTTTTTCTTTTTTTATCTGATCCCATTACTGAAGCCAGTCAGGAGATAGAGACACTTCCCAGCCACCGAAAGTGTAATCATACCAGATGTATCAGATGCCTTTCAAATACTTTCTCTGTATCCTCACAATGAGAGCAGGGTTATGACTCCAGTCTGGGCCCTATAGTCCACACAGCGCCAGCTCCAGTCTGGGCCCTATAGTCCACACAGCGCCGGCTCCAGTCTGGGTCCTATAGTCCACACGGCGCCGGCTCCAGTCTGGGCCCTATAGTCCACATGGCGCCGGCTCCAGTCTGGGTCCTATAGTCCACACGGCGCCGGCTCCAGTCGGGGTCCTATAGTCCACAAGGCGCCGGCTCCAGTCTGGGCCCTATAGTCCACTATGTCATAGCTGTGGGCAGCAGTGTGGAGTAGTATTTAGATTGCTGCAGTACAAACCCAGCTGTATAAATGGGTAATTATATGTGAAAATAATGTGATATACTGTACATTGCCCTGGATAAGGGTGTCTGCTAAAGCATATAATATTAATAGCCGACTGTGACTGGGATTCCCACCGGGGTGCTGTGTAAATGTTTGCCAGGATGTGAGGTTGATTTGACCCCAGTTTTTCACAGCTTGACACTCAAAAGCAACCCCTGTAGACGTATTCTAGCTCGACTGTTTATTCTGTGGGGAGAGTAAGGCTTGACAGCAGGTCTACGGAGGGCTTTTCCGGCCTGTGCACGAGCTACAGCTGATTCACGATTAGCATACATTTAACATAACCATTAACCACCGTCTTCATGCAATAGAACCTGCTTATCGATCTATATTTAGTCGTTTCCACCGGAGGGAGGGAGAGTGAGGGTGGGCGTTGACTGGTATATTGTGATGCCGGTTTAGCACTGGGCTGCCCTCCTGTAATGTCTCATCCAGGAGAAACGGTGTACGAACGTAGAATATGAACGAATGCATCCATAAATAAAAATAGCCTAATGATGTCTATAATAGATTGGCATCTTATACCCATTCCAGGTGTCATTTTGTGTTGATTTTAGTTTTTTTGGCAGGTTGTATTTGTTTGTGCGTTTTGTTTCGATGAGACAAAGCAAACGTGACCTTGCAGGTGGAGATCACATGACCTTCCTCCTCAAAACAAAACTAAACAAGCAAAACCCCAACAACAAACCCTGCTGCCTCCATCCACACGGTGTAGCTCTTGTGCAATGCTCCCCTGCATAGATCTTTACCTTAACCTATGCATAATGCATTTTAACTGCTAGCCTACTGGTTTGCTATCTCAACCCCTGTCAGCATCGCTGTACTTTCTTACTGTATATCTGGTGCGTGGGAACGCAAATAAAGCAAGCTGCTGAGAGCCCTGACGCTTGTGGTATACAGATCAAACACACAGGTGGGGGGTGGGGGGGGCTGCTTTCCAGAAGATACAAATGACCTGCACTCTGTCAAGCAGTGGCTTTTTGTCTGGATGCTGTGTTTTATGGCACAAGACCCCTTGTTGGTGTATTGATCGGACCACACTGGCTGGATGCAGCTCACGGGTCTCAGAGCTGTGGAGGAACAAAGCAGGAGAACTGTAGAGCAGAACAAAACAGAACAGGACAGATCAGAATAGAACACGGAATAATAGAACAGAACAGAACTGAATAGAACAGAACAGAACAGAACAGAACAAAACAGACCAGAATAGAACAGAACGCAGACGGAGCAGAACCGTACCGCAGGGAATTTCAAGGCGAAGGATTGTTTCCGGTCACTGATGAATTTATAATGCAGGCTGGCGAATGTGGGCTTTGCGTAGTGTGCGATCGGAATTAATTACACCAACAGAAACCACAAACGACGTCAACAACAGCTCTGTCTGGAGAGGGAGGGCTACGCTCGGTCACAATCCCTGTAGCGCAGAGCGAAATGGCTTGTTCTGCTTCCTGTGGCCCCCATACCCCGTGTAGGTGGGAGTGTGTACGTGGAGAGATTGTCGCATTACCCCTCGCAGGCTGATCGACCAATAAGTGCCTGCCTTAATTCGGCACTGATGTTAAAGCCCCGCTGCCTCTGTGGAAGCTGAGACAAAATTGTGTGCTCTATCACGGGCACGGTGTACTGATACTGTGTGTGTGTGTGTGTGTGTGTGTGTGTGTGTGTGCAGCTTGTTTTCTTGTATCTATCTTCTGTGATCCTGTGATATTCTGCCTGTTGAACTGCCTACCCCCTCCCTTCTTTCCTCTCTCATCTCGCTTGCTGCGGAGGTTTATCCGTCAATCTCTGTAAATAGATAGATAGGTAGATAGATGGAAGAAATGAATCTCGCAGGGACCCATTGTATTCAGGACATATCCCCCATTCAAAGAGACGGAGGCTCAGTCAGTATAGATTAGGGGTAGTTTTTAATGGATCGCTGGTATATAACATCAAAATCTATATCTGTCAGCCTGAATATATGCTCATCTGTCATGCACTTCATAGCGCCTCGTATCTGCATTGGAAAATCTCTCTCTTGGAACCGGGGGCTCCGAGTTGCAGGCCTGTGCATAAGGGAGAGGCAGGAAATCACAGCAAGCAGACAAATGGGGCACTCAGAGAAGCTGTTGTCTAAGCCGATACGGGGCAGTGAGCCTAAATGCATGCGTGCTACACATATAAATCTGAATATCTGTGTGTCTGTCAACCCACATATCTCTTCTCTTTTTTGGGGAGGGAGGTTTACTGGAGATTATGCACCTACGGATGAGAGAGAGAGAGAGAGAGAGAGAAAGAGAGTTGTGTCAGGGAGGTGGTCATTGCAGTTCACCCTTAAGTTCCTTGAATAAATTCCCCTGTATTGTGTAGATAGCCCACAAGTCAACTTTATCTCCCTATCTGCCTTGGAGCTTAAAAAGACGGACTGTGGAGTAACACCACTGAGCTGTCTTCTCTTGCTCTGCCATCTGTCCAATCTTGTCCGTTACCTGGGATCTGTTCAAAGAAACGACAATAAACCTCCCCCGATACATTTAATTAATGAAGAAGTGCAAGCCGACACAGTGATGCATTATATATATCGTGGCTCAGCATTTATAAGCTTCAATAAGTTTATAAAATGTGAATGTACTTGTAATAAGCGGGGGATAACAATGTAATAAAGAATTACACATTTGTCTTGTCACTCACTGCGCAGATTAGACAGTCTTCTGACAATCTAAGAACAATCCTAAGCATTAATATGTACATATTATAACAGATCTGTTATAATCCATTTTTTGTCAATGGCGGTTAACGACTACATATACCTATATAGCTTGTATAGACTATTATTAAATTAACTTCTATTTTTGAAACCTTATTAGGTAATATTTCCCATTACTGTTCATTGTATAAGACGTCCATTGTGACATAGTATTGTATGTATTGTATATGAATGTATATATATATAATTGTATTGACCACAAACCCACTATATTGTCTTGTCTTTAGTAACAAGGTAACAAGTCTTGGGTTGAAGTCTTGACTAAGAATAATAAATATGCAGCACAAGACAATTCTTTACAAGAGCAGTGAGAATAGGTCTTGCATCATGCAATACTGATTTGCTCCTTAGATGGTAACTGAAATTTTCCATCAGGCAAGAAGCCTAAGCTGTCAAGACAGCTAAGCTGGTGAGGGAAAAAACACAATTAGGTAGAGAATAAAACTCACATAAAAAGCGTTTCCAAAAAAAAAGGAAGAAAGATAAAGGACAACCTCAACTTAAATTCATCACTTGCTTAGCACCCGAACAGCGGCAGACAATACAGTAGGAACCGAATGTGGACGAGAAAGGAAAGTGCTATTTTTAACGTGTGCACTTTTCCAAGCTGTAGTCATTGTCAACACTTTGTCTCGCCTGTTCTGGCAATCCCAATGAAATCCTCCCGCAGCTTTAGGCAAAACAACAACCACAACAATGACAGAACACGCTTTTAATCTGTGAAGTGTTTTATTATACACTAATATTAATACGTTACGAGACATTTTGGATTCTTGGAACAGACCGCTACCGCTCTACAGTTTGACATTGTTTTTCTTATAATCCCTATTTGACAGGGACTTCAGCAGGTCAGCCAGGATAATATGATTGATAGATGCAATTATAGCTCCTTTTTAGATGGCTGCCACAAAAGTGCTCAAGGGTGTTGTATGATATCCATACTAAATTGGCAAATGGGGACATCTGTATGACTTGCAAAAATGTTCCAGATCGGTTGTCTTAAGTATTTCGTAACGACAACAAACACACCCACACAGTATTTCCTTATTACTATTTAAAAAAATGTATATCTCTTGCTTGTTTGCTTCATTGTATTCTGAAGCTCTACTTTAAACAATCAGTCAATCAATCAAATAGAATTGTACCCTGCCTACCTTGTCACTGAAGAGTTTCCTCATGTCACACAAACTCACACTACACACACACACACACACACACATATATATATATATATATATATATATATATATATATATATATATAGAGAGAGAGAGAGAGAGAGAGAGAGAGAGAGAGAGAGAGAGAGAGAGAGAGAGAGAGAGATAATTCCAGACACTGGAATCTGCAGTGAATAAGATATCTATAATAGATAGATAAAATCTCATGTGATTTATGACAGGACTGCTAAAGCTGGGAGCAAATCAAATCTGGGGGCCAACAAAAGAAAGATAAGAGCTGAGAGGGAATTGGTCCCAGAAAACAGCCTCGGGTCAAAGCAGCACCCAGCCGGTGTCCTGCGGAGAGAAGCACCTCTTACACACGCTGACTGTCCGGCTCCATGAGCGCCCAGAACCACTGCTAATGGAGATGAATGGGACGCAGTCATTGTCAGCGTCAACAAAGGAGGACAATGAGCATCATATTTCATCGTGAGCCCATTATTGGGGCTGCAAAGTTAGACACACACAGGTAGATAGATAGATAGAGATCTAGTTTAGTGCTTCCCAACCTTTTCACACTTTCTTAACACATTCCTTGTGTGGCACGACAACCCCCTCCCATCCAACCCTTTGTAAAATTAAAAACACAAACGACTCTCCGTGGGAAACCTGAGCTGGTCCCGATGCACAGAGCTGTGTAGTTCAGGTAAGGATTTGATTGATTATTTCATCTGTATTTTTTCTCCTGAGTGTCTTCCAAAGCGCCGTGGTGCACCTCGAGTCAGAGGATTTGGCAAATGGTATTGACACGGGGAGCCATGCAGTGCGGTAGAGTGCGTGCTATACTGCAATGCAGTAGCACAGCTCAGGAGAAATATTGTGAATATTAATATAGATGCTAGGGTGTTGTATTGGCATATCTATTGTGATGAAGACAAGAACAGCATTACAGTTAAAGCTGGGTCCTGTAGTGACCTACATTTGTGCATTTTAAGGTTAGATGATCAAATTAGGATGTTGGTTAGGGTTACAGTTCTGAATAGACTGGACTGGGTTGATTAGCTCATCTCGGTGTAGATCTGTTTGGGCCTAAATTTAAATTGTGTTGTTGGCCAGTGTTGGGGTTCAAGGTTTATTTTAGCTTTAAAATGGGGAAGCTCCTGATAAAATGCAAAAATCTCTCCTTACTGCAATATCACAGTGTAACATAAATAGTCTACATATTATTTCAGTGTTATATCTGTATTAAATGGAGATTTGGACAGTGTAGAGGAATACAATTATGAAAAGGAAATAAACTTGAAAAGCCAGAAAGAGAAAATCTTTTCAATGGGAATTTTTTTTAGGGACACGTATGCAGAGAACATTTAGAGAACATTATAATTTTTTGTAATGTAGCTAAATTATGCACTAAAATGGAATGTAGTGAACAAATTAGCATTATTAGCATAACTTAGCATAACAAATTAGGATTGAATCTTGCTCCGAGCTAGGGTTAGAATTGGAGTCCCAAGTAGACTGAGGCTTTAGTTAAGGTTACGGTTGCTTTATTATTGACAACTCAGTAGCTGGAAATGTTGTTGGCTTGGATTTAGCCTGCTGTTAGGGCTGAAAATGGGGCCAGTATCCTGCTGATGTATTAAAATGGTTTATAGGGGAAGATGTTTCCTGTTGACACTAAAATGCTTCAGAATAAAAAGTCTGACTGGTGTTTAGATTTAGGCTATTTGTGTATTTAATGAAGATTTGGATGTTTAAGAAAGAAAACAAATCGGTAATTTAAACTTGTGACCAAGACCGGTTAGACTTGAGTGAGAACGCAGGTTGATGCCACCCACATACAGTACATTTACATTTATTTTTTTACAAAAATCTATTAATAAAATATATAAATACTATATAAAGTGTATTCCTCACCAGAAATAACTTCAAACTGCTGTATGTCTTGACAGAGTGAACTCGCCCCCCCCACCACCACTGACAGTCCGTTTTAGTTTATCTTTGTCAACCGTAAGACCTTCACCGCCTTGTAGGGGTCAGTGTGTTCAATACTGTCATTATTTTAGCACAGTTGATCTATTTCGTGTTGCTTTTTGTATATTGTGTGAGACAGTTGAAGTTATACATTTTATACAACAGGCCAGCATTTTTTAGTTTTGTTCTCTGCTATTACTAAAATTGTGTTTTTGCAATTTGAGATTTGCAGAGCAGGGTTTAGGGGAGTTGTGTTTAATCGGAACAGGTTCATTTTTATTCTGCCTGTATAAATGCATATAGGTGTATCCTTGTCCCTGTATTATTCGCCTCCTAAAGGACTTCACGTCCCAGAAGCCACTGCACCGCTGTTATTGACCAATAGGAACATGGCATTGAGACAGCATGCTGCTGCACTGCTGACCAAAACACACGTGTCTCACTGTTGCCTGTGTGATATAAGTGCACAACGGTACTTCCCTGATGGGGAATGGGTGCTGTTATTTTAGAGTATAGAGTATGAAGAATACTCCCCATAGTGTCTGCCTAATCATTGAGTTTCTATTTTTGACAACCGTGCCGCATATTTGAAAAAGCAATGAATACAATTATTTGAACTTTGTGTTGTTTGTGACTGTATTTAGTTCACTGTATTTTAGCCTTTAGCCGCACCAAGATGGTTTTGCAAAAGCACTAATACCGTTTTATATAAACCCTTTTAAGATACATGCCAATGTTATTGATTTGGATTAATCTAAAAGGGTTTCCAATAACATATAAAACGATGTGGTGATGTCATCAGTAAATTATGCTAATTAGCACCATCGAAGGTTCAAACCTTTTTTGAGTTCAGTCCCCACGACCCTAAAGCAAAATAAGGCAGTACAGAAATAAATAAGCAGGGGGTCCTTACAACAATTTGAAGCCCCAGATCAATGGGGTAGAGCAATAGTTAATCCAAGTAGAGATGTTAATTTGATTAAATAAACAGGACTTTGTCATCTGGCTCAGTGCGTCCTTGGGATGCATATCTGTAGGAGTCGAACCCTGGTTGCAATGGTCTTACAATGAGAGTAATGCAGCTAAATTATGCACTGCAATTAAATGTCGTGATCAAATTTGCATTAGGCTGGGGTTCGTCTCTGAGTGCCCAGCAACTTGACACGAGTACTGACTTAACTCAGTAGGATGTAGATTGGTGGGGTATATATAAATTAATACATCCTAATGAAGGCAGTATTTTACTTCAATAGTGCAAGACTGATTAATTGTGTAGTGGCAGTTTGTGCAGGTTTTTAAATGGCTACATAATGAGAAAGGCAGCCAAAAAGCTGATTGTGTCATTTTATTAAACTGCTAAGTTTTTTGTTTTTTTACTAATTAACAGAATGCTTGCCCTAGCATATCTGCCAACTTCCCCCCCAACACAAAGCCTGTGATTATTTTCCCTTTTAAATAGTATAAAAATGCTTATAGGCAGGTCCTTTTTTTTCCCTTCTTAATTACCATTTTATTTATCAATGAATACTTTTACTTCTGGTGTATATGCAGGATTCATGCTGCCACATTAAAAACTATATAAGGATTCAGCTGAAGTCTGCAACTGAGCCTCTGGGCTGTTATTTATGTATTGAGCCACATAAAATTACTTGTATAGGTACTTTACTGTAGAGAATCAGCAACAGTTTCTATTTTTCCCCCTTTGGTTGGTTAAGGTTTCTGCTTTGATCAGGAAGTGATGTAACTTGGGGGACTCCATGCTAACAGTGATTCATTATTCAACTGCCATCCAGCTCTGCAAAATGCTACGGTGTCTCTCCATGGGAAGAATATATGCCGAAAGATACAAACCCTTGCACCCCCAAAAGGAAAATGCTGCACCCCCAAAAAGGAGATTGCTTCACACATTGAAATGACCTATTGTCCTCTCTTGACCTCCTATATCTATGGGCTGAGGTATCTAACATGAGGCGTTTTGATAATGTGAAATGGTTTGCGTTGCAGCATTTTCCTTTTGTTTGTGGAGCATTTACCTGTGTGGGTGCAAGTTCGGACACTTCAGAAACATCGCAAAAAGGTACTGTTAGGACCTGCTGTTAGTAGACTCACTAATGAACCGAAATAATGTATTTGTATACATTTCTTTCGACGCTCATGCATTTGTTTGGCCAGGTGACACTGATTTTTGGCCAATGTATATTGTAGGAAACCCTTTGGGGGGAGGGGGGCAATTGAGCAAAAAGACTCCAACTGTTGAGAGCTGTGATCATTTCAAAAACACTAATTCTATCACAATTAGATGGGGTTCAGAGTGCGCACGAGTGATCTGTGACATCACTAGAGCATTCTTCTGGAAGACTTCTACGGACCTTGCCCAACAACATTATGTTTGTAACACGCTGGCTATTTCCCAAACATGATTGTTTCCATTGGCTCTGCCTAGGGTTAGTGGACTACGCTATGAGCAATAAACTGACCTGTTTGCTCCCTTGTCCCCCACCCACCCAGGGGTGAAACTATACTATTAATGCCATTCTGTTTCCAGAACATGTCCGAATACATTTCCGAAATGCCCCTCAAATGACATCACAACACAAGCCACAGACCCAGAGATTTGTATGTGTTTTTCTCATTCACCCTGAGCTCAATTAGCCTCACTGTGTCCTAGAGGGGCACATATTTAGGTACAGCCAATTAATTTTCCTAGTAATGTCAGAACTCCTTTTCAACTGTTCTGTTGCCCCCGTTTGGCGCTCTCGTATCGCACTGACAGTGCGCCGCGCCACGCTAGCTCGCTGACCTACTTTCACAGGCCGCCTTAAAACAAACAAAGACTGCTGGATCTCTACACAACAGCCTTGTATTAAAGCAGGCAGTGTTCCTGCTGTTTTTCCTTCAGTGGAAGACATCGGGTACTTGCGGACAAGGAGAGAAGAGTCTGGATTTCTCCAGTCTTGCAGGGCTACAACACGCCATCTTATAAATACTGCAGAATTCTCTGTAAGCTAAGGGCACAGCTGGGTTTTGAACAGGATGTCTCTGTCTGTGCTACGTCCAAAATCCCCCTGTTTTAGCTGTGCTGTTACCAAGGTACTAAGCAAAGTGAATTCTGTTCAATTGTGCCTCCCCACTTCATTCATAATCTGTTGATCTCTTCAACTTGTGTCAACAACTCTTAAGTACCCAATACATGTAGCATAGGTGGTACAAAGGATACCCAAGACTAGATTTTAGCACGCCACTCCAAATCCACTTAGAGCACAATGAACAGACTCTATCGGCACACTTTCGCAAAGCATAGACCCAAGTGTGTGTATGATTTTATTACTGCCGGTGTATCCTTCTCCCGGGGTTGTATGGGACACAAGGCTGAAATCTGCTTCTACTTCTCTGCTCTTTATTTCTACTCATTGTATAATAATGAGTTTCTGGAAACATAGCCTGTAATGGCATTCTCCAGTTTAGAAAATCATCTTCAGGAATGAATTAATACTCAGTTTGTGTGTGTGTTTCTGTTGACTCTGACCACTAATATAATAAGTACTTGGCATTCAATAACAGCGATTTTAAGAAACAAACATACAGACATGATATGGACTGGAGAGACAGGCAGATGAAATAGGCAGAGGACTCTTCAGTGACGTTAAACAAGAGGAACTATTAGCCACCAAAAACAAGCTCAGAAACACAAAATTAAAATACTTTACAGCATATAAATATTGGCTCTAGCAATTCAACTTCTGTAAATACGCTATTACTTCAACTGCTTCCTGTATCTGTCTCTCCGGACACAGCTCCCCCTTCCCGTATCAGACCTGGGCTGTATTTTCCTTATTTGGCTATTATTTACATTTAAGCCTATTTGATCTTATAATACAAATAATAATGATAATAATATGGATATGGTCATATTTCGTTTTTTTAGATTCTGTAAAAGAAGCCCTGACCTATGGCTAGAGAAATTATCTGGTTCTAGAAATGTCATCATCCAAAACAAGCAAGACCCGCCGATCAGCTGATTGTTTGGTCATTGAAATTTAATTTTAATCTGCAGCTGGGGACATTGCATTGCACCTACTTCTGTGATTGTGGGGTGGATGTGTATTTACTCAGCGTTGTCCACTGCCCAGGCGAGTATTGTTTTTAAAATTAATGTTATTATTTCGCTGTAATCACATTAACACGCTCAGACGAATCCAACAGAGTAGGCAGTTCAACGGGACGATAAGCGACAAGGACTGATGCTTTCCCTGCACTTTAAATTTGTGTTTAAAATATCGTTAGACCTCCTCAATTACAGGAGATATTATTATTAATAATAATACAAATTGAACTTCGTGACTCTATAAACACACATACACTTTCCATATAAACCCTGTTGAGTTCATTAGTAACACCCTTCCTCTGATGTGGCCCTGCCAGTACAGCACATTAATTTGGGAAGCACTGCCCTCCAGATCATTATATGAGCGCAGTAATAATGGTGACACACGGGCCAGTAGATAAGAACCTCATTAACCTTTTGATTGCAGGGCTATTTTAAAAATGGATGAAGATAATTTGGGCCTGAAAGATACCAAAGAACCAAAGAACCAAAAAAAGGCAAATATAGTATGTTCAGATTGTTGTATCCCTGCTCTGCCCGGGTTTGGACACTTCTCTGTCATTCTCTCGCACTTTCCGAAGTTTCGGCCATGATAAATCCTGATAAATCAGCTGGTAGCTTTTTGAAATTCTCACCACCAGCCTTCACTGCTTAATGAAGCCGCGGCACCGAATATAGAAATGAGAACAAAAAACACACATCTAGATCCGTTTCTCTCTCTCTCTCTCTCTCTCTCTCTCTCTCTCTCTCTCTCTCTCTCTCTCTCTCTCGTATATAAAAAATGCATGCATGCGCTTCAGCATGGGCTAGAGTAGTTGCTGTCTATCTTTTTTTCAATAACGACTTCTGTGGGAGCCATATTGAACTGTGTAGGCCATTCACTCAGCTGGCAACCCCGACCTAAGCATTTGCGTGAACAAAAACTCTTTCAGACCATTAAAGCTGGCGCGTACTCTAAGAGTCAGTCATCCAGCAGCCCCCTACCTCTGAACTACAGGCAGCACGGACTGAACTGGAATGCTCGGCCCCGTCTGCAGCGCTCTTTGGCTGGTGAATAGCGAAATGTGCCTTTCATCTGCCAAGATTGATCCCATTACAGACGGCTTAAACACTACAATGAAAGCGTGGAGCACAATGCAGTTAATATCCCTCCGTTTTAGACTATAGCTACACACAGAAGGAATGTTTTTTTTTTAGGAAACAAAGAGTGACTTGCTTTCAATTGCAATTCAAAGAGCTGTGGAAGTGTAGCGCATTATGAATGCACAGTTGTGTTCAACCAGAGTGTGACCGTGCGGTGTGGGAAAGAAAAAAAAAGCAGATCTTTTAACAAGGTCACCGGATTTACAGATGTATATGTATGTGCGTGTGTGAAAGAAGTGGTTTGCCTTTGTTGCGATGTGCGTCTGTGATGTGCAGTGCTGCCCCCAATTACTATTCGACAATTCTTGCGGAGCATTCTGGGAGGGGGGAAGAGTGATGCCGAAAGAGGCGATGGGTGCTCACGGTTGACCACCCACTCCAGGAGCCCGTATTGATGAATCAGCACCGTGTGGGTACGATTGAGGGAAATCTGATTCACCTGCCGAGAAAGAGAGAGAGAGAGAGCAAGGCTGTGTGAAGAATTCCTCTCATTCTCAGATGTCTCTGTAATGTCTTCCCACTTTGCTGATTCATCTCTGATTCGGGCAGCTGTTCTCCACTCCTAGATGTGTCAGTTTGCTCATTCACTGTCACCTGTGTGGTCAGACCCTTCTCAGATTGTCCTCCAAGCACCCAAACCACACAGCCGCCCACACTCTCCATCCCTTAAGAGCATTAGAAAGTTTACAATCGAGAGGAGGCCATTCGACCCATCAAGTTTGTTTGGTGTCCATTAATAACTAAATGATCCAAGGATCCTATCTAGTCTATTTTAAAATGTTCCAAAATTGTTGCTTCAACCACATCGCTAGGGAGTTTGTTCCAGAGTGTGACAATTCTCTGTTTGAATAATGGTGGGGGTGGAGGGCTCTGAAGGCCTTTCCGTGTCAAGGGGAGTGATGTCACCTTAACACGGCCATATCCCATGAAAAGTGCCCTGGAAATTGTCAAATGCTTCTTTGGGGCAGTGCTGGTATGAACGGTTCCCAAGTGAATGGAGGTCTTGGGTCTGGTCTTGGGTCTTACCTGTTCCTCCCTGGGTGAGGGGAGGGTGGTAGGGAGGCCGTGTTGGCCCTGGCTCTCCATACAGGGAGTGATGGGGGCTCTCTGTCCCTTGTAGGTAAAGGACCGGAAACGCTGTTCGCAGGACAGAAGCTGAATGACAACGAGTGGCACGGAGTGAAGGTGGTGCGCCGGGGGAAGAGCCTGCAGCTCTCTGTGGACAATGTGACCGTGGAAGGTAATGTCGCTGTCCGTCCCCTCTTAACCAACCCAATAATGCCGTGTTCGAGATTGTAATAAAGTGAACGCAGAACAGTATGCCACTGTGGCAATGCTGTAATAAAGTGCACACAGCACAATATGAGACTGTGTCAACACCAAATTGCAGACGCCGGGGGATGTTGTCAAAATATTGTGATACGGAGAGATACAATTACATTTACAGCTGTATCCCAGGGAAAAGAATCTTGACAAATCACAAAATACAGAGAAATAAAAACAAGTTTAATTAAGAACATTTTACATAATCCTCTGTATTTCTGAATGCAGAGTAATAGAAGTGAGGTGGACATGTGCGGGAATGGCAGGAACAGTCGGAGACCATTAATGACACCCATGTATGCTCAATCACCTATAAATACATTTGCTGCCGGGTACAAGCTTGTCATTTTAGGTGTGAGCCCCATTGGGATGGTACAGTAAATCCCAACTTTTGTACTCCCTCCATCTACTGGCTTCTATCCCTGCCCGATTGGCAGCGATTCACATGAAAAATGTCCACCTATCTAAGAGCTGAAAACAAGAATGGAATAAGACAACCATTAGTGCGATGCAGGATTCGAATAAGCACTCCAGTTGGTGTGGAAACCAGCAGCATCGAGGTTGAGGCCAGGGGTTGGGAATCACTTGTTTTATTTTCTGTGATTCATTGCTTTTTACCTCTGCCTGGGTTTTTGTCCCCCCCCAGGCCAAATGACGGGTGCCCACACGCGCCTGGAGTTCCACAACATCGAGACGGGCATCATGACGGAGCGGCGCTACATCTCGGTGGTGCCCTCCAATTTTGTGGGGCACCTGCAGGGGCTCGCCTTCAACGGGGTGCCCTACCTGGACCAGTGCAAGAATGGCGACATCAGCTACTGCGAGCTGAATGCCCGCTTCGGCATGCGGACCATCATCGCCGACCCCGTGACTTTCCGTTCGAAAGGCAGCTACCTGGCACTGGCCACGCTGCAAGCCTACGCCTCCATGCACCTGTTCTTCCAGTTCAAGACCACGGCCACCGACGGCCTGCTGCTCTTCAACAGCGGCGATGGCAGCGACTTCATCGTGGTGGAGCTGGTCAAAGGGTGGGTTTCTGCGCTCCTGGTTTCTGGAGATAGGGAACGTCACGCCTCAAGGGCCGGAGTGTGTAGGTTTCTGATCTGATTATTACCTTGAAAGATTTGACTTATTACTCCAATAATTAGTTCAATTATTCTGATCTGGGGTTAAAAAACTAAAACAAAATGCTGAACTTCTGGTGCTCAATACTGGACAGATATTTAATGACAGCTGTGGTGTCAGGATGGTGTTTTGCAGCAGACGCAGCTCCCCTCAATTGCACACACTTTACGCTTTTAAAAACATGCAATGAGATGGTGTAGGCTCCTACTGCGCTATTACAGTTATCTTTTAATATTAAAGTACCATGTTTAAATACACCCAGAAGGTTATCAAATTAGGTTAGACCTTAATTGAGATTTTTCTTGAATACATTTAAACAAATTAATTTGCCTACATGGATTACACAAGGAATCTGCAGAACTGTGGAAATGGTGTTTCATATGACAATAAAAAAACACACATTATATTGTTAATTTATCATCTTCTATTCTGTTTTCTGTAAAACCTCCCTTTGTCTTTAATTTGTAAATTAACGAAATGTGAGCTGACATTTGGATTGGTCATTATTTTTCATGTCAGGGAAAATGCCAGAGCTTCCTTTGTCCTCTAGATGCCCCTAGCAAACGTTGAAAGGATTAAACTGTCCCTTAAATACGTGACTTAATAAATACATAAAACACTCCACAAAAAATCACGGTCTGTAATGAGGAACGATACAACATGGCCAGCTTCAAGGAAAGAGACTCGAATGTATTTCTTCATACTGTGCACAAAAAAAGAAAGTTAAGTATATATTTAAAAAAAGCAACATGCCTTTTCACTTGGGAAAAAAAAAATAACAAGGAAATCTTGCAAATGCGGTTTCTTTTTTTTCTCTCCCTTCACCCACAAACACAGTTGTTCAGCGAGCAATTAAGCAGCAGGAGGCATCTTGCAATCTTAAATACCAGATGCACATTCTTAAACGGTTTATTTTTATTTGGTTTCTCCCGTGCTTGTAAACACCCAGCATGTCCAGCAAGGCAAAGCGGGGGGAGGGGTGAAGAAAAGGCAGCGGCAGCAATATTGGCCTGTGGAAGCCAGACACCTCCACCAAACTACCAGTCTTCGACCAAGACGGTGGCTGACGGATCTTCCTCGCCACATGTATCCACCTGTGTCTTGCCTTCTGTGTATTAACACCAAAGGAATTACATCCCAGATTGTGAACCGTGCCGCATGTTTTTTTTTAAGATTAAAAACACAACAGCCAAAAGAACAAACAAACAAAGGAAAATCTACCATCTCCTCTTCTGTAAAACTGCTGGGTGCTTTCGCTGCAGTGTTCGGGGGCTCCAGAGGGGAGAAACGGGAAGCGAGGCCAGTGCTCTTGTTGTTTTTGGATTGCTCTATTTTTGGTACCATAAATAAAGGCATGGATATATGTATTTTTAATCAAAGCCAAACAGTCATCACCGCAGTACTCTCATGCTTCTTTTGAAACCATTCCTTTACATGGGTGGCAAGTAGAGATCTTTATTTAAGTTCAGAAGCAGATATTGCCACCAGCAGCCAGCATCCAGTCCTGGTCCCAGAGAAACCCCCCTGTCCCCATCTCCAGCCAGCAGGTTTTATAGATCAACCAAAAGTCTTGAAAACACTTCAAGCTGGCGGTGGTATTGGTAAATTCGGTTCTTTGAGATCATTCACCTGAATACCTTCAACCTCCAGGACATGCAGAAGTGATTGGATACACTGACTGACATGTGTTCACAATTGGATGTCTTTAGAGGGCGACCTATAAAATGAATCAGACAGATCGAGAGCTCACATGGACCACAATGCTCTGTGGTTCCCCTTGGCATCTAGAGTAAAGTTTGTCTAAGGTGCTGTCTAAATGTCCAGGTTCATATAACTATTGAATCAATATGACTTCAGCCTGATTGAGGTGCACCACACCCTGCAGGAACTTGTAAGGGAGAAATGTGCTTTATCTCCCACTGACTCCATGCCATGCTGCTTTCTGTGCAGGTACATCCACTATGTCTTTGACCTGGGCAACGGGCCATCGCTCATGAAGGGCAACTCCGACAAACAGCTCAACGACAACCAGTGGCACAACGTGGTGGTGTCCCGGGATGCCAACAACGTCCACACCCTCAAGATCGACTTCCGCACCGTCACCCAGCACTCCAACGGCGCCCGAAACCTCGATCTCAAAGGTAGGGAGACGGGCTCCTCTCTTCCTCGAAGTGAAAATGTCTGCGTGTATTTTTATACTTGGGCTTTTAACCACAGGGGCAGAGAACCGGTGAAGTGGCCAGAATTCCCCTTAAGATTGTGCAGACAAGATTTGGTAGCCAGTTCCATAAACACCTAGCCTTGTATTGTGTTTATATCCCATCCCTACTAAAACAAAGCTTTTCACTTTCACTTGCGTTGAAAGAAATGACATCTCTATGAAAGTATGCAATACATCCCCACGACTTTGTATGTCTTGGATTTTCTCATTAGCAAGATAGGGTGTTAAAGCTGATAAACATTTTGTGATGATTCCTCCTAAGGCACCGAAAACCTATTAAAAGTATTTTGTGCTTTTGTGCTTCTCCCTGCAACTCCGAGAACGCTTCAGGGGAAACTCTACCTAAGTTGTTACACACAACTGGCCCGAAGTATTTCTTGTGGGGTCCTGAAAAACAAATTACAAAATGCTTGTGGTGAGGAATAACAGTATTACGTGAAGAGCATTTATCTTTCCTCTCAATCAGAGGCACAGAAGGAGACTTGGTTATTAAAGTGCAGACAGGATCCAGTGGGAAGCCACATGTACGTTGTGCATGTGTTGTGTAGTATATTAGTGGCTCTTCCCTTCGCACGGGTAGTGCAACACACTTTAAATCCAGGAACGCTAAAAGGAAAACTTTCAAAAACTTCCAAAGTTGTTTTACGCCACAGGCCACCGTTCAAACGCGGATGAGGAGAGGCTTTGGAATCGGCTCCCAGACTTGTGCCTGGCCTCTCTGTGTATGTTGTGCAGGAGATTGTGTTTAATGACGTCCAGGAGGCATACAACCTAATGCTTTCTGAGATCGTGTCTCAATCGTATGAATATATCTAGACATCCCAGTGTAGATTGCTCACACATTCAGTCCTGTGCAGGAGTTGTTACATCAGTTGTTCTCAACCCCCGGTCCTGGAGGGCCCCTGCTCTGCTGGATTTTGTTCCAACTGAGCTCTCAATTACTTAATTGAACAAATAATGTACTTACATTTTACTTTTTCTATTGTGTAACATACAACAAATTGTTCCTTAATAAGATAATCAGTTCCTTATTCAATTTTATACTTAACTACTGGAAATTATTAGTTAAATCCGTCAAGAACTGAATCCATTGTAGTTCGATCTCACGGTGAGGCAGACAATTTCATAAATAAAGATGTGAAATTTAGTGCACAGTGTTGCCTTACTGACCTGTTTTTCCACTTGTACAAAATATGTAATTTCAACCACCTATATAATGATTTCTTCTCTGAATCCCTTTGTCTGATTCAAATTACGAATAATAAGAAAAGTGTGCTTGAAACAGGTCATATGATCACTCAAGTTTGTTTAAATGAAATTGCTACAATAAGAAACAACATTAAATAAAAATCCAGTGCTTCACTATTTGCATGTATTGCTCTATATCTCTGTGATCTATGAATAATAACCTGATGAAACTCAGGTATCGGCTCTATCTGCTGTTAATAAAGAAATCCAGTTTAATTTCATACATGGTGTGGTCACATGATTAGGGAGCATGTTGCGAATCTCCAGATTGTTAGTACCTTATCAAAAAATCTTCTGCTGCTCTGATTATAGTGTAGATACATAGCTCTACTGTTGTGTCTTCATGGGACTTTTCCATGTTGAGTTTTTCCAAGACTTTGAACAGCTCAAGAGTCTCTTCTCTCACTAGTATATATATTATTCCTACAGTGAAATGCACAATGCAGGTTGTTCAAAGCACTCTTAACCCAAAGTACAGAGCACATCATTTCAAACAAAGAATAAATAAAAACCTCTATTTGCTATTCTTCTGGGTCTGCTTCTGAATCAATCTGATCCGAAATGCAGGGGCTGTAACTGTCGCGAGCGTGCCCAAATCAAACCCACCGTCGGGATGAAAAGGAGGTCTTTCTCAGCGCACTGCTCTTAAATACCTCTCAGCGGAATCCCATGAAATAATGGCGACAGTTAAGAGGCACTTAGGAGCATCAGCGCTGCTCTGCTATTGTTCTTTCAAAGTTCCCTGTGTTTCTGTAATGTGTTTTGTTAGCAGATTTATTTTTTCCCCCCGTCCTAGTACCCAACGGTTAAGGTGCCCTCGCAATCCCCGAGAGGGACATAAGATAGGAGCACAGATGGGTCTCAGTTACTGTGAGATACTGTACTGGTGGCAACTGTTGTCCGTATTTATGCCAATCATAATATATCAATAAATATCAATATAAGCAACACCTTTCACTTGCTTTGTGTGAATGATCTTTCATTGATTATAGCTTTAAGTGATGGTCTACTCTGAAGGGAAGCGAAGCACCATTGCTAAGTGAAAACAGAAATCCAGAGTGTTAGGTTCACTTTCTAAAGAACGGATATCTAACTGGCTCAATCGTTCAGCTGTGTTGTTTTACTCTATGCAGTCTGCTTAACAAGGACCCACACAACTGCAACATACATGTTTTGTGTCTCAGTGAATGAACGCTGCAGGCTTTTAGAGACACAGGGGGCATGCTGTGGCCAGGGCTAAAACAGTGGGCAACAGAAACCCATGGCGGCTATTTGTGCTGCGTCATTTCACAACCACGTTACCCTCTGTTTTTTCCTCCACTTTACATAAACGTCTGGTTATTACCTCGACAGGAAAAAAAAAAAACGACAACACTCCTGATTACGTGTGAACTTTTCGTCTTCTTCTGAACACACAGCCACCCATTATAGCCAAACACCGCTGAACATGAATGCAAAGGCAATTTTTGTTTAACTCCCGAAGAAATTGCTGTGCTTTGCCGGCTGAAATGACATTGTCTGCATACGGTGGCTCTTCGGAGCATCGTGCATTGAAGGCAAATTGAATGTGGTGCAGGGGTGTGGATAATTGTGTTGGAGAAACAACAATCCAACCAAATGACTGAAAAGAAGTCAGGGAAATATATGGGGGGTGCAGATAAAAGCTTTGCATACTTGCTGCTGTCAGTAGAGACATGGTCTGTCCATCTCTTACATTATCGCGGTATAAGCACTCACCCTCCCCCAGTTCATGAATCAGGTAGAAAATAGCTCCGACCCCTGCTGTTAACCACTAGCGTAACAGCGTGTGATTTGTGTTTAGTTATGTATTTTCACTCTCTCTTTAACGATTGTGGAGGGGGGAAGGGTGGAGGTGGCGAGGGTGGGGGTAGTTATAGTGGAATGTCAGTTTCCAGAGATTTCGACATATTCTTTACCAAAAACGGACTTGTGTGAACTCATTGAGTGACGTTGGCCGGCCCCTTTTAGTGGGAGAGTCTGTCCAAGTCCTCAGTCCATTAACACAGCCTTAAGAGACTGTTGTTCAGTCTATGGACTCCTCTCCAGTGTTAATAACAGAGAGCTTACCATCTATAAAGGCAGTGTCTAAACTTTAATATCATATCTTGACTCCTAATCACCTGATGTGGAGACTGCTCTGAAAAGCCAAGGTCCCCTGGCTTCATTTCCCTGACGTTTAGCTCTCCACCACAAGCCCCGCCACGGGATAATTGGCCTAAATTGAACAATTTAGGCACCATCTCTCTAATCAATAGTCATCTGTGAGACAACTGGCAGCTGTCAATAAGGAGGCAGGCAGTGGGAATTAGCCCGATGTGAACCAGAGAGTTTATGGACAGAGCTCAAGGGAGAGAAAAAAATGAAATGAAACGAAAAGTGTGCACTTCAGTTTATTTACCCGCACGATTGTTTGTACATGAACGCCCGCTGCGCATTCACTTCCAGCAGCTGCTGAGCTACCCCCCCTGGGAAACATGGGTGTTTCAGTCCCATTCGCATCTTGTCCAGACGGTGAGAAGGGTTTCCGCTCTGGAGTGACTTGTTAGGAAAATGACAGGGTTTTTATCAGTTCTGTTGTTCTCGTCGCCAAAAATAGATCAGACAGTTTTACAAGATCATAAAGAGGTGTTTGTCAGCCATGGAAACCAGCTGGGGATTTAAGCTTTCTGGAAGTGGGGCCCCAAAGCCCAGGTATGAGCCCGTATGGAGGCTATCAAGAACTCTTTTCCACAGAACTTAAACTTGGATCTTGTCTATGTATAATCACGTTGAGTTGAGTTGCGTTTCTCCCTCCAGAGAAACCCACTCAGTACTGAGAGGAACACTGAAATGAGTCTTGTCGCTGTTTCGGTAGCCGCTCCCCTCTCTTGTACTATTCCCCAGTTTTCTCTTTCTTCTTTTTTGCTCTGCAAGATCTGCAGCTATCGATATAGAGGTTTATTTATTTACATAGCTTTGCTTTGTTAATTTCTGCTGAAACTCCTCAAGAGGAGCCGCGCCGCCGTACACCGAGCCCCCTGCCTCCTGCAAGAGAGAATAATCGTTAGAGAACAGGCTTTCGAAAAAACGGTTGAGAGGGAACGGAGTTTAGCACCGGGCTCCTGTGTCAGCCCTTCGCAATGCTTAATTTCCCCAGACTGACTGCATGCGTAGCTTTCGAAATAAAAGGGGCCCCCGAAGAACTCTGAAGTAGAAAATAATTTTGAAAATGTTATTTATATCAGGTAATTTGCTCTGTTTCTTCGCTCCCCCCACCAGCTTTTCTCCCGCATACAGTTTGAATTCGTACTGCATGACCCCTGAATGGTCCCGGAGACCCCACAGTCTACTGGGCTCTCTTTAGGCAACTAAACATGCTTTTCTTACCTAATTGAGACTGTAGAAGTTTAAATTATATAATTTGGAAAACCAGAGAAAAACTAAAACAAAACAGAAGACCTCGAATCTGTCAAGGGCCCGATTTGGAAAATTGATCACACTTGACTAACTTGTGTGGATTATGTTGGTCTGTTGACCACAATATCTATCCTGTTCTCTAGGCAGAGACATTCAGTAGCTTCTGTGACGGACTATGTAATAGAAAAGCTTTTATTAAAAAAATTGAATTTAGTATGTTATTAAAATCCTAATAAGACAAAGTTTTGTATTGAAATGGCCGTGGTAGGTTGGTGCATTAATGGATCAGGCTTGCATTTGAAAAGCTAATTGACTACTGAAGGGGAAAGAGAGTAATTCTTGCTCTTTGGACCTCAGAATATCTAAAGCACACATTCATGTCCATGTAATATTAACAACTAACTGTCCTGAAGTGCTCCTTAGGTGATGGCACTTCCTGCCGTCGCTTGTTGTGTTATACTGGTTCACTGCAGGGAGAGGTGTTGCAAACTCTCTACGGACAAAAGCCCTGATGCCAACGCATGCCTGTCACACTGCTGTTGTTGCACCAATCAATTATCTAGGTAGCTGCGGTGGCACTGGCGAGATTTGCTGATAACTGATAATCTGACGCGTCTACATGTGCAATGTTTGTCTCCTCCTCCTGTCAGAATACATTTTGGTTCAGGGTTGAGAGGCAAGAAAAGACAGTCGGCGATTAAATATGTTGAACGCGGTGATGCGTGGGAGTTGACGGGCAGAAATGACATGTGTTGATCTAAGGCATATGCTCCAGATACATAACTGAGCGATGACGTGTTTGTATTTCCCCCCAACAATCACAGATGGCGATTTTCCCCACACCGGTTGTGTTGTACTACTCAGATTCTGGGTGTGAGGAAGAGAATCGCAAAATGCTGGTTGGGGGAAAAAAGTTGAGTTTTATAGCAAGGGTAAGCAGCAAAGTTACAGAGTTAAGCTCTTTGAAGTTTACTTCAAAGTTCTGGTGAACATGGCGGGATTTTGACTATGCATGAACAGTCCTGATGATCTCTGGGACCCCAGGACCTAGTGAGAGAAAAGAGAAAACTGAAATAATAAAGGGGGTAGAAAAAGAAAGTCCCGAGCCAACTGGGGGGGCTTGGAGAAGTCTTGTTCGCACCAGGGTGATTAAAATGTAATAGGAAAACAATAATAGCAGTCTCGCAGCTGCCAGGTGGCTCTCGTCTTTTTTAATTTCACCAGCGATGCTTCCTCCCTCTGTGGCTTTGCACCGCGCGCTCCTACCGGGGAGCTGTTTGGGAAGTGTCACAATAACAAAATCAGTGTCTGGAGATGCTGGGAACTGCTCTCGGTCAATGGTTTTGATCAAAGCAACACTGATTTGTGTCTGCATGTTCTGGAATACAGGTAAAACCCCCTCCCCCCCGACACACACAGACACAAATCATACACACACATATATATATATATATATATATGCGTTTTGTTAAAAAAACAGAGGGGGAGGGATACATATGTGAGTGCAGGGGGTTGTTTTTTTATTATTTTTTTAACTTTTTTCCTAAACATTCACGCATTTGTTTGGACAGATGGGAAATATACCAGCATGAAACCATGAAATAATATATATATGAATTGGTGAAAAAAGCACCATTTTGCCTACAAATATGGACCTTTTATATAGCCTTGTTTCAGTAACACACTTCCATCTGGTACAGGCAGGCTAGGCTTTTCTGCACGAAAACATCCTAACTGGCTTGTTTAGCCCAGGCTACTTCATGAACAGTTCCAACTACACAATAATGAAACTCAGCTCTGAATAAGCGCGATTTCAAAAGGGAGAAATCATCCGGCTGTTCACACTGTAATTAGGACTATTAACATTAACAAAATATTACAATAAGAAATAGTTTGCTTAGGCAGCATTATGATATCTGTATTTTAATATGATCCATATTAAACAATTGTGTAAAACATATTTTGCAATATAACATATAATGTTTTCATTACGCTACTTGGCTGATATTTAAAGGAAAATGTAACAAGGTAGAGCTATAGAGAGCCAGGACAGAAAAAAGCACGGACGCGATGCAATTGACAGGGGTGGTTCACAGCACAGCGCCACAGCAAGAAAAGGCCAATCAGTGTTGAGGACAGTTAAGTTTTACTCTACTGGTCTTATGTAAGATTTCGGCTATTAAATTCTGATTTCTGATTTAATAGCAAAAACCCGTAGGCGACGGTTTTATCTCGCCATGTCTTAAACCAAGGGAGAAATGGAGGCAAACCGATTGTTGGTGGGGAAACTGTTGAACAGAACCTGAAACAAATTGAACTGAAAGTGTTTCCTGCTAAATTCCTGCCTCCGGGCACATCTGTGCCACCCCACGATGCAGGATGAATCTGATACCGTTTAATGAGCTTTAAGGTGGAATCAGGCAAAAAATGGTCAGTTGATTGCATAGTTGGACTAAAAATACTGGTTAATAAACAGGATAAACCTAAACATTATTCCAGGGAAAAGATGAAGAAGAAAAAAATAATAATTTCTGTGATCTTTCATTATTGCGCCGGCAGACTTTATTTTATTACTCTTTAAAAACAAATATCTGCAGAAACGCCTTACGGACTCAGGATGGGGTAAATAATAGATCCAGCAGCCAGAAAACCATCAGCTTGTTACCTTGGCAGCCTGGTGAAGGTCTCTACGTGATGTGCAGTTGTAAAGGGCTGGCCCTTCCCAGAGTGCACCTTGTTTTGTTCTCTTGCACTGAGTGTGTTGAGGCATTAGGACGCAATCTTCAAAGCTACTAAACAGACAGAAATCCTGGAAGTAGAAACGTAATGATTTGGAGTACCATCACTGGGTTTATATATACGTATGTATGTGTATGTATAGACGGGTGACAAATAAAAGGAAAAACCTGAGTAAATGAGTGGAGGAACATAACGAATGCAGATGCCTCCAAACAGATGTACTGCATGATACAATTAAGCAATTAACATCCTATCATGCTGTGTGGCGTGTATAAAAATGCTGAGCAGGACCAGCTGACCTCGATTTTGGATCAAGATGGCAAGAGGAAAGGATCTAAGCCTTGGTTCATTTTTTTTTTAAAGAACTGGTATTAATAATAATTTGAGAACAAATAATTACTGTTTTGTGTTTGTATAAACCTAGCACTTTCAAAATGAAAATCTGTAGTTCCATCAACAGATCTGGGGTCAGTAAGAGGGCCTAATTAGTTACACCTGATCTTAATAGCACTTACTGTGGCAGCCTCCAGGCAATCATTAATTAAGCGAGTGTGAGCTGACTACGGAAAAGGCAGTTTTATCTATTACTCTAAGTGCGGCAGATGCCATTTTGTCTTAAAAGGGAAAAATCGTCAGAGAAGAGAGGTTTCTCCCAAACGCATGTCTTCCGACCACCGAGACCATCATGTGCTGAGGTGTCTTATCTAGGTAGACCCCATGTGTCCGATTGGAGAATGTAACCTTCTGAGACCAGTAACTTCCCAAATTCTGCTATTTAATAATATGTGTTTAATAAGAACATAAGAAAGTTATTAGCCCCATCGTGCTCATTTGGTGTCCATTAATAACTGAGTGATCCAAGGATCCTATCCAGTCTATTTTTAAATGTTCCCAGATTTTCAGCTTCAACCACATCGCTGGGGAGTTTGTTCCAGATTGTGACGACTCTCTGTGTGAAGAAGTGTCTCCTGTTTTCCAATTTGAATGCCTTGAAGCCCAATTTCCATTTGTGTCCCCGGGTGCGTGTGTCCCTGCTGATCTGGAAATGCTCCTCTGGTTTGATGTGGTCGATGCCCTTCATGATTTTGAAGACTTGGATCAAGTCCCCACAAAGGTTCAGTTCCCTCAGTCTCTCAGAAGGACATTCCCTTCAGACCTGGAATAAGTCTGGTTGCTCTCCTCTGAACTGCCTCTAGAGCAGCGATTTAATACATATTGTTTATTGCACTGTATGTATCAGCGATATCATTCCATGTTTTCATTGGCACATCGATGCGGGCTAATGAAAACTGCACTAATTCCAGTTGACTGAACCGGGGTCAAGACTCTGGACTGCCTTTCATGGAAATCAGGGTGACCTTAAGTCTCCAGGGTCACCATGACTCTTTGAGACAGGATGGTATTCGAGAGTGGCCCATAAACAGGAAGAAATTAACATAATAGGCCTCACTCCTGTGCGGAGATGAATATCAGCGCTCAATTACCGGGACCAGCAGACAGGAAACACAGATCAGCTGTTCGCTATTCCAGTCCTGCTGCCTGATCAACGTCACTGATTGGAGCGGGAGAGAACGATCACGTCAGCGTTCCTGCGCAACTTGTTCAGAATTAACCGGAGGTAAGCCGTGAAAAACCGGCACAAAATGAATAAGACAGATGAATACTTGAAGGAAACAAACGTGTAATCAGCCTTGATTTATGGTGGTTGCCATGCAAACAGGACGCAGTTTTGCGACGGTGTCAGTAATGCCCCCGATTTAAATGTTAATGTCTTTCTGTTTAGAGCAGATTAGAAGAAAGTCCTGTCTGGAAGTGACCCCCGGACCGCGGAGCTGTATGGCCGCCCCAAAAGAAATCAATGGAGTGTCAGACTGAACCTAACAGACACAACCCTGATCTAAACCCTGAGAGCTATCTCAGTGAGCAGCCTGTCCCACTTTCGCTCGGCAGTGGAAGGCTGATGTGCCCATGCTTGCCTTCACCTGATATTCACAAGCATATTTTAATTTCTTTTTATTGGCAACTCCACTTGACAATACAGATTTAATCAAACTGTGTCACTTACTTGAGCTGTCAACTAACCTCTGATCACTGTCAAGTTGGGCGAACTCTCCTGCAGGATTCGCAGCTCTTCACATGACAATCTGGTATGCCAGCCTGGAGTACGTCCAGCCTGTCGTGTTGTATTTTTTTTTTTAAATCATTCTGTTCCAGTACACAGGAAATATTCCAACAGATTCCAAAATGACTTGGGTTTGGCAATGGACGGTTTTCTGTTTGTTTGTTTGTTTGTTTGTTTGTTTGTTTTGGCACATAAGAGCTCATGATTTGTAAGTTGCTAACTTGCATAGGGGTTCCGACCAAGTTGGATTGTCTCAAGCGTTAGCTGGCTGAGGTGGGAATATGCTTTTTAAGTGTGTTGCGATATTGTGATTTAAGATATTGTGTCTTAAAGGATTGTAAGAGGTTCTCTGTAAGGGTGAGAGCTGGGTTGTCTTGGCAAAGGCCATCTTTCTTATTCTGGTTGGGGTTGGGATGGCTTTGGAGATTGTTGTGGGTTGCGTCTCCACAGGGACCAGTGCAAACTTGTTTTATAGCGCCTTTTGCTGCAGCACCCTCTACAAATGCAGAGGATCAGTCTGTCTAACACTGACAAGGGCATGGATATATATATATATATATATATATATATATATATATATACAGGTCAGGATGGTTGTTGAGAAGCCGAGACTGGGAGGCTTGTTGATTAACAGGAGTAATGAAGGTCTTGACCAGACTAGACCAATGCCCCTGGGCCTGCTGTTTCTTGTTATTCCAACTGGGCGCTTAATTGAACACTTATTCAGACTAATTATTTCAACCCTGTAAATTGCTTTTAGATCTTAAAGAGGTGGAGCTGGAATAAAAACATTCTGGTCTAGCCAGCCTTCTCATCACTGACCTAATCGTTTTCATATGCGTTCATTTCTTAGATATCCAGGTGAAAGACGATATCTCTGTGTAACTGTGAGGGGGAAATCGCGCGCCCCTCCGTGTGTCTGTTTATACGTGTGTGCAGAGTAGTAGAGCTTTCTAGTTAGTATACTTCTCCCGGTGCCTGTATGTTAATACCCCGAGCGACTTGCGTTGCTCTAGTGTCGACTCTGTTCGAGCACGTGCGGGATTGCTGTCTGAGCATCTAAATCCGCAGCGTACTGCACAACATTTCGGTGTCTTGGGCTTACCTCTGAAGTGAAAAATTAATTGATCTCAATCAGCTTTGCAGGCTGCAGTAATTTGTGAAGCTGAACTGCTCGAATAATGCAGCTTGCTGTTCCCTATTTATTTATGTATTTATTTATTTATTTATGTACGTATGTATTTATATTTATATTTTTATTTCCTGTGCGCTGCAACTATCAGAGGACTAGACGGTACAGACCTGCCCCCATCAATCAGACTAGGTGACACAAAGCTCAGACTAGAGACTGTGTGAAGTAGGGTGAAAAATGATAAATTAATTAGCAGGAAGCTGAACAACATTATTAAACCACCGATAACTCTACTGAGAATCGGCCATAGTTTGCTCTGTCTTCCAAATATCCCAACTTTTTCAGCTTTTTTTCACATTTTTGTAGAGGAAGGTTATATAAATAGATAGATAATGTTCTCTCCGCTAATCGGAATTAAGCAAGGGGTTAGAAACCAATTAAAGGCCATCCCGAGAAGCCAATGCCATCATGGGTGAGAGAACTGTAGTGCACATAAATCCAATTATGTCATAATGAATTTAGATTTTTTTTTATTTGTGCTGTAGGTTATGCCTTCCTGTTTAATTTAACAATGTGCAGTGGGGTTAGAGCTCCCACTGACCCACGTTTGGATCTCGTTCTGTTAGGTCATTGGGCACTACGAGCGACCCGCATTGGTCAAAAGACATTTGCATCATGGAACTGCAATATGAAAGAGATACTGTAATTACTCACTGTGCACCATCTTTAATCATATCCCAATCTATCAATGGCACTCCCAGCTCCACTAATAAACGCTGCTGCACTGAAATCAGGTGGAGATTGATGGCTTAATTGTGGTTTCAATGGCTGTTACACAGGTAGGCCCTGTGTAGAGTGAAGCGTATATATTACAGTGGAGATGGCATTAGCAATGCGTTTTTAATTCGTTATTAGTGTCGGGTTATCTAAAATGTCCCCCTATATTGGACTTTTTCTAGTAGTGTACCTCTGTGTCCAGAGGGCCTTCTCACTCCGTTGGTCTTCAGTTCCTCGCAGCCATTTAATTGACCATGGAAATAATTAAAAACTCCAAGGTTGACAAATTCTTTGCACACAATCGCAACAGCAAGGAAAACTGAGTGATGCAATGAGACGGTGGGGAGTCAAGCCTATATCAGAGTCATGGGTGAATAACAGTAAACAGGAAAGGGGTGAACGATGCCAGTTGGTGATTTTTGGATACAGGAGCAGAGTTTGGCCTGTGTTACCCAAATAGAGGCTTGCACTGTAAACAGCAGCACAAACTCCCCCTTTGCATCCTTGTTGATGACAGATTGATCAGACCACTTGTGTGAAATGTAGTGTTGCATGGTATAGCAAAAATTCAATACTGTTTCGATACAGAAAAAAAAAACAGTTCGATACTAGAATTTTTGTTCCGTTCGGTACCTCTGTCAAATGTCTCAAGTCTTAATGATCGAGAGAATAAAGTTGGTCTAGTGATTTCTGTGAATCAGCAAGAGGGAGTTTTTTCAGGCACTTAACTTTTCTCTGCGTATTATTAATACTGCAAGTTCAACTTTTGTACAAGCAGATTAGAATATGATAACATTGCTTTTATGTATTTAAATTATCACTGTAAAAAAAGACAAAATTAAAAATAAATCATGACATTAAAATGACTAGAAAGATAGATGTATAGTTTTTTTTTTTTTTTCTTTCCAACCCACACAGCAATAAACACATCCGCGGAACAAGTGCAACCAAGAGAAAGAATATAATAATAACGGTGCTTATGTGTATTTAAATGATTACTGTAAACACAATACAGACAAAATAAACATTTTTTGATTACAATTAAAGAACTAGAAAGAGAGTTGCTAGAATAAGCTTTTTCAGACTTGCACAGTAATAAACACAATGTTTTGAAAAATGATCACAAGCAAGATAAAAAGATATGAAACACATACACACACACACACACACACACACACACACACACACAAAACCTGAGCTTCTGAAATGAGGCCTGTGTTTAACCCCAACATAACATTAGACAGAAAATAGAGGAGCATCTTAATGAAAACCATATTCTTGGAGATAGTCAACATGGGTTTAGACGAGGCAGATCATGTCTTACTAATTTATTAGAATTTTTTGAACATGCAACTGCAGCTGTAGATCAGGTGAAAGCATATGATATGATATACTTAGATTTCCAAAAAGCTTTTGATAAGGTTCCACACCAAAATATTTACAAAATGTCATTTGGATTGGGCAGGGGCGGAAGCAGTGACAGTTTTCAGTAATGCTTCAGCATGTGGGATTCATGGAATTTAAAAAGTATTTATTTTTCACCGGTATGCAGACATGCTGAAGGTTTGTGTTTTGTATTCAATTATTATAATGTATAATTCCTTGAAAAAACTATGCTGCTGTTCTGTAACAAATGACCTGCTTATGAGAGAAATATTATATTCTGTTATTTATTACAGTGCTGTAGTTTTATAGTTAGATATTTTGTTTTTCAACATATTGTTCAGTGTTGAAAAAAAAAGCCCAATGGTTATTCTGTGCCTTTGGCTGATACATTTTTTTGTTTGTTATTGTGCCGTGGTATCGTTTTCAGTATCGAGTATCGTTTCGGTATCGCGTATTGTGATACTAAACCTGGTATCGGTATCGAAATGCAAATTTTTGTATTGTGACAGCACTAGTGTAATGCATATCTATCGTATGGGAGGGGAGGCTACCTGGCCAGTCATTAGCTTTCCAAATTGCATAAAAGATGAATTACGAAGAATTACGGCACAGTCAGGGTGCCAGGACCAGTCCCGTTCCCTGATACTGGTGTAGTTGAATCCTGCGAAAGCAGTACAGTAAATCAAAATGGTTTATAGCTCTTGAACTGGAAATATATGTATTTTGTTGTGTAATTTCATTTGTGGTGCATCATATTGTTTGCGCGATACCTCCTGTGACTGACCCCACCAGTAGTTGCGCCACTAGGGTGCGTCTTCTCCCAGATCAAAGCAGCAGTCACTCGTTTCACAATCGGCTCTGCTTATAGCATGGACTGCAGGAAGTAGCGGCCCTGCTGGTGAGTGTGGACTAGGCAGGGGAGTGCAGGATGTAACGCCCCTGCTGGAGTACGAGTCTTGAGCAGGAGAGTGCAGGACTTGGAATCCCTGCTTGTCTCTCTCAGTCACACACACTTTTAAGTAAAGTAAATTAAAAAATAAACTACAAACAGTCCAATAAACTAAACACAAATCTAACTCCTCACCTCTACTGTTCTTACATTGAACATGGGGTTGTGTATCTAACCCCTGGCAATGTTGGGAAAGTCCATTGTTCTTAGCGCAGACTAACAATAAACTCCTTCCCCACAGCCACCGCCCTGACTGCTCTGCACTGCTTTTTTTATATACCTGGCTCTGCCTTCCACACTAATGCCAGAGCAGTGGATTCTGGACAATGCAGTGTCCTGGCCCAGCTGCCATGTTTTTAAAGGAACCCAGTCCCTTTTTTCTCACACTCCCTATATCTCCCTGTGGAAATATAACCAACAATGTGCTTTGTAACCATAATGGCGCATGTCGTGGGTTTGGCACAGTGACCACACAGAGGGGCCCTGCTTTCGGCTTGTGCTTGGGATCAACCAAATGTGCTTTGCCTAATCTGTGGGAGATACTTACCGCAGGGCCTTCAAAATCATCTCTCTCACACCCTTCTGCACAATGGAGTTCGCAACTCTGTATTGACTTCTTTAAACATTTCAATTCTACTTCACTGAATAAGAGACAGAGGGTTACAATATGAAAGTGATTACAGGTCAGCCCTGAAGCCTAGGGGAGATCAATAGTTATTTATGTGTGTGTGTGTGTGTGTGTGTGTATTTTATTTGTAATTTATATTTGAGGCTATTACTCTATATTGTAAGAATACAGGTAGCTGTAGTATTTATACAGATACACATATTATCCACAGGTTATAATCTGGTCTTTGTCAACAATTTCACTCTCGTAGATTTGAATCCTATCCACTAGGGTTCACTGAGTCATTGGCCTCAACATGACCTCAAGGGGCCGTATCTGTTTAATGACCTATAGTACGTGAGGACATCTGCTGCTTAGAGGACCAGATGCTTGTGCAATATGTACATGAGACAAGCTCTCGGGATGCTCAAGATGTGAGCGGCGGCTGTGATTGGTCAATTTGAAACAGGGATAGAAAATGGAAGTAGGAGGCCGGAGGAGGAGGGATGAACGGGCTGCTCGAATCCACACCGATCCTGCCCGGTCATGACAGATGCTGTAATTCAGACCTATAATCATATGTTATTCATTTAAAATTTTGGCTGTATTACAAACAAGATTACTGAACACTTTTTGATTTGAGGAAAAAAAAAATACTTGAAAGAGATTCAGTTATAATTCTTTGAGGATTATCTGGCAATCATACTTGAGAAAAATTGCCCTTACACCTACATCCTCACAGACACATTTTATTATTATGATATTTCTCAGCAGACACCCTTATCCAAGGCCGCTTACAATTGTTACACTACATCACATTTTTAAACACACAATTACCCGTTTCTACAGCTGGGTTTGTACTGAAGCAATCTAGGTACAGTGTAGCTCAAGGGTACAGCAGCAGTGTCCCCCACCTGGGATTGAGCCCACAATCCTCCACTCCAGAGTCCAGAGCCCTGACCACTACCCCACACTGCGGCCCCTCAATTCCCAGATTGATTTGAATGTTACACAGGACACACTGCAGATTTCCATTGGGTGTATATTCCAGTCACCACAAACTCAAACAAATATGCCGAGTATGCTCACATGGTGAAAACAAAATGCTGGGCTTGAATTTACAGATGGCAACCTTCGAATCCAATTATCAAAAATGTGCCGTCGCCGCTGAATAATTGTTGGGGAGAGAGAGAGAGAGAGAGAGAGAGTGAAAATAAAAAACGTCTTACCCTTCTATTTTGCACTCCTCCGGTCAAGTGTGCCGAAACCTCCTGTTCTCTGTGCCTTAAACTAGTGCGGGTGTGACTTTGAGAACAGATGCAAAGACATTCCTGAGATGCTGCACATTTTCGGTCTGAACTGCGCGATGTGTTTGTTTAAGACGGAAAAGAATTCAGTGCATCGCTTCAAAACGGCAAAGAATTCGAGGGCAGGGAGGACCTCTTGTGTGCGTGGAAGAATGCGATGAACCGGGCGACCTAGACCGATTAGATGCGTCTCTGAAAAGAAGGTCTTTGGAAAGCACACCTGTTATATAAAGAGAGCAGGAGAGAGAGAGAGGGAGAGAGGGGTGGGGGGTTTGAAGGCCTCTTTGCCTTAAAATGCACACAGCTCTGCTCTGAAAGCGACTTTGAGTAGAATTAATTTAGATGCTGATTTAAAAAGGTGTTTGCTTCTCAATTGTGGTTTGGTCTGTGGGGGGAGGTGGTTGGGGGGAGGTTATATGTCTTATCTGAAGTCTACAGCCCTGTTGTCTCTCTCTCTCTCTCTCTCTCTCTCTCTCTCTCTCTCTCTCTCTCTCTTCTAGTCCCCCTCCTTCCTTTGCCTAAAATGAAAAGAGAGAGACATTAGGATGATGTGAGCGCATCTCCTGATGAGCATTGATTTATGGCGCAGGGCTGAGTGTCGGCCTGCCTCCTGCTGGCTCTCCCCGCTCCACTTTGCCATGTTATATAGCACCTGAGGGAGAGCCAGCGGACTCTCTCCTCCATTTAAGCACTCCCCGGCCTCCCCTCTCTCCCCCATCAGCCCCTCTGAATAAATAACAGCCCGAGCGCCTAATAGAGCCAGCGAGGAAGTCTCTTGTTTTTTTTCCCGTTTTCTTCTCCCTCCATCGTCTCGCTCTTCTCATCCGCTCTGCTCCTAGATGCAGAGCGATAGTCAATTAGAATTTAGTGTGGGATTACTCAGTGCCGGGGCCCACTCTCTTCCCTCCCTCCCTCCCCTCCCTCCCTCCTTCTGCTGACTGCTGCAGCTTTTCTCTTTTCTCAAGAAGAAAAAGGAGACGGGGAAGAGAGGGAGAGGGTGGGAGATGACTCCTGAATATCCACGTCGATGATGTGCTTTCCTTTATTAAAGACGGCCAATTTATTTGCGCCGGAAATCCGCTGCCCTGCCCCTGCCCTGCCTCTTTTCAAATGTCTCAAACTGACCCTTTGCTCACGTAGAGGAAATAATCTCGAATTCCGCTTTAAACCAGTTTTATAATACAAGAGGATGCTCGCGGAACGGGGAAATTGGCGAACTATGTCAGTCCCCCCGTAAACGCAAGGTTAATAGAAAGACGCAGACGAGACGAGAGGAAGACGTTCAATCAGGTGTGATTGGTAGCACTTGTATACGATGAGACGATGCTCACACAACCGATCTCTGATCTGATTCCATATCTCCGCGCTTTGGAGAAATCAGGAGATGATGAATAAAGGTTTTGAATGTTCTTCATTTAAAAGATGGGGGGGGGGTTGGGGGTGCAACATGTTTGCCCCACACACACACAGTGCAATTCGTATCAGATTGATGGCAGATTGTGTACAGTGAGCGCTGTAATCAGTAAAGCGCTGAGGAGCCGTGGAAGTGATTGATTCGGGTGTCCTGTCACACACGACGCGGAGAACACAAACACAGGGCGCTCTCTCCACGGTGCAACAATACCTAAGAGTTATGTGACAGCCTTGCGTTTTGACAGATGCTTCAGCGTGTCCTCGGCGCTCCTTGACGCTAATGGACAGGCTTCGCTGGCGCGGTTGTATTTTTACACTCCGTGTTGTCTCTCTCTTGTCAGCACCTGACAGCTCTCACAGATATGTTTACAAACGGAAGCGTTTCCTTTCCCGTCCCGGCTTGGTCTTCGGCAGCCCAGATGGACGTCGCTCAGTGTCTGTGTTTTCCTTTAGGTGTGTCCAAACGCTCCCTCTCTGTGTATCAGGAGATCAGCCGTGTCTGCGTTTCGCTTCCCCAAAAGCACAGGCTTACAGGCCGTGACTCAGCTGGCCCCACTGTTTTACCTCGACCTTCCAACCTGCAGTGAAATCCTAGCACTTAATCCTGATCATAATCTGTCATTTTGATGCAGTGGTTTCCCGAGAGCTTATTTGCTGGATCAAGAGGCTCATGGAGAACACCAGACCTCCGATTTACTGTAGCCACGATATCACGTCTGTCTCAGATACAGTCATGGTTCGATGTTTGTATTTAGTCTTTGTTCATTGTGGGAGCAGCATTGTAGGATCAACACAGACAAAATCAGTTTAGAGTGGGAGGTAATAAGTAAAAGGTTAAAGTAAATGTAAAAATTACTGGCACACTTAATACATCAGCCCCCAAAACTATTATTATAACAGCATAATATGGAGGTAGGGGGTGCTAATTGGAATCTGGCTTCATTTACCTCGTCTGTGTCTGTCTCTTTGCATCGGTGTGTCTGAGTGTGTGGGTTTCTGAGTGAGTGTGTATGTGTGTGTGTTCGTCTCCAAACGCCGAGGAGTCAGCCGTCATGTGAGATTGTCACATTAGAGCAAAACGGCAAAATCTCCAGCTAGACTGTGCTTGGTTTTGGCCAGACCACCACCTGCAAAGCACAAAGCCGCAGACTTCATAGACGCCCTCGTGTTGCGTGTGAGATCCCGGGAGTCCCCGTGACTGTGGAGCGACTGTGGCGAAATCCGAGATCTGCAGACAGGGTGCGTGTAAAGTCTGTGACACGTGTGCACCGCTCCCCAGCTCTCCCGTGCAAAAAGAGACAGATGCAGGCTGCCTGGCTGTGCATGTGATCATTCCAGCACCTGTAGTTTTCAGTTGTCGGAAGATCAGGTTTAAAACAAATCGTCAGGCAAAATTGTGAGACAGGAGACATGAAAAATAGAAACCGCTGATCGCTTTCATTTCGAAGACTTCCAGCAAGATCACAAACTGGGTGCTCAGTGCGTTTCGAAATAATTTGTGTGTGGATCGCTTGGAGGGGTGTGATCGCAGGGGTGTAAAGTGATACAATGCTGTGAAAGGATTGTATCATAGTACCTGAATTAGTTTCTTTACTTCAAAATGAGCTTTGCAAGCAGCTCCTTAAGTTCCTGCATCTGAACATTATGCCATCGGTCTGTGGTGGTTGTGGTTCTTGTGGGAACTGGTCTTAGAACCAGGAGACAAGATTTAGATTAAAACCGATCTCTTCATATATGAATAAATATATAAAGTAGGGGTTGAGTGCTGTGGGTGTCATCTTCGAGATCCGATTCGCTGGGCTCGTGCCAGGCAGCTTTGGTTTTCTAACCTGGCGCTGGGAGAATCCATCAGATGGTGTTTTTGTCTGGAGAGGCAGCGTCAAATTAGGAGCAATTAGCCATGGCAAGGCGGGTTTTACCAGTCTTAATTTGCCAGGAAGGTTAAACCAGGGATGACAAGTCGGCAGAGAGGGAGGGCAGTGGCGGGGGGGAGCAGTGCACCACCCCGTGTTCAGACCCTAATGGGCTTAATTGAGTAGAGAAAACAGTGGAATTAAGCAAACAGTCGTGGCCTGACATCTTATCCCAGGCGCCTCGTGCAGAAGACAGATGCCTCTGTGTGGGGATCAGATTATGGGCTCTCACAGGACTTTTATATAGCCAGACAGCAACACATATTAATATTAGTATTATTATTATTAATAATAATAACATATTTAAAACCACAGAACACAGTTTTTCATTTAGTATTTTTATTTTGTTTTGCCTGTTTGCTGATTTTTGTATTCAAAACCTCAGCTGTTTCACCATGTCTATTTAGCTTGTTTTCTTGTTAGTTTTCACTGTTTTCTCCACCCAGTAATTGGGTATCTTCAGGCTGCCTGCAATTTGATTGATTTTATTAACTTAAATGGATGTTTTTTTTAGTGTTCGTTGCCTCTCATCTCTTGACCACATTGCTGGGCCGGCTGGGGACGTGGGGGGGAGCGAGGCAGTCCACTTTTAAGCAGTTTGTGTGGAGAATCTGATTACCAATCCATCGCCCAGGGCGTTTGAACTCCAGAGCTTGCGTTAAAGACCGGCCGCGTTTCAGACATCGCCGGTCCCCGAAGTCCTGGTGTGGCCCTTTTCACAAAAGAGGCAGAGAGCCTGAAACGCGCACAAAGCTATAAATATTCCTCAGATGCCCTTTTTCAATCGGCGGGGAGATTTGAGACGGGTTAAGCCAGAGGGGGTTATAAAAAAAGAGGCAGCGTTAAATTAAATATCTTATTCTTCTTTTACCGCAAGGATTCTCTCGGATAAACACCCGAGGGAGTTCAAATGAGGCGTGCCTCACAAACACGGTGTACGGACTGAAGCTCTCAGACGCTTGTTTTGCCCTTTCGCGATACATGACTACAGGCTGAGCAATAAACCATCTTGGCGGTCTGAAGTGCCGTGGGTCAGCGCCGCATAGCAGACGAGGCAGTGAAGGGTTGTGTCAGTAACAGACTGGGGGGGTTTCTATATGCGGCACTTTTTTAATGATTCGTTTTTTCTTTCCTTTTCATAGAGCAGAACTAGTCTCGTTCACAAGCTTACAGCTGATAAAAGGCATCTTACACACAGACTTTCCTTCCCGGAGTGTTGTCTCTCTCAGTCTGATCCTCAAAGGCGCTTTACAGCTGAGTGTTGTATGCAGCTTTTGCACCCTTCCTAGTGGACTTTATCTCCCATACACATACCTGAATGATAAAGTGCTTGGCAAATTCAAAACTCATTTAGAACTACAAATGTGTTTGATTAGTTCTCTTGCTTGTGATATATAGGAGTTCCTGGCTTTATGAGCTGGGGTGCCACTGTGATTACACCGTGAGAGAACTTTCCCAGATTCCAGTCAGAGGACTGTAATAGTGTTTTTAATATTTCAATTAAAAAAGTTTCGACCAAAACAAAGCGGAGAATGGAAACAGAATGTAATCTATCAGGTAGGAAATGTCTTCTGCAACAACAAAATCCTCCAAAAGGGAAGTGTTCATATTATAAAACACAGGGAGATGCTCTCTATACTGGTATCTTTCCACGTGACATGGCTGAGTCTGTTCAAACAGTAAAGAAGAGCTTTTTCATCGCAGAAACAGGGAAACACAATATCTTTAAGCTGCATGGGGAAGGAGGCTTCACAGGGATGTATCCGATTACGATTTAAATATAACACTAGGGCCGTTCTCCCACTTTGTTGTCCTTAACGACTGTAACATTTTATTGTTATCCCTAAACGTCCCAATTTGCCAACCACACGTTTCTGCTGACATGATGGTTCAGCTCGACGCACTCTTCCGTGCAACGTGCTGCTAATCTGCAATCCATCTACGTTACAGCAGCGTATTTATCACACAGACACACCGGTGTGCAACACACTCAGCAGAGATGATCAAGTTTTTGACCCCGACTGCAAGTTTCTTGCGGAGGAAAGCAGCTTCAGAGCCCAGACTGAACTGAGAGGGTTTTCCTTTCTGTCTCCATGGCATCATGGCTAAGTGTCCTTAAGTAGGGTTCATTTCCTGCAGCAGAAACTGAATGGCAGTCGTTTTAAACATGTGCTAAAGTTGCTAACCAGAAAGCTAGAGGAAGACAGGCAAACTAATCCTTATTTCTTTGGGTGTCTTCCCCCCACCTCTCTCTCTCTGTATCTCTCTCTCTCTCTCTCTCTCTCTCTCTCTCTCTCTCTCTCTATCTATCTTCCTTGGACACATGCTGTTTTCTAATGTGCTAATGACTGCCTCATAATTCCTAGCCTTTGTTTGTTCTCCCCACAATTGATCCAAGCCGGGATTGATCGCTCCCTGGTTTGCCGTTTCTTTCGTTATTTTTTTATTTCCCTTTCCCCCGGTCCCCCCTGCCTTTCAGAGCAGCCAAGAATTAAAAAGAAGTGGCATCCCACACGAATGAGGTCACCCTCAGGAAAACAAATTCGAATTAATTAAGCAGCGATCGATTGCTCTCTCGCACGGGTATGTCTGCTATCAGAAATCTCCAACTGCCTCCAACTTCCAATAATCGTTGAACTACCACTCACACTTATAGTTGTGTGTGTGTTTGTGTTTGAGGGAGACAGTGGGGAGGGGAAGTGTGACAAAATATTAACTGTTTAGACACTAGTACAAGTGCAACACGAACTGGCCATAGATATGAATAGATACACAGATATGGTTGCAACTTAATTTCATAAATGACCATCACAGCTCTCATAGATCCAGACGTGCATGAGGTTAGATCCGTCACATTTCAATTTGTTGTTACAGTGCTACAGTGTCTGTATCAAACACTGGTCAGTCTATATCTAGATATCTACACTATATACATCCAGCTGAATCTACTGCAAGCACATCTGCTTTTCTTCTCTAGTTTGACAGGCACGCAATCCTGGCAGGGACACCTTGTGCAAAGCAGCAAGAGACACGCACGATCAATTGATTAATGTTAAGTCTGTGTAACGCTGAAAAATAATAATATCGTCCCACATAGATCACAGCACTATCTCGTAGATCAAGGTTGAGGATCTAGCCGTGGACGTATGAGCTAGAGCTGCCACCCGCCGAGTGAGAGTGAGAAATTCGGTGTGATAAGAAGATGGCTGTACACTAATACCAAGTGAGATTAGATAACATTAAAGAACACGGCTCAGAAACAGGACAAAATAAAATATTAGGTTCATGGCATAAAGATATGCTCTTAGTTTTAAGAGGATACCTTAAAAGAGTACTCAAAGTATTCAAAGTCGTAGATCGTGCGACTGTCAGTTGCAAGGGAAACCACTGTCTGCGCAGGCAGTTCATGCCTCTTATTTGTGAAATGTAACACATTCCTCACTTTCTAGTCGAGAGATGTATTATGCATTACCTTTACTGCTGAAATGACAGTAATTATGTAGCATACAGTTAGTTTTATTGTATTGTTTGAGTTATTTTATTAATATATAATCGTGGGTCTCTCTCTCTCCCTACTTAGAGAGAGAGGGAGAGAGCAAGAGAGACTGTGTGTGTGTGTGTGTGTGTGTGTGTGTGTATCATCAGCCTGTATCGATCCCCTGCAGGGTGAAGGCCTCCCCAAAGTGTTTTCTGTCACATTTTTTGGTTTGCTCTGGGATCCATTCATTTCTTTTCACTCTTCTTGTTATTGCAAGCAGACATTTTCCCATGCTCCTTTGTGTCATCCTCAGTTTCCGTAACAGGTTTCACAGCCATAAGTGAGAGCTGGTAGTCTGCATTGATCAGATATTTTTTCCCACTGCAATCCATACACTCTTCTTTTGATTTCTTCCATAATACCTTTGCCGGAGCTGATGTGTGGTTCAAGGTTGACATAACTTTTGATGTCTTCGAGTATCCGTGGGTTTAACAAAGCTGCTAAACATGACTTTGCTTTCACTCAGGTTCATTTTCAGTCCAGTCTTCTTCCTGGCATCTCACAGTTCTTGAACTTGCAGTGGCATGGCTTCAAGTGTTCATACCCTTGATCCATTGTAGCAAAAAGGTTTGCAACAGTGCAGTGCAGTGTGGCAATTATGTGTAATTATGTGTACAATTGTAAAACTAAGGACACTGCAACGGGACATAAAATAGGTTTTACAAATGACAGCATGTTTTATTTAAAAAAACACACAAAAAACACAAAGATCACCTTTACTCACACCAGTAAGTGTCTCAAAATAAAATCCCACAAGAACAATCTTGCATAAACGTTCTGTTGTCGAGGGGTTTAATCGGAAGCTTCTGGAGCTTTTATAGAAAATGTACCTAACGTCACCCATTTCCACGGGGTATAAAGCAGGGCTGCGCACAGTAACAATCCATTAGTGTCATTCATCAATTTTTCAGGTTTTCAGCCTTCAATCAGGGAAATAAAGATGGCGTTGCTCAAAGCCCCCAACACACCTGCACATTGTAAAAAAACATCCTGTGTCTTTCTTTCTCATTTGTTTGGTTTAATCCAGCTCTCTGCTCTTCTTACCTATCAGTTTCCATTTGCAAATAAACACAATACTGTGACACGTTTTTATTACTCACTAGTTTAGCATCACGTAGATATTTGACCTTTTATTTCCACCAGTGAATCATGTTTTCTTTGCCTCACAAAAAAAACATCGATCTGCGTGTTTTTATTCAGGCAGCTATAGAGTCGGTAGTGAAGCCAGGTCCAGAAACTCCCGCCAGATTCTTTTATTTTTCATTCGGTTTATTCTGAGCTCTTATCTGCTTCGCCTATTTCACCAATTTCACTAGGAGGTCTGGGATTTCATACCTCCATCCAACAAGCAAGCTGTACCTAGATTACTCCAGTACAAACCCAGCTGTATAAATGTGTAAATATATGTAAAATTAATGTGATATATTGTTACAGATTAATTGATTTTCAAACACTGATATAGTTTAATGTTACTTGTATTTGCATTGTAAAATGTGGGTCTTCTTTATGCTTGGGGCTATTTTGCCCTCTCACAGACCCCCTAAGATGCTCCCACAGACCACTAGGGGTCAGTGGACCCCAGGTTGAGAACAACTGGTTGAGACCACAAACCCTCTGTGGAAGCAATCTTGTGATAATAATAGATCTAGCACTCAGTTAATTTAGTGATGCATTTTGATTTAACAAAGTTAACAGAAGCTCTCAGGGCGACATTTCACCTCTTTGAAAACAGATATGGAAGAGCTGCACTGGTCACGTGATCGGGAAGCCCTGCTAACCTTGAGGCTGTGGAGGAGGGCGGTTCACTTTAAAGGAACAGTGGACCAATCAGACACCTGAACAGTTGCATCATGAACCAACTTGACATATGACATATTTTTATGTCTCTCTATTATTGGAGAACATTTCTGTTCAGGGGAAGCAGGCAGGGGGAGACCATTTTGTCAGGGTGGGGGCACAGTGCCTTTCTAAATATGTATAGCTAAAGCAGCGTGATCTGAGCGCAGTTCTTGTGTCATAAGGACTGTTGTGTGGGGAGTGAGGGGGGTAGTTTGTCTTCAGCTGCACAAAAAATGTCCAGATAGATGCATTGATTGCCAGCTAGCCAACCATTCACCTGCACACTCTTTTTTTTCTCTCTGTTCTGCATGTCTCTGTCTTGCAGGAGAGCTGTACATCGGCGGCGTCAGTAAGAACATGTATAACAACCTGCCCAAGCTTATTGCATCCCGGGACGGGTTCCAAGGCTGCCTGGCCTCTGTGGACCTGAATGGGAGACTGCCGGACCTGATAGCGGACGCCCTCCACAGGGTGGGCCAGGTGGAGAGGGGCTGCGAGGGTGAGTCGGAAAACAATGCCATCGACCTGGCATTGCCTTGGTCTTGGTCTTTCTCAGCGCAGCGCTGCGGGACGCACGGGCTCTCGAGGATTCATGATGATGTCACGGTGATGTCATGGTGATGTCATTGTGATGTCACTCCCCTGGGCTGGGCAGAACGCTCAGACTCCTTTGACGAAGGACTGGTCTTTTGGTGAAACACCTCTTGAAACACCTTGTGTATTGACTTGCAACAGCTTTACCATCAAGGCGTTTGCTACAAAGCACACAGTTTATAATGAACAATCAATGGTTGTTCAAAAGTGCGAACGGCAGTTGCATTTAGGTCCCTCTGGTTTTGCTGCAGGTGCCAGGTGTATACTACGGGTAAAAAACACACAAATGTAGTTATCTCAGTACTTACAGGTTCAGTATTGTTTTATTTACAACAAACAAGCTACATATTCTATCGCTACAAGTACTTCACAGTTGTATTTATGTAGACATTGTGTTCGTAATTATGGGGTTTTCAACTTCCATGGGATTCAATCTCAAGCAAGTCTGTGAGTGTGCGGTCGCACATTCAGAGTTGTTAATGAGGAAACAGCGTAAGTATTGGAATGGGATTTGGTTGGACCATTCTGAAATAGATTTACCGCTCGGTGGGTGAAAGTTTAAAGACTTTCAAGATAATGTGCCTTATTGAAATTCATTTTTTTTTTGTTGCTTGGAATGTGTGTGAAGGGTTCTAAAACGCAAAAGGTATATATTCCTATTGTGATTGTATGCAATACTGATTATGATGTGTGTGTGTGTGTGTGTGTGTGTTTCTATTATAAGTGCATTGAGCTTGATATGTAAAGCTGTGCATGCTGTTTCCCCCAGCATCTCTCTGCACAAAGCAGATCTGAGCAAGTTTCCCCCAGAACAGTAAATCTCAATAAATGCATTTCACGAAAGAAACAAAGCATCAAACAAAAGAAACAAACAAAGAAAAAAGGAACCAACAAAAACAAAACCAGGATTCCCACATTAAGACTTGCGAAGAATCCCTATTCTAAACCTAAAACACAAATCCAAGGGGAGCCATCCAGCTTAGGAGGAAAGAAACTGCTGAGTGCATTGAAATACGAGACAGGCTTTTCAAGCGGAGAGGAGAAAATACACAAAACAAGGTCACCGCGAAGCATCGGGAACAGGTTACACCGGAAAATGAAAATAAATACCCCTCTGTATTACATCTGTGATAATCGTGTCTTACACATGCACAATGCCGCAGTTTGTCTTGTGCAAAGTAGAACATCTTCCCCATCCCAAACACCACCGCTCCCTTTGACATTTTTTTTCTTTATTTGTTTTCGTTCAATGCCTTGCCTGATTTAAAACGATTACAGCTCGCTACAGACACTAGCCATTATGATATGTATCTTGCAGACTGTGAGGGGAGCGTTTCGGCCTCCCCATTGCATAAGCACACATTTGTACAAGGACTCACAACTCTGCGTTCATTACACCTGCAGTACATTTTTTGTGAATCCTGTGCGCCAAATAATACCCCGATTATGACAGAAGCTATGAGTGGCCTAGAGAAGTTTGGACAGATGCACGCTGGAATAACGATGAGAGAAACGTGTAACATGAAGTCAGGCCTCTCTGGGATTCGAACCCCTTTCACTTCCCAGCAGAAGTTCTCCACGTGTACGAGTGTGTTTGCTCGTTTCTGTGCATGTGTGTTTGCCTGCCCGTGCATCTGTGTCTAAAGCGGTTGGTTGTGTGTCTGCCCCCCACAGGCCCCAGCACCACCTGTACGGAGGACTCCTGCTACAACCAGGGCGTGTGTCTCCAGCAGTGGGAGGGCTTCTCCTGTGACTGCAGCATGACGTCGTATGGGGGATCGTTCTGCAGCGACCGTGAGTGACCCAGGTTTCCTTCTCTGTTGTCGCTGGGGCGTTGGTGCAACGGCTGGCTGCCAGGCTGGCAAAAGTAACTTAAGAAACTGCTGCCACTGTATCCAATCCCCCCACCCCACAGCGATCTCTCCTGCCAACTCGCACAAGGCAAAGACTAAAGGACAGATGCATGTGGCACTCAAACTGCTTCCTATAGCGAGATGTGTGCAGAAATTTATACCTGTCAAAGGAGGTTTTCTAGATCTCCCCAGGGGAACACCTGCAGGAGTTAGAGTAGTGGCGTTTTGCAGATACTTTCACACCCAAAACTCCTCAGGGATTTGATGTTGGCATCCTCTATATCGAACAATATCTGTTCTACGATGTTTCACTGAAGTGTAAGTACCCCGTCACTGATTAGCCGCAAGTGCGTAAGTGGAGGCGCCGGCATTGGTGTAGACGTGAGGTGGTTACAAGTGTCCTCGCGTTATCTGACACACGGACCAAACTGTTTCCCTCTCATGTGACACTTGAATATATGGGCTGGGGATATAAAACTCAGGTAGATTTAATGCGCCCAATTAAAATGATTGAATTTTACAAGTGTGTCGTGGCCATACTGTAACAGTTCCTCTTTCCCAGCACAATCTGTTACGAATATTAAAAGCTCAGACCAGCACTCAGGTGCTGGGGAATCGATATTCACACTGCAGGAGGGAGTGGTGTGTGATGTTATTGAAACTGGGAAAGATAACTGGAATGCAGAGACTATATATATATATATATATATATATATATATATATATATATATATATATATATATATATATATACACACATTTGTGTATAGTCTATATGGATGAAAATTAATTATGTTGTCAAAGAGTGGGGTTTGTGGTCACAAGGTAGCAGTTTCCCAGCATGCTCTAGTTTCCAGACTCTGTTCTGAGCTAGAGAATGTTTTAGGGACCGTACTAATGAGCTACATAAAGTGGATCTCTGTGGTGCTCGTTTGAAATGTGTGTAGCCTTATTTTTTTTATTTATTTTTTAATCTCCCCACCTTTGTTGCAAAATCTTAATCCCCGTATTTAAGTCTATACAAACCGTGTAGCTGTTCGGTTGAAGGAGACCTTCAAAGTTGTGAGCGTTGCGGTGTTGCCCACGCTGTGTCGGTGCTGTGCTCGTTGCCTCCCGTCAGCTGAAGTTAAGGTGGTAAATGAACACATACATACATACATTTAAAATCAGGGGCCAAAGTGTTTGTTTATGCTGGTGTGTGAGCAGCACAACTGTTCAATAAATATATGATGTGCAATGCTCCATTAAACCAGAACGCCGATAATCCTGTTTTATACTTTCCCCAGGGGAGTCACCATGTTTATCTCTTTAGATAGGACAGATAGCGATGTCTGCTCACCAGCGCAGACGCCCAGCTTCTCTGGAACTGCACGTCACCTGCGCAGGGTTTGCAGGTGTGTGTGTGTGTGTGTGTGTGTGAGATAGGCGGTACACAAGGGAGGGAGTCTGGGGCCAGTCTTAGGCTGGTCTGAAGTCCAGCTCAGCTCCTTCCTTGAAAGTGTCTCCGGTCTGTGAAAATGTTAAGCCCCATATCCGCTGGTGCCAGCCACGTTCTTCAGAAAACCGCAGACCTCAATTCAATGAGCTCGCAGAATTCAATTGCGGCAGCTGCAGTGTGTGTGTGTTTCAGTGTTTGTGCCAAAAGAGGCTGACGGTATTGAATTGAAACTCCGAGGTTTCCCCTTCTCATCGATGGACGGAGCAATCAAATGTTCAGAAAGAAACTTTGAAACATTGTACGTTTTTTATATTTGTTATGGATTGGGGGGGTGTACGCTGGGTACATTTTGTAACTGATTGTCACGGAACTGTCGCTTCTAGGTTTGTTGGAATACATTTTTTTACCTCAGATTTTCCGTATTTTCTGAAGAGATGTCTGAAATGAAGTGTCTAGTGTTTTGAAAAGACTGGACATGATCCCAAATCTAAACAACAATATATATATATATATATATATATATATATACACTGTATGAACCTGAGCTATAAAAATACTATTATACCTAGTACATTTTTCCCCACAAACAATCAGCTGAATTTAAGCATTGTGGCCCATATTCTGGAAGCATAGGAAAAAGAGTGGGTATAAACTATACCAACAGAACAAAATGTGTTTGGATACTTGCTGTAAACTTCGACTGGGCTGTGCTAAAACTGCGCTGCCTGCAAATTCCGAGCTGCAGCTAAGACTGATGCTCTTGTGTGTAAGTACAGGAAGTGTTCACTGTAATGCTACTTGAAGACAGATCATTTGGTAGAAACTAAAAGTAAATCTACAGATTTGGCTGATGGTCACTATAGCTATGACAGTGCATTTGTCTTCTTCTCTGTATTATTTCTCTGGGTTTATTGCTGTTTTTTTCCCATTTCCTCACACTCTCTCCCCTCCTATCAGTACAGCTGGGGCAAATTCCCCACTTTTACCCTGGCATTGAACGGGCGTTGGGCTCATGTGGCTGGGATTGGAAGGCAATTCTGATGGGTCAGAGCAGAGTCTGGGAGGAACTGTGGTTGTGAAACAGCAGATGCGGCAACATGCAGGTGGAATGGACCCAGTCCTCCAAATCCGCACCAGATGTTTGCACACCAGCTAATTGACGTACATCTTTACTTCATGTGTAAGTCGCCCTGGATAAGGGCGCCTGCTAAGAAATAAATAATAATCTGTCTTTTAAGGGACTTAATTATTTAATACAGACATTTCCAGGCCAGGTTTTTATATTGTCACACTGAAGAGCACCTAGGTTATCATCCGTCTGTAGAACTTTTTTTGGTTTGTTTTAGGTTGTGTAACTTCCTCCTTTAGTGATGGATTTTGTGGTCTTGACCCCTCTTCCAAATCCTGTAGTTTGAAAAAAAGTTTCCTTTTGCTAATACACAACCAGACCCCTATCTCCACACAATCCCATCCCATTAGATCCCCAGAACAGAGACCGGCAGCGTCTCTTCTGACATATCTGCTCCAGCTTGGCATTTTGACTCCCCTTTGTTTTGTCAGATCTCGGCACAGTCAAGATCAAATGTGAGCCTCTCTCACAAGAAGGGCGTGGAAGAAGGTGGGCGGTCAGGGTATAATATACCATTGATAGACCCTCCGTTTTTTTCACCGCCATTTTGGGTTCACCTACCAGCCTTTCCAGCCTCATCAGATAACATAATTTAATTTGTAGACTCTTGTGAAATCTATTGTCATCTAGTTCGGGGCGTTAATGAATCTGATTAACTTAAAACATGTTACTCTGATAAAACGATTATTGTAGTCGAGGGTAATTTGATTTTGCTCCTTTTAATTGACAGTGATGCACAACACAGACGCACTCGGATTAAGGCTTGTGTTAAAGCACATATCTGACCCATCCACTTAGAGCAAACTACTACCTGAATACAGTGGTAACATTTTGTGTGGGGTTTTTAGTTTTTTCTTGTCATTCATTTATTACTCAATGTGGGCTTATTTAGGCTCTGAGGTACATGTGATTCTGTCAGACTGTTCTGTATTTATTTTTCTAAGGCAGACAGCTAAAGGAAATATGTACACAGAAAACTGGAGCTGCTAAATTGAAGTACAAGGTCATATCAGCTTGGCCAGCAAGGGCACTGCATTCGACAATAATGGAGTCACGTCAGACAAGTTTGATCCTCCGTACGATGGGCCTAGAGAGGTGGCAGAGTCTTTAAACTGGCATCAAACTGCATAAAACAAAACCTAGATGTGTCAAATAACATCACTTCCAGGAACGAGAAAGTGAAGTAACGCACTCTGTTGGTCGTGCCACTGCTCTGAGTGCAATACTTTCTTACTCATGAACATGTCAGCCCTCGTCCTCGTCTCTCGGCCTCGCCGTGCTCCACGTGAAAGGGATCCGACAGGAGACCGCACCTGCCCCAGTCCTCCTGCCCCGCCGCAACGTTACGGGCACGACGCCGGCTCAGTAACGTAGGGGGGTGCCAGTACTTCTCCCCAGCACTGACGTCGAACCATAGTGATGTTGATGCGGCGCCTGGGGGAGTCCGAGGGCGTTTGGGAAACAGTTGTGGTAATTTTCCCTCTGACAGCCTCGTAATAAGACATCCGGTTCTATAACAACAGGCGGTGCGAGAATTGCTGCGTGTCGGAGCGCGGCGCTGAAATGGCTGTGACGCTAACGAGCCGCGGCAACACTCTGAGGCTCTGTGTACACGTTTCTGACACCTTCTGTTTTTCACATTGGCCAGTAGTGGAAAAAATTCCTCAGCACAAGCCCTTCCCAAAATGCACCACCTTCACCAAGTTTCCTTTGTTTTTAAGTTGGTCTTGTCTGCTGTTTGACTGGGAGCTGCCCAGAGCCGAGAGATTCATATCGCGTTGACATCTGATTGGATCTCCAAAACAAGCCACTGACCTACACCTGAAAGCAAAATGCATAGAAGAATAAAAACTAATCTGCACATGTATTTTATTATTTGAATGGTCTTCAATTCTACTACCACGTCATAACTTCGGTGCAGGGAAAAATATGCTTTTAAGGAAAGTTTTTTAGTTCTTTTTTTCTTAGAAAACTTTTTTTCCAGGTGATTTAAGCTCTGGCTGAGTACCACCTTGATGAAGACAGATGCATTAAACAGGACACTTCATTGCCCATCGTGTATATCATGTGAGTGCCCCAGTACTGTGCCTAAAGATGTCTCAAACTCATATCATTCTTTTTCAGCTTTCGTTTCATTGTGATCCCCCCAAAAACAGGGACAGGTGTCACTGTCTCTGCTCCCGGGCTGCAGCCCTGCTTGGTATTCTGCAGGCTGTCGGCTCAAGCGTTTGAAGTTTGCCCAATGATATTTATAAGACGGCTACAGAGGGGTGTGTGCTGCAGGTTAGCAGGCATCCCTATTCTGTAGCTCTCCGTGCTTTCATAGTGCCAGTTTCCATTAATCTACCCCTAGGGCTGATCCAGGGATGAGTGAGTCTGGAGGAGATTATAGGATTGATAACCGAGGGGAGACATTTTAAGCAGTTGGTGTTAAATATGTTGAGAGAGAGAGAAAGAAGGTCTAATTACAGATAACCAAAAGGCTGTGCCCATGTATGTATGTGTGTGTGTGTGTGTGTGTGTGTGTGTGTGTGTTTATTTATGTATTTAATAATCCCTGTTTATATTAGGGGTTTTGACTTAAAAGGGAAGTAAGCCAAATACAATCAGTTTCAATTTCCTGGAACAAGTGTACAGTATTGCATTAATTGCATTAATTTCCAGAAAATACATCTTGAATTAACATAATTATTGTTCCATACTGGATTTTCTTCAGTTCCCACCCAACGCTTCAGTAGCCTATTAGTATTACTAGTAATAATAATAATATTTGTATATGATATGCTAATTAGCTACAAGGTTGTGTGACCTAAGTTACAGTATCTCGTCAACCAGCTGGCGTTCCATTAAATGTCTCTGCTCACTTGAAAGGTGTAGCCGGGTCTTTCTCAACTTTTGGGGTTTTATGTGCTTTATTTATGTATTTATTTCTCAATCTTGTTCAGTTTCCAAGGAAGCAATAAACCCCTCACTAATCAAAATCAAGAGTCAGGAAGCGGGGGTAACTGACCAGTGAGAAAAAGGAAGTTGTAGTCCCCAAAAACAAGCAAACTTTTTCTGCGCTAAAGAAAGGGCTAATTTTCTAAAAGACTGTGTTCCCCCCAGTGCTTTTTTTGTTGCTCGTTTCAATTTATTTATTTTTCCATTTTTTTCCACATCTGAGCTGTAATGGGTTCTGTGCTTGGTGTGTTGTATGAAACTATTAATAATTTAGCAATACAAAGTGGAGGGGGGGCGAATCCATAATAACAATGCCACTGTTTTGCCAGATAGTTATGTTTTAGTCAGTAAGGGGTTAGGAATAAAAACAAAATGGTAACCAGTTTTCCCCTCCCGCGTTTAATCTTACCGAAAGTACAGTAATTTGTGTGTGTGTGTGTGTGTTCATGCTTTAAAAATACACTTAATTACAGCGAAAGCTAACACAGAGTGGGGTAGCTTAAGAAAGATCTCGGTATTGGAAATAGAACAGTGGCTTAGGTTTTGAGAGAATAGAAGAGGTATTTTTTTTAATTAAGAGAGGCAGGGACTGTTGCCTGCCTTTGGTGTGGCTCTGTGTCTTAAATAATAAAAAAAAAAAAAAAAAAAAAAAAATATATATATATATATATATATATAAATAATATTAGTACATTAGCACGGAAATAGCAAATCCCTGTGAAAGTAAACCTCCAGTGACTTTGAGAAAACTATGAGGTTTAATTGATAAAACTAAACTATCTATCTCTCTCTATATATAAAGCAGAAAACAACTCTAGGTTAATATTTTGCACTGCTGTCTGCTGCACCTGAGAGAAGCACAGACAGATGTTCCAGCTGTAGCACTAAAATGCACTGTAATTGACTTTAACACATTTTTTTTTTCCTGTTTGGTAAGACCTTTTATATATTTCCTGAGACAACATAATGGCCCAGGGCTGGAGACTGCCATTGCTGTGTAATACCTTTATATCATCAGCCTGGGGGTGGGGGTGCAGAACAGCTGGGCCTGTAGATTCAGCAGCAGGGCGCCTAGCGATACTCCTTCCTCACAGTCTTTAGATCGTGTCCGTCTCCGCACTCCGATGACTTGCGTGGAGAAGGACAGTCGCCAGATGACATGCTGTCGGCTCCTGGAGTACGGAGAGAAGGTCAGAGTGTGAAGGCCTGCTTTAGAATTAATTACGGGGAGCGTGCAGAGTCTGTTTTCAGTTGTTGGCGAGCTGATGAACGTTGATTATGCTGTATGTGATGTCAGCGTTGAATAGTTGGAAAGTGAGAATTGCTTGCCATTTTCAGTTTTTCAGTTTTTGCAAGGGGTTTGCTGACCTGCCTTAAAAGGCTACAAGCATATCCATCAGCCAATAGTCGAGCTGGCTTGAGGCTGTGATCTAATCGGCTTCCTCAGCTTCCTGAAGGATCCCTCCCCTACTCTACCCCAGTGGCAATCTGATTCAAGCTATGGGCCGAGCAATACAAATGCCCCGCCTGGTCTCTATCCTGGATCTGCCTTGACAGATTTGCCTTTCGATTGCTGGATGAGCTAATTTTCGAATAATGAACTGAATTTGGGCGTGTGAAGAACCGTAAGCCTGATCTCAACCGATCAAGATTGGTCTTACATAAGAACTCGTGCCACTAAGCTCTGAAACCTTCTTGGACCATCATGGAGGCATCGGTGCCATTTTGGTTGGCTGGTGTGGACATAAGGGCCAAGCGAGGGCTTTGTCTGCCTTCTTGAGGGGAATTGTTTTGCTGTAAATCCAGGCTCAGGGAATGAGAAACACCTCAGACCTTCTTGTGTAGGATTCTAGGTTGTGGTGAAAAGACATTTTAAACGGTTTGCTGGTTTTACAACCGTCAATAGACCATTGTCAGTTTCCAGAGAGATCTGAAGGGGTCAAACGCACTAGCTGTTACAGGGAATAACTGGAGAGCTTTGTTTGCGTAAACCCAACAGAACATGCACAGTTTGTTCAGGTTTTGTATGGTCGAGTGCCTCGCTGCATTGTTGCCGTTGAAGGCCAGTTTTGCAGCCCCCCCGGTTGAAACAACAATCTCTCAAAACTGACTCACGCAATTCACCTAGTAGGGTTAAGGCTGCTAAGCTGAGTATGTGTGTTTTTATTCTCGCCCATCACCTGGATTCTAACACAGGGCCATCTTTGATTGACAGCGGTGTGTTGCCATGTTTCATTTAACGGGGGAGCGGGAGGAGGGGTAGAGTGGCAATTGAAGGCAAAATCTTGGGTGGGTGATGCGTTAAATCCATGCTTTGAAATGTAGCGCCGGTTTGGCTGCCAACCATGGCTTCCAACTCTCTGTTTTGTGCAGTGTTGCTCTATTAATATTGTTGAAACCAATATCAAAAAGGAGAAAACCAGTCATCAATGAAAAAGTCATGGTGGCAATGACAAGTATTAGAACCTGGTACAGGCCTCACAGTTAGCAAGCGGTCATAGAGGCTTATGGCCAACAACACAGTGTTGGAATGTGAAGTCTCCAGGGCTTAATGGGATCTGAGCTCCGACTGCGGTGTTCATTCCCACACATGACTTATGGGCCACATATTACTTATAATGATTCAAAATGATCTGGGGTTTGGGGGCTGGCTTTGACAAAAGAGGAGGCCCTGCTAAGATTTACATTTTGCATACAGTCGATACACAAACACATACAGGGCTCTGGACTCTGGAGTGGAAGGTTGTGGGTTCAGTCCCCAGGTGGGGGCACTGCTGTTGTACCCTTGAGCAAGGTACTTTACCTAGATTGCTCCAGTAAACGCCCAGCTGTATAAATGGGTACAAATGTAAAAATAATGTGATATGTTGTAACAATTGTAAGTCACCCTGGATATGGGTGTCTGCTAAGAAATCGGGCAATAATAATAATACATCACTGCAATAAAGGATTGTACTCTGGTTCGGTTATTTGACTTGTCTGGCAGCAGGAAATAATTACTGTAAATATGATGCAGGGATAGATGACCATTGATCGCTATGGGATTACACCATTATTCAGTGCATGTGTTTGATGGGTATTGAATAAGAAGTATGCATCCAACTTGGTCCTATCTGTCTATCTGTCTATCGGTCTGTTATTTAACTGCCCTCTGAGATTAGGTCTGCCGGTCTAACAGTGCTCTCAGCCACAGAGTAGATGTGTATTTAAAGCATATGCCAGTTCAGCACTCTGGTAATGGACAGCTCCTCAGTCTGTGTGGGAGCGAGTGAGAGTGGGGGGTGGGGGGTGTGTTGGGGGTCCAGTGCTGACGCGAAGTGTGCTTTTTATGATTCCCCCCTTCCGTTTAAAGCGTGGTTTATTAAATCATAATGGAGCCCGTATTGCCCAGACTGCTTACATTAGTGCTTTGAAAAATACATCTGTCCTTGTCTGCCTCGGCAGGGCTTGATATTTTTTCACTCATGTCATTTGTTTTCCCTTTCTTCCCGCATTATTTTCCGTGCGCGCTCTCCCCTCGAGGACTGCCATGAACATAAACTTTTCATCGTGCTGTCACACCAGCCCACCGTCTTGCCGGTGTGTTTATATTAGACGCTTTTCCGTGCTCCATTTTTCATCTCTCGTCGGACAGTGCTGTGTCGGACCCTTTCTGACAGTCGGAGAGACTTCTCCAGCGCGCGCTCGTTCGCTTCAATTTCGGTGATGAATTCCCTGTTTGTTCCTTTGTCCTTCCCTATCAAGTCTCACTCTCTGATTTTTTTTTCCCTTTGCCCTTTCCTTTTCTTCAACACGGATGATATTTTATCAACGTTTCCTGATCCAAAAGCATTGTTTTGATGTGTGTGTGTTGTTTGGGTGTAGTGATTTATTTTCCTGCTTTTTCGTGCCCGTCACTCAATCAAAATCCTTTTATAAAAATATTTCAGATTGCATTCATATATTTGTGCACATTGGGTAACAAAACTAAATATTAAACGCATCTACATAACAAAACAATGCCATCGTGTTTACATCGGTTATTGATCACACATAATTGTAAAGCCGTTTTGAAGCATGGAAGTAGGAAAGTGCTAGAACAATGAGTGTGTGTGTGTGTGTGCGTGGGTGGGCTGTGTTGCACAGATGTGTCTTTGCCGTGTGTGTCAATGTAATAGTGCTTGTGGTCATAGCTGGGCTTACTCGTGCGCGCTGAATAATTCTGCCATAATTCACAGCAGTTCTGTGTGCTGTTGCCAGCAGAGTTGAGAGTCTTGTTTAACTTTAATGTTGTTGTCGCCGTAGTCGTTGTTTTCCTCTTGCATCTGGTTGTTTATTTTTGCATGAAACTGGTTTCTTCAGCCCCGTTTAGGTTCTCCTCCGCAAGCAATCGTGCTGAGATGCCGGAGCGTGTTGACTGGTGGAGGAGAGGCCCCCGGGGAAGTGGGGGGTATTAAAATGAAGGGATGGATGTTCTGTTGCTTCCCTCCCTTGATTATCCTTCTCTCCTCATCTCCACCCTCTTTTAAAATAGGAGGGATCTGCCTCTAGTTAACTCAGGTTACAAGCTCAAGAGGGCTTTTGGCTTTCAATTCCTATTACAGGAAGGGGGCAGATGAGCACTCAACACACCTCCACAACAACCCATTGCCATTTAGCTTCCTCCGTGTGGCAACTAAAAATTCAAATAGATGGATTAAGCACCCCCCCCCCCCCGGGGTTCACAATTCACCGGTGGATATTTTCCCGTTAATTGATTATTCCATCATTCTTACTCTCTCTCATCCTTTTCTTAGTTTTTCTTTGTGAGGGCAGACAATCCGAGACATTCCAGATCGCCTGTTTGGTGGGAGGAGAGGATTGTGGTCCTTTGCCAAGTCTGTACTGGGACTCCTGCATGAGATTATCAACTCCTCTATGGACAGGAGAATAGGAGAGTGTGTGTGCATGTGTGTGTGTGTGTGTGTGTGTGTGTTAATGCTGTGGTTTAGTTCACTTTTCCTTTCAGCCTTCAACCGCCAAGACTGGGTTCATGTCTGTTCTAGGCAGTCCTTTGCATATCTGTTTAAATGGCAAAGCAAAGTACCAGTTCACTCTGATTTACGGAAGGATCATCTTCTTAGCAAACTTTCTCTTCACCAATTGAAAACAAATATAGTCAAAAGACTTGCTGAAGCTTTTGGATCTTCCAGATTTTCCTTCATAGAACCAAAAGGTTGACTTTTCCACCCCTGGAAAACATAAGCACTTGGGGACACATGTTTGTCATGGATACACTAATCTTTAGGGCTGAATAGTGTTTAAGTGGCCTAAATGATCCCTCTGAAAGCTCCTGCTGGAATTGATCTGAACAAAAGCTTTCCAGGTTTTTACATCTTGGCTGTTTAGAGAAGCATCTATGAAATGTCCAAGACCAGAACTTTGGAGACCCCTGGCAATCAAATGCTCTTTACATTGGTACAAATGGTAGCACTGTGGGAATCTTTCATAGAGCTGCTTGCCTCTTGAACATGGCTGAGGAAGTCTTTAAAGTCTGGATTTGCAGGATTGCAGGTCAGGTTCTGCCAATTAATGGGTGATTGAATGTGACTCGTTAAGTGTGAGCTCTGACAGCTGAATCCTGTTGTATAGAGAACACACCTCCTCTACTGCCCCCAGATTGTTTTTCCTCCCGTATTTCCTCCTCCCTTCCTGACCTGGCTCTCCCTCGTTCCCTGCGTCCGGACAGCTAACGAGACCAAGGCGCTGTGGCCGCGGGCGTAATTAAACGACGCTTCATTAAGCCAGAAACAAACCATGAACCTGCTGTAATTGTCTGCCCGGGTTTATAAGGCTATAAATACTTCTCTTAATACCCTATTGTCGAAAGGTCACTATCTGCCCAGACCCAGGGCTGAGAAAATGAAAAGGCACTGCAGAGAAGGAGATAAGAGCCCGTGTGCTTTTGTGCAGAAAGGTGGCATTTCTCTGAAAATAAAATCAAAGCTGCCTCCCCACCTCACCCCCCCGCCAGCAGTAGAGGCTGTGAATGCAGTTGGAAGTGTCAGTGTTAGACTCCTTCAGAGCAGCTGCTTCAGGGATCTCTCCACTGGCTCCCTCGTGGACTTGAACACCCAGTGTAAAGACCAGGTGCATGGGCGGCTTTGCCAAAGTCATTGGGCTTGTGATTCCTAAAACTAAATTTACCCAGCAGTGTGAGCCCCACGGCTGACTCATAACTGTCAGCTTGTTTATGATCTCCACCAGTCAGGTCTATAAAACCTGCTAAGTATTCAGCATAAGTGATATGATTGACCAGCTCTCCCTTCCCAATAAAGTGTTACAATCCTTTTGAGACCACGACACCTTGTTAAGATGTGCCACCCACGCTGATGTGACAGTACGATGACACTCGCCGTTATGCCAAGCTGGTGCCATGCCGGTAGGAGACGGGGTGAGGTCTGGTGTAGCATGTGCGTGTTTGTATGTATGTACACCTATGACCCATCCATTACCACATCCTAAACACCCTCTTACGTCATGGATATTTACAGAACTAAAACTTGATTTCCTTAGACCCAAGCCGGTTATCCAGCTTTGATAACAGTGAGTGGTTTACCAAGCTGCCATCTTGAACAACACTGCACTGTGGGTAAAAAAAGAGTCTTCTGACTTAATGGGGATCGTTTCTTCGACCTAATTAATAGGGCACGCAGACTTTTTTAGTGTGATTGCCAGAATGTTTTCCAAGTAATTATATAGTCATTACTGGCTGATTGCTTCTTTACTGTAACATATATTAAAGCACAATTAATTAATGCAGTAATTGCTTCAAGACTGCCACTTATACTAAACAGTTATCAGGAGCCACTTGTTTCATTTAATGTGGAGACAAACAGCAACCAAATGGGGAAAAGGAAGCAATTACATCCCAGTGAAGTCTGTCTGCGTCTGATTCTGAGTAAATTGTCCTGCTGCCGGGTTCCAGCTGAGAGCCCCTGTCCCTGTGAGTGTGATTAGGTTGTCGAATGATTCCCTGGTACAGACCCAGTGAAAGTCCCAGCTGAGATGCTTCTCTGCTTGTTCCCCTCGTCGGAGCCCGTGACAATGCAGATCTCCCGCTTTGCCTTCCGCCATGGCGACTTTGAATCTGGTCACCTCTCTACAGGCTGCTGTCCTGATGATTGAAAGGGGAAGGGCTGGGCATCAGGGCCGCATGTCTGTACCCGGGTCAGTCGTGCTTCTGGGTTTCATGCCAGTTGAGCTCATGATTACTCAACTGGGCCTTTGGTGGAATCAAATGTTTGGTGGATCAAATGTTTTTCATTGTTTGAAGCTCCTAACGAGTAGCAGATGAGAATTCCTTAAAGGTGTGACTTCAAACCCCAAAAGGTTTAATACCTGAAAACAACTATAATAATAATAATAATAATAATAATAATAATAATAATAATAATAAAATACTACTACTAATACTACTACTACTACTACTACTACTACTACTAATACTAATACTAATACTAATAATAAAAATAATAATACAAATACTACTATGAATAACAATACTACTACTATTACTGCTTCTGCTACTACCACTTTTACTACTACTACTACTGTTACTACTGTTATTACTAATACTACTATACTAATACAACTACTATTGCTACTACCACTATTATTACTACTATTGCTACTGCAATAGTTATTTCTACTACTACTATACTACTACTACTCTTATTAATACTACTGCTACTACTGTTACTGCACTACTACTACTACTACTACTACTACTGCTACTACTACTACTACCCCTAGTATTACTGCTATTGCTACTGTTACTACTGTTACTACTACTACTATACTGATATTACTAATATGACTACTACTGTTACTACTATTAGTAATGTTACTACTAATAATAATACTATTGTAACTACTACTGTTATTACTACTACTCTACTACTACTGCTACTACACTTTATTACTACTACTACTACTACTACTGCTACTTTGGTTGTTATTAGTACTATACTACTACTGCTATAATTGGCTGCTGTTTGATGATCAGCTGTTTCAGTGAGAGGCAGCGCAGGGGTTAACGCTGGTCTGCAGCTGACGGTCCACAGATTTGAATATCGCCTCTTCAATTAAACGGCGGCATGTAGTCGGTCTATTTTGGTTGCTTTGATTTCCTCAGCCGAGCGCCAGAGCAGGGAGGTGTATAATCCTCCAGTGAACCACGGCGCTGTGATTGACAGGACTTGTAGAAGAGATAACATCAAAGCAAGATCCTAATAAAAAAATATATAAAAAAATCATGTTTTTTTTTCTCCTTAAAAAGAAGACACGCTTGCTGGAAGGTGGTTAGCACGGTGCACGTCTGCCTTCCTGCTCTGAATGGTGCTGCTATAAAGTACAGCTGACGGAAGAAAGCGGGCGAGAGAAGCCTTTCATAACATTATTACTTGTTTGCTCTCCGTCCGTGTCAGCAGTTTATTGCTTATCTCAGATGGAGATGATAGACAGTAAAGTGGAGGGGCGGAATCTGTTTCCCCTCAGCCCGGCGAGCTGAGGAGTAATTGATGATTTAAATAGTAGTAGCTGTAGTTGTTGTGATGACTGGGGGGATGCTGGTGTTTGAGATCGGTGTCTCTCGCCGCTCCTAAGTCGGTGGCTGCGTTGAGACTCGCTCGGCGCTGCTGAAAGTGCTGACGGCTCACAATTGTTTCTTCGTGGTGAAGTTCTGAGGTCCCACTTCCACATGCACGGCATGATTGGGAGTGGGTGCGTCACTGTGGAGGTGTCTTAAGATTGTCCTGAATAGAACACTTTCGGTGCAGATTTCATTTCAATTAGCAAGCAATTAAGACTTAGAATAAAGTGTGATTGGACTTCAATTAAATAATTAAAACCTGAGGTAGAATGAAAATCACAAACCCTCCTTTGCCTTGCAATAGTGGCTCCCACTTTCTTTTGCTTTAATTTGTGTCAACCACATCAATTAAGTCAGTAGTGGGAGTGAGAGAGTAGCAAACACATATCTTGTGTAAGGATTAGCTGCAACCCTATTTCATCGCTGGACCAAACATACAGGAATCCGGATGACTGGCAGTAGTTGAGGATACAGATAATAAAATAGTTTTCATTCCCCTCCTCCCCAAAATGCAATTATAGAAACCGCATTCCTGGACTCCATCCACCGTCCATCTGCAGCCCGCAGCCCCTGGGTATTATTTACCAGATATTGCGTATCCTCTCACTAGTGGCTCGCTTGACACACGGCTGCAGTCTCGGAGTTCTCTGCGAAATCTACTCCCATCATTATCCGTTACCCTCAAAACACAGCATCACTGAAATACCTACCGGAGAGCCGGAGCAGCTGAGAGGAAGAGACGCGTGTCATCTCCATCCATGGCAGAGCCCGGGCTTTGCAGTTAATGTACAGTAATAATGCCCTGCCATGTGCTATGCTGATTGTATATCTTCCCTGGGTTTTTTGTTTGACTCTTAAGGCAGGATTCACCTTGGCATGTACATGTATATATATGTTTACCTGCAGGCCAGTGCTTGTGTGGGATTACCTTCAAATCTGTTGACGTGAGTGCATGTCGTGCTGTAACGGGTTGCCGTGAGCGCAGGTCCTGCAGGACAAATGGAAACACAAACCGGGATCGCGGCTGCATGGACATACAGACTCCCCAGTTGCTTCTGTCCAATGCCCTTCTGGTAGATGAGCAAGTAAACTGGATAGCCATTCCTTTTTAGATAACACTATATATTAAGTGTCCCTAATTACTGTGTATTTACACCGTAATTACTTGTTACAGTGTACATAGGCATAATTACACTGGTAGTAACCATATAAATACACAGTAATTAGGGACACTAAATGTAAAATGTTACCCTAGCACAGTAAAAAACATTGTAACCATGCACAATTACAGTGCAAATACAGTGTAAATAGGCATAATTGCAATGGTAGTTACCAAGTAATTACAGTGTTAATACACAATCATTAGGGACGCTTAATGTGTGTGTGTGTTTCCATTATAAAATACAAAGCACACTAGTCCATCCTAGTGTGGACATGATGCACCACAAACCCCAGGTCTGTGAGAGTTAACGTTGGCATTTTATTGCCAAGACCTCCCGGCGGCGCAGTCAGCTCGGATACCTGCTCCGGCATGGACATCTCCCCGGCGGTGCAGCACAAAGCCCTCAGAGAGTCCCTCCAGTGAAAGGTGGCGGTGAAGTCGAGTCTCTTTTAATTCTGCCAAAGCCCCGGTTAAAAGAGGCAGTGCCCCATGTGGCTATAGCAATGGCTGATAAATATTACAACAGGCCGGGCCGAGCGAGAGACCGGTGACAGCTGCATTAAAGGAGTGGGCGCTGAGATGAGTTGCAGTCTGGGAGCTGCTGTAGGAAAGACTGCAGCTCAACCTCAGCCAGGGCTGGTGTGTTTGCAGGAGAAGCATACAACAAGCTTTTAAAAAAAGAAGAAAGAAAGAAAAAGAAAGGAAAAAAAAACACATCTTCCTTCAGCAGAACCTGTTTACTCCAGATTCTTCAGCAAATGCCTGCCGTAGGTGTTCGCCTCATTGGGAGATAAACAACCGCTTTTAAATTCGGCAGTAATTGCAAATTGGGGACCTCACACCCTCCCTGCTGCAGTGAAGTGACAAGAATGCGTCCAGGCTTTTACAGATGCTACAGATCCCCCCCCGGGTCTTAGTGGGTTCCTGTCTAAAAAGCCTGCAGTGCGTGCGTGTGTGCGTGTATTTGTGTGTGTGTTTGTGTGCACATTTTTCCCTCTCGGTCTATGACTCTCGATTCCTAAAATTGTCTTTATAGGGCTGAACAGCAGCAGAATAGCTTGAGCTAAACAGAGCAGCCCGACTACATATATGACACAGCAGTGCAGAAGGTGGCTTCAGTTTGTTAATTCACCTTGGTCACATGGGGTCACAAAATCAAGTCTGCGATCAAACATCCACTATGAGGGCTGTCTGAGATTGAGCTTGGCTCCTTTAAAATACACAACTTGACACTCCATACCTTTTGGAGAAATTGAGCTGGATCGATTTCTCCAGCCAGTTTTTCTTGTTGTTGGTGTTGTTGATTGTTTTTCTTCGAGCCTCTACTTGGCCACCTTCGCTCCACAGAGCTGCAGTATGTGAGGAACTTTTCACTGCCAGATCATATCTGAAGTCTGTTGAAAAGCACAGTGTTTTCTCAAGCCTTGTTCCCTATTATCCCAGCATCTGGATGAATCGCACCGTGACTGCAGAGCGCAGGACGGGACAGGTGGGTGCTGGCTTATCGCAGTTACACACTTTCACAGGCATGTCTTCTGAAACCCATCGAGATAAGATATGGCAGAAGAGGGTCTTGGATTGGGGAGCACATAGTGGATCTGACGGCATCGACAGAGTGCAAGGAAATGCAGCGTTTGGTCAGCCATGATTTGGGAAGGTTTTCCATGAGGTTGGAGAGGTTGTCCTACCTGTTTTCTCTCCTGGACGCTCCTCCACATCAGTCATCTCACTGCTGATCCCCCAAAATGTCCCCTGGTTTGGCTCTGTCCATCTATTTCAGCATGTTGAGTTAAGTCTCCCATGTATTACACTCTCAGAATGGGAAGCAATATTCCAGATGAGCTTTGAATGGATTAGTTGCTGGCTTCCTTGATTTATATTCTGCCTTTTCTTTTTACTGATATATAAAAGGATGGCATTCATCTTTGTGACGGCTTGCTATTGTGATGCTGTGTCCCATCACCAGCTCGGCCCTCACCCCTCTGCACAGGGATGGAAACAGCCCGGGACTCCTGTGCCCACCGGCCTCTCCGCAGATGAGAATAAGAGCTCAGCGCCGTACAGCAGTTATTCAGTATCATTATTTAGCCTGTGATAGCCGATAAATCATTGATCTCTACAGGCTTAAAATATGTTGTATAATATTTAAGGGCATATAGCCTGAAATGACATTTTAATAGATTTCTTTTCCCCCTCCCCTGCTCTGTTATATTTTTATGGCATTGTGCTGTTTCTGTGAGTAGGTCTGAGTGCTTTTGCCAAGAGCATTATTGATATTTTCTCTCCTACAGCACAGTGTGAGTCTGTATATTTACAAGCAGAATTGGGAACAGTAAACACTGAATGTTTGGGGATATGCCGCCGAAAGTGCGCTGTACAATTTGATTAACGTATTCAGCCTTTGAGATGGAGATTCCTTTTTCTTCCTCTTCTGCTTTGCCTGCCGAGCTGATTCCTGTATTCAGATTCTCTCCTATGGGGTTGGACTTGTTTGATTACCTTGAATGATATTTAAAATCTTGTATCCTTTCCCAATCAATGTGAAAATAACACACACACACACACACACACACACACACACACACACACGCACACATATTTTAAGTCTCAAGGAGAGTAGATTGCCTTAGAATTAAATCAAATTGGGGGTTGGATTTATAAAGCGCTAAAATGTAACTGTCAGTTGAGATCAGGTCTATAATGAAAACAAAAATTATTTTCAATTATGTTATCATAAAGAACCCTTGGGTTGAAAGACAAGTTCCTACCTTCACGTTCCTGGATGGCTGGTGCAGTTCAGATTTTGCTGGAAAGCATCTGTTCACAGCTGGCTGGGGCCTGCATATGGTTGTTGTTACTATCGTTGTTATTTTTTTAATTAATTAATTACGTGAATTAACTTTGTGCTAGAAAGCAGTCTCGCGTTGGGTGGTAAAACCAAGGTTTGGAGCTGCAAAGTGCTGCTGATTCCTAATCTCCAACAGTACGTTGAAATGAATGGCTGTTATTTCCCATTACAATCTCAATTCAGCAATCTCAACTGGTGTTGATCGAGTACTTCAATGACTGCTGCACGGCACACAATGAAAGAAACATAAATACATCCCTAATGCATTATTTCCTCATGTCATGAACTAATGCAGGCTGAAATATGGCTACTTTTCTTTGTAATGAAAGATAAAGGATATTCAGTTTCTTTTCCTTCTTCTTGAAATGCCAAGATCTAGATTATATAGAAAAATTGACATAAACGAGTGGCCGTGCAATTTGTCCAGTGTTGATCTAGCCTGTTCTTACTCTAGGCCTCTGAAAGACTCAGATCGTTGCATTATACCAGAGTCGGTTGACGATCCGGTGCAGGTCCGATGTTCGGTTGGATTGCATCTACTCTCTGGTGTCTGTACAGAAATTAAAAAATCCACCGTCTCCGCCGGCACGACCGCCTCAGCGGGAGGGCAGCCACAAAAGCCATCGGAGCAGAAAATGTAAAGCTTCCATTAAGGCGGGCTATAGACTGGTTCCTTCATGAGTTACAGATAGTGTCTCGCCGCCTGGTCTAATTGCATTGAGGATTAGTTTAATTTGTTTTAATGATCTGGTTTGGTAACTGTATTATGAGGATTTCGAATGAGAACGCCGCCTTTCCGGGGCAAAGACCATCAATCCCCTTTATGTCTCTCTGCGCTCACCTTGTGGAGATCTCTCAGTCGGCCTGCGCATCGATCTACAGACGGGTGCGAGTTGAACAGATCCCTCCGTGGTTGAAGCTAGATTTGATTAGTCTATGAAGTGAAACATAATGTTAAAGCAGACAGTATTGTAATTAGCTTCACATACTTCAGCGTAAATTGATGTAATCACGGACCTGTGTAATTACTCAAGTATCTCAACCCATCGTGCCGGGGTAAGAAAGCAGCTGAGGGAGAATTTCATATTCCTAGAGGTTAATGACCCCAAACGCACGTCTAAGGACTCTTCAACTGGGTTAATTAATTAATTCATGGAGTTAATTAATATTCTTCCAGTTCTCAGCAGCCGAGCTCGATGTCGTGATTGAATTGCGACCTGAATAGGTGGGTGCGTTCATAATGGCGCCCAGAAGAGCGCCGGTGATTGAGCCGTGGCCATATGTGCTTCCCTGCACGTCGTTGGGGTAATGCTGTGCATCCTGGGAACAGCTGGGTACAGCGTGTGGTGTGAAGCAGGCGGGAGGTGGGATCTGCGGATTTATCTGGGTGACTTTTGTGTCATCACAGCGTCAGTCAGGGTCTGAGGCAGATGAGACCATGACACCATGCCAAACAAATGCGTAAACATAGAGAGAAATGTACACATGAACCCATATTAAAAAAAATGTCTCCTTGGCGGTAGGAAGTGGTAGTTTTGGGGCCGAAAACATCGCTCTTCCTCTGCTGTTCTTCAGGGCATGCGGGCCTCCGGGGCTACCGAAATGAAAAAACAAAAATGAGGGTGTAAAAATCTACTGAACAGATCAGAAACATGCCTATATCAGTTTCTAGATGAAACACTGATTAGACTGTATCCAAAAACAGACAAATCCATCGCCATCTGCACGTGTGAAACCTTTGAACTGGCAGACAAGTCACACCAGGAGGAGATCGCTGTTTTAACGCCTTCACACCCTTTCCACCTTATTAGCTCAATTACGTGCTAAAGATTACAGCTGGAATGCAAATTAGATGCAAATGTACAATTCCTGGCCTACATACTACAGTTACCCAGATTACAATTCTACATACAACACAAGACAAAGGGCGAGACACAATCAAAACGTTGACCTCCCGGCAGATTGCAGTACAGATCAGTATCCTGTTGCATTTATATGTGTGTGCCAGAAGACACTTGTGCCTTCTCCAGTCTTGCGGGGAGAGACTGGCCGTCTCCTGTGCGGACAGAATCTCAGCTCCTTTCTGAGCCCGTCCGAGATGTGAAAAAGCAAAAGTTAGGCACACCCCTGCATCGCCGCCAAGGACTGCTCGTTTTGTAAAGCAGATGTTTTACGGCCATAATACTAGCGGTTATTAGTTGAAAACTGTTCACTATGGTAATAAAAACACTCTCAAATTTTTCTGATGTTTTTCTTTTTTCTTTCTTAACCCCCCCCCGTCCTCTCGGGGTCTCGGCAGAACGGTGTGAGGACAACATTGGAACACGAGATGAAGCCTTTATTATTTTGAATCCCTCTTTTTATTAAATATCATCGTTAGGCTGTTATATCAGGGAGGTCTTCAGCCCACTGTAATTTGAACACCTGTTATTAATTCCGTACCTCGCAATGCAGGAGGGAAATGAGGAACGGCTCGGCGAGGCATTGATAAGGATTACGGTCCTATCCCCCCACCCCCCATTGATTTATATCATGTTGTGTTTAGCGATGGCCTGAGTCGGGGTTCACTCATTTGCATGTTCTGTCGTAGCAGTCGGTTTTTCATATTGTATTGTGCTACAGAGAAAACACATCTCTGGAAAGGCGGGCTGCTGAAGTGTTAACTGAGGAAGGAAAATGAGAGAAATATATATATATAAAACAAATGACATCACTTAAAATACGATAGAGTTTGTTAGAAATTGAAGTGTTAATTTTGACGTATCTTTTCCCGTTTCATCTAGTTTCTTTTGTTGAGCAGCTCGTCTAAAAAATGAATAAATGTGTTACTTCTCCCTGTATCTTGATCTGATTAACATTGACAATATAGCTTAAGTATCCTAGATATTCTCCCTTATTATTTATCTTTGGGAGAATGAACTGCGTTGCATTATTAAATACAGTGCGCTGGGTTTAAATCTGTCCCATGTAGCCGCTACATATCTATATATCATGAATTATACAGTATGACATATACAGTCACAGCCTACAGTGGGGGAAAAAAGTATTTGATCCCCTGCTGATTTTGTACGTTTGCCCACTGACAAAGAAATGATCAGTCTATAATTTTAATGGTAGGTGTATTTTAACAGTGAGAGACAGAATAACAACAACAAAATCCAGAAAAACTGTTGTCACCTTCTCACCAAGCTGCTTGGCGATGGTCTTGTAGCCCATTCCAGCCTTGTGTAGGTCTACAGTCTTGTCCCTGACATCCTTGGACAGCTCTTTGGTCTTGGCCATGGTGGAGACTTTGGAATCTGATTGATTGATTGCTTCTGTGGACAGGTGTCTTTTATACAGGTAACAAGCTGAGATTAGGAGCGCTCCCTTTAAGAGAGTGCTCCTAATCTCAGCTCGTTACCTGTATAAAAGACACCTGGGAGCCAGAAATCTTGCTGATTGATAGGGGATCAAATACTTATTTCCCTCATTAACATGCAAATCAATTTATAACTTTTTTGAAATGCGTTTTTCTGGATTTTGTTGTTGTTATTCTGTCTCTCACTGTTAAAATACACCTACCATTAAAATTATAGACTGATCATTTCTTTGTCAGTGGGCAAACGTACAAAATCAGCAGGGGATCAAATACTTTTTTCTACCAATGTATATATGTAGTTTCTTAAGAAAAACTAATATATGTATAAATACGGCTACAACACTCTGGGATCCATAACTTACTGGAACAGTTTTTCGACAAATTCAGTGTTTTCTCTGTATACCTGCAGCTTCATCAATGTGCAAAATAAAAGAGTCACATCAGTAACATCGCCGGGCATTGGCTTTTATTGTGAATGGGATTACTTTAAAAACACCTTTGACACTGTAATGAATGGATCAGTTGTATTAATCACTACATTTTGTAAGGTTGTAGGGTTTGTATTTCTGCAGTTGGTAAAGCGTCTATATTTGGATTACCATTAACATATAGTTTTGCTATGAGGAGGGATTACAAATATAATTAAAATCACATAAAAATGTGCCTCTGTTTTAACTATTTTAATAGTTTTAAAATAGTTGAAACAGGGGGAAGCTAAAAACCGTTACATTTAAATAATTTTGAGAGAATTTACAAGACATCGGGACATTTAATTTAAATCCAGGATGAATATTTCATGTTTGCATGTATTTATAACAAAAAAAGCAATGTATTTCGTCAGGGCACATTGTATTGCAGTCCGATGCGGTCCTTTCTCCAGCAGGATATTCGTGATCTTTTCAATAAATGTCTTAAATGTCTTTCTGCTCCAAGCTTTTCCACCATGCATTAATAACTGCTCCAGATTAATTGTTTTCCCAAGGTAAACACACATATTGCTTCTTGTGAAAAGTTTCTAGCGCATTTCTCACATCGACTGTAGTCACAATGTCAGAGTGCAGACGTCATGACGTCACAGTACTGACCCGGACCAGTGCGGGAGTCAGCCGGTACGATGTGCGAAACTGCGCTCCTGAAACTAGTCCAGCACAGGCGAAGGTGCAGCTGAGCCCCAGTGGAAACCCCCCGGTCCGGCACAGCCACGCTGAGGTGCAGCTAAACGTGGCTTATTGTTTTTCGTTCCTCTCTCAATTACAGCCTTGAGCCCATTACAGACTTAATTAGTCTGATGTCCACGATTCTTATCTGCTGATGGAAGGTGCCTATAAACATGATAGATTGGGGCTCTCACGGACCTCCTGTCTACCTTCCCCTCGCTTTGTGTGTGGACCAAACCCGAGACTTGAATATTGTAAGGGAAGGTATATATATATATATATATATATATATATATATATATATATATATATATGTATACCTTCCCTTACAATATTCATATATATATATATAGAGAGAGAGAGAGAGAGAGAGAGAGAGAGAGAGAGAGAGAGAGAGAGATATGATCATACTGAACAGTTTTGAGTTTGTGCAGAGAGCATATCGAACACAATATATAGGGCACAGTCTGTTCCTGCTTAAAGTACACTAATCCTGAGCTGGCAAATCAAACTGATCAACACGGTCATTGATCAGATTTGACCCACACACTGAGCTGCTTTTCTATGCTCCAACAGGTGCTTTCAAATGCAGTCCCTGAAGGCAAACACTCAGCAACTCCTTCTGCAAATAGATATGTTTGTATTGCATACAAAGTGTGTTGCAATTGAACCTAACTGGTGGTGTACTGATTTTATTCTTCGCTATGGATATTTTCATGCAGTGACAATCTCTGCCTTACTTTGATTTACTGTAACAATAAATCTATAGTGTTCATTGTTTCAGTTAAGACACAGTTTTGAAAGCGTTCAATCACGGCTTTGCACACAGGTGAAGAATGCAGTAAATATTGAGAACTCACAGACCTTAATCGATCTTAATTCTTAATTTTGTCACATTGCATTCCGTGGGTTTGAATCCTAATAAGAGAGGGCCAGCCGTGAAGTGGTTAAGTTATATCAGTGTGGCAGCAGGACAGGCCGTGTTTATGGGACTCGAGAGAGAGAGCCAGTAGCATGTAATTAGAAACTGCTGGCCATTTCTCTTGAGCCAAAATCCCCCTCTGCTTTTATCAGCGCCACCCCCGCCCCTCCCCTCCTCCCTCTCTCTTGCACTTCTAGCCTGTAATCGTACAGCAAGAGTCAGCCCTTTGTGTTCCACTTTAATAATTAAGTTAATAATTAATATGTTCCATTTTCCATCTCCTCTCTCCCCCCTCCCTCTCCCCCTCTCTCTTTTTCTCTCGCCCTCTATCCATCTCTCTCTCCCCCCCTCTCCCTCTCTCTCCTCCCCCCCCCCTTTTTCTCAGTCTCTCATTCATTGCCTTCATGGGCACTTAACAGGAAAGAGGCCGAAGCAAAGCAGGAAATAAAAAGCATCTGGGCTGACTGTAGATATAAAAGGTATAAAATATATAGGTATAAAATCTCGGAGTAGGAGTAGGAGTAGGAGTAGGAGTAGTAGATTGAGTAGATCCCTCACACATTTGATCGAACTCGCACACACAGCACAACCTATATGTGAAAACAGTACGGTGAAGTGATACGAACTCTCCTATATAAAAACTCGGATACGTCAACAATCAGAAACAACGTCACCGTGTCCAAAACACTCACAGACGTGATATAATAGAGACGCACTGCAGCAGTCGGCAACTGACGAGCATTTAGGAAATCAGAGGCTTGAGTGTTTTTTATCAATTTTTCTTCTCTCCTTTTATGAGACATCAAGTACCACATGCGGACAATGTGTATATATATAATTTATTCCTCTTTCCTTTCTCTAGTGTGGGTTTTAAGTTTAATGGAAGCATAGATTTTTGTTTTGTTTGTCGCTTCTTCTTTCATCCTTAAGTAACCATGTAAACGCCACTGTAGTGTGCTCTCTCTCTCCGAGCAAGATTATCTGCCTGAGTGGGTCAACTGCCAACATTAAATTAATTTCGATCTAGCCTCAATAAGCAGGCCCCGTCCTTCAGTTTAGCAGCTCTTTTTCCCAGCCGATACAAACTGCCTCACCTCCCCGCGTTCTCCATGGCCCGGTACGGAGCGCCGTTTGAGCGATGAATTTACAACGCAAGGATAATCGATGGGCCTTCTGTGTTGCAGATGGAGGAAGAAAAACGTGCGCTCTATCGGGGGTAATTTACAACTCTCTGTACTCCGGGAAATTGCTCTTTGTGCTGCGCTGGAACACTTGATCAGACGGGCTGAGAAATATCTCGTCTATTTCATCAATTGTAGGCGTTTTGATTGCGATTTTGACTTTGTTTGCCCCTTTTGTTGTGATTTACGCAAATAAAAGGATTTCAGGAACAGCTTATGATGTTGTTTTCCAAAATTGTTGACCATTATAGTGTTGACGTCTTGAGGGGATTCAAACACTCTTAATTTTTTAATACCACTTCCCCTTTTGTCCCCAACCCATCGTTCTGACATGAAAGGAAACGGAATTGTTTTACGGTTGTTCTCGCCGAAAAGCTTGAAACTTTAATGCGATTCATTTTAAAATAATAATGCATGTTCGTATTTCCCCGACTCTCCGTCTGTGCTGTTTATTTCATTCCTTTTCTTGTTTGTCTTCTTCTCTTTTCTCTGTACAGACCCCACAAACACACTATGAATCTTTCAAGACTAGAAAGAGAGATCTAATGTGAATTGGTCACCTCTTGAACCGAGGCGCTTTGAAAATTAATAATTAAAAGCACAAGGAATGTAATTTACACTTAAGAAGAAGTAGAGGACAAAAACAATGACAACAACAAGAGTAGCTGCTGTAAAAATAAACTCAAATGTAAAGGAAATCCATTGGCAGGGGACGCTATACTTTCTCCCCAAAACATCTTGGCCCGATCCTGACCGATGTTTGGACAGTAGTGGCCTATATTGGGTCTTGGAGGTCTGTAACACTACATTTCCCTGGGTTTAAATGCTTGTAAAGAGTTGCAACCGTCAAGGCAGTGTTGTGACTTTTAAACTGGCAATGACTGGATTACAGCAGTAAAGTGTGTTAGTTAATATTTTATTAATTTTAAAGCTTCCTGTTGTGAGCCTTTGTGTTTAGGTATGTTGATGTTTGTTCATACATAAACCTAAATGATATAAACTGGTAAACCGCCCATAGCCACCTTAAATAAGTCATGACAGTGCACCCCTACTGTCATGACATATTTAGCTGTTTGTTCAGACAGCCGGTGCTTCCGCTTTTACCAGAATGAAACAATGACTGGGTTATCTAAAAGAGTGGAAAGTCTGTAATCTCCAGGAGTAAAAGAAACCCATTATCATGAAAGAGTCACTTGTCTGATCTTTAGGGACAAAGGGAACCCAAACATGCATTCCTTGCTTAAAACCAACCCCCCGCACAAGCTTTCTCTCATTGATGATTCACTTTGAATATCAGAGAGCCTTCGGGCCGAGTTTGAGCAGATGCAAGCCTCTCTGTGTCCATACTATCAAAGAAACGAAAGATTCCGGAATTACAGTTCGCACTCTGTATGGGGAAGGTGTTTGTGGAACGTGACCAGACGAGAACAGAGCCGTTGAATTAAAAGTCGGCGGTGTGCTAAAACAGATGCCTGGAGTGGTATTCCTGGAGGGCCACGGTGTCTTCTGGCTTTGGTTCCGGTTCACTCGCCACCTAATTGCAATCCAGTTAATTGATTATCTGGATTAATTGAATACTTCTCCACGGGCAGCAACCCGCGTTACAGGTAGTGGCACCCTGAATCAAAAGAATCTGACGCTCTCAGCTGGAAAAGGCAATGTTATATGGGTCTAATTGATAAAATAACTCGATCAATTAAGACATTTAGCGAGAGAGTTGCAGCTGGAATGAAAACCAGAAGTTAAGCCCTGCCGTAACAGATTCCCGATTGTTTTCACTCACTTTTTATTTGATTTTCTCTAACACAAGCCTTGTTCGTACTCCGAACCCTTAACACCCTTAGATCGGCTACAACTCCAGCCTTAACCTACTGACCTTACGGTGAGGGTTTCTAATGCAAGGAGTACCTTTATTCAGTCTGTGCAGAATTGAGTCTTCACCGGCTTGGATAAGCCAGTGTTTGATTCACTGCCATGACAGAGACCAAGACGGCAGAGAAAGGATCACACACACACACACACATGCACACACACACACACATGCACACACACACACACGCACGTGCACACACACACGCACACATACTGAGTGACAGGTCTGTAGTTTGGCTCCTGTGCCGTGTCGGAGTTTGCGAGCTAATTAGTCCAGACTGGAAGGGAGGGGAGGGGAGGTAAGTCAGAGGCAATTGAAGTCCTTCCCACAAAAAACAGACCGCATATTGCGCTTTGGATCGCTGCTGAATGAGGGCATGAGCGCAGTGCGTTAGGCTGTCACAACGGATAAGAGGAACGGATACCTCGCTCTCTCACCACAGCCAAAATCGAGAGAGAGTGAAATATACGGTGCATGCGCCGATGGTTGGGAAAAAGATTAACTCGGTTTGAAAGGGATGTCAAACCCAGCAAAGCTACTAAACTACACCTGATGGTTGTAGGCACATAAATAAGCAATCAAAATCAGGCTTTTTTGTGTGTGTTTGGTTTTACATTAGGTGCTGTCATTGCATAAATCGCACCAAATGTAATATGTGATGTTCGCTGTCTGTCATGTAATTGGTAATTGGTAACTGGAAATTGGAAATTGGAAATTGGAAATTGGAAAATGTGTCACTGAGGAAATGGGGCAGCAGCAACACCAGTCTATTTAAAATAAAGATCCTAGGTGGGGGGTAGGGGAAAAAATCTGTAATAAGCACTGTAAATAAGCACGCATCCCTGTATATGCAATTTCTGTGACAGAAAGTGCAGTTTAGCTCTCAGTCCTCCCCCACTCTTTCTCTCTCTCTCTGCTAGATTCATGACAGCTGCTATATGGTCATGTACTGATTGACAGGCAAGCTACCACAGACAACAGTGTCTGTATACACACATTTATGCATTTGATGTTGCTGGCTGACACAGTGCAGATAAGGGCATCTTTCGGCCTAGCCCAGGAACTCCCCATGCCTGGGAAAGTCAATTTGAAAACAAATGACACCTTTTAATCCTTATCACCTGGTCGGCTGTGGGGGGGGTGAGACTACGTATGTTGCCACAGCTGAAAGGTAGAAAGTGACAGTTCTGAAAATGCTTTTCCAGTATTTTCACCCTTGTTTGCTTTTTGTAGCTCATAATTTTATTACTTCTGTGTATAAGCTTTCCACTTGTCTGACAACCCAACTCAGCATCACCGTTTCCTCCTGTTTGTTTGAAGGTCCAGACCACGATCCATCTCTCATCTATCTCCTTAGCTATTCCTCTTCAAGAAGAAAGATTGACCCCCCTCCGACCCGACGCTCAAAGCGTTACTTCATGAGTTATTTAAAGGACCCCCCTCCCACCACCCTTTTTCTTTCTCAATTGGCACATCTTTCTCCGTCTCTCTCTGTCAGTTTTTCCATCTGTTGTGTTGTAGGCAGAAAGGAGTGAATTGCTAATTAACAGTGACAGCTTAGGTAGCACACCTCGTCTCTGGCTGAGACACCAGTTATGGCGGTTGGTCCTAAAACCCAAAATAGGCCCCACAGCAAACGCATATCTCTGGCGTCATCCCAGGGAAGAAACTAAACAGGTGCAAGGTGCCAATGGTGCCAGTCCCAATGAGATCAACATACCTAAATAGACCAATTTGGTAAATCGTTTCCAAAATATTCTTTATTTTCAGTTATGTTTCAGGGTCATAGTGACAGCTTTACTGTTTTGTCTGCAACTGACTTTACAATATTGTCATCATGATATAATGTTGTCATTTAGAAAGATTGCAAGAAAATACTTTCATGGAGCCAAGTCATTTTCATCTGTGTTCAGTTATTATTAGGGTCTCTCTCCTGGACAAACAAATAGTCTCATCTGTGTTTAGTTATCAGTTGTGAAGGAAGGCAACACATTGTGGGCCGACACCTGGTAGATGAAATTCAATGTGGACAAGTGCAAGGTAATACATGCAGGTAACAGAAATGTCCACTATAATTACACTATGGGAGGAATAGAACTAGATGAAGTGACGCATGAGAAAGATCTAGGAGTCTATGTGGACTCCTCACTTTCTCCATCCAAACAATGTGGGGAAGCAATAAAAAAGGCAAACAGAATGCTAGGCTATATTGTCAAAAGTGTAGAATTGAGAACAAGGGCAGTAATGTTTCAGACTGTACAATGCACTAGTTAGATCTCATCTGGATACTGTGTGCAGTTCTGGGCTCCACACTTGAAGAAAGATATCGCTGCTCTAGAGGCAGTTCAGAGGAGAGCAACCAGACTTATTCCAGGTCTGAAGGGAATGTCCTACTGAGAGACTGAGGAACTGAACCTTTTCACCCTGGAACAGAGGAGACTACGTGGGGACTTGATCCAAGTCTTCAAAATCATGAAAGGCATCGACCACATCAAACCAGAGGAGCTTTTCCAGATCAGCGGGGACACACGCACCCGGGGACACAAATGGAAATTGGGCTTCAAGGCATTCAAAACAGGAGACACTTCTTCACACAATCTGAACAAACTCCCCAGCGATGTGGTAGAAGCTGAAAGTTTGGGAACATTTAAAAACAGACTGGATAGGATCCTTGGATCACTCAGTTATTAATGGACACCAAACGAGCACGATGGGTCGAATGGCCTCCTCTCGTTTGTAAACTATCTTATGTTCTTCTTATAACTGTATAGTTTTAGTTTCACATTCTTTTTATGATAGAGTTTGACATAAAGTCAAAACTCCCAATTTTAACACAATAACTCCTGCCTTGACTTCTGATGGAAGTCTAGCCTCTGGAGAATTACGCAGGTCGTCTGTAAATCATCACAAGAAGTCCTGAGCCCATAAGACGAAATCTGTGAAAATGTTAAATACACATTGAAAAATAAAGTTTCTAATTGGGTGTGAAATCTCATTTGCCAGAAAAAGCTCAGGCTTATTTGTTCGCGCTATAAACCCTTTTGGAAGATCACTCTCATCTCTCCAGGAGGGTGATGGTGATGGAGGTTAAACGCTCTTACTAGATGTTTTCTATTCAGTTTTGAGATCCACGGGAAAGTAAGCACCGAGACTCTCCTCTTTTCGTGTCTATTCTCTTGGGAAGAGGCAGGAAGCAGGGGGCCGATGTCGGAGCATCCATCACGGCTGTTTCCGCGAGTCTGTGTGGATCCCAGTGCGCTATTTTGCCACACTGCTTACTTTTCCTAGTTTTGGTTACTGGTCTTTGGGTCTGTTACGACCCCAAGCAGTTGGTTTAAGGGTATAAGGGAGACATAAGATAAAACACACAAACAGCAGTAGTGAGAGAGCGAGAAAATTGAATTAACAAAGTGATGGAACAAAAGGAGAGAACAACAGTAGGCCATCACACATGGAAATACAATGGCAATCACAAGGGTAGGATACAACTAACAAACAAACAATAAACAAACTAGTAACTCTGCTGGAACAAAGGACGTCTGATTGGATGGGAACATGAATGACGGGGATGGGAACCAATCACAGCCTGGACACCTGCGTACAAAAGATAGGAAGATTACAGAGCACAGAAAACAAATGCAAGAACACACACACATATGGGCACGTAACAGGGTCGTTTTCTCCTTATTTCGACTGTCAAATGGGCTGAACCATCTTGGCGTGGTTTACCCAGGCGATGGTAATTTAACAAGCAGCACACGAGGGCGGGGGAAAAAAAAAAAGTGAAGGAATCCGCAAGAAGGAACAAATACATGTGTAAATGCCTCCTCTCCTGGGGCTGAGACCTCGAACAGCGCATTCAGCAGAAGTCCAGCGCAATAAGTGGCTCGAAGTTACAACACACACACACACATGCACACACACACACACACACACATCTCCTGCACATCATTCAGGACAGCACCATTGTGCACTGCACTCAAACCTAATAGGAAAGACAGGGAGGAGACATAAATCTAATTGTCATTAGCCATTTGAAGAGATGTTTCCCATCCTGCACTGATAGCTCCACTAATATACTGCTAATAATACTTCACCTCTTCCCGTGGACTTTATAATAATGGTGTCCTTTCCAGTTGGTAGAGGCAGCAATTGTTTGCTCGAATGCTTTAGAGGACCCTTATCCGTATTTACCTCAGTCGTATGAGTGTGAGGGTTGCTGCCGTGAGCCCCGTATTTCACTCAGTGTTCCCCAGACATTTCATGAGGAGATCACTGCATTGTAGAGGTCCCATGTGTAGCTGGCCCAGCAGCAGTCCAGGTCAAGCAGAGGGATAATTTAGTCACGTTATGGATTACACGTTTTATTTTCTATTTATTTACCAGTACCCACCGTCTTTGCCTTCTCTCTCTCTCTCTCTCTCTCTCTCTCTCTCTCCCTTCCTTCCCCCTTGCTTCCACAAAGTGATCTAATTCCTGACTACACATTTGAGGAAACTTCTTGTGTAGAAGCAGAGGAGAGCTTCAGATAAAGCAAGGGCGAGAGAGAGAGAGCAGGAGAGAGGGAGGGAGAAAGGGTGTTTTGTATTATCTGTGCAGGGCTTTTTCCACCACGAGAGCTTTTTCTAGGTATCCTCTATTCACCACTCTAGACTGTATTTGGGTGAAGGGTATTATTTCATTTGTTTGTTTATTTCTTTCTTTTGGCAGACACCCTTATCCAGGGTGACTTACAGGTTACATGAGCAATACAAAAGTGCAATAACACAATACAGGATTCAAATTCACAATAACAGACTTAAAATGACAGACGTGCAGCAGTTAAAATGTAGATCATACAGTTAGCATAAAACACAAAGCACACACCCCAGCTCAGAGAGGTTCCCAGTGCGGACACGACGTGGTGAGGTCCCAGGTCTGAGCTGAAGGAAGGGAAATGCAGTGAACGACAGGAGATCTGACAGTGTATAAGTGATCAGGAGTGTAATGTTGCAGAGTTATATAAAGTGCCAAATCACAGAGTGCTGAGCAGCCCAGGAGAATAAGCTGCTAAATAATGTATAGCACTTGTCCATAATGTCTCATGTCTCAATGCTAGTGTTGACATTTCAGGGTGAACTGTCTCTGCCCAGGCAGCTACTTCCTCTGTTGGGAGGTGTGTGACTTTTACCCACAATGCCCCTTCTGTGATGGCAGGAGAGCACCGGTCTAACGGGCCGCCTTTGCACACTTCCTGGTGTGGAGAAAGACGTTAGCAATATAAGCAGGAATTAATATGAGATCCTCTCCCAGAAAAGCACGTGCCGTGAGAACTGACTGAAACCAGAGCCTTTTAATGCCTTGCATGAAATGAGATTTTACCCCTCGCAGTCGCTGTTGATCAATACTGAAGGGGGGCGTGCCCGGTGGCACACAGGGGGGTATTCGAGTGGAGTATAAATTATTACCCAAATGAGGCTGTGTGTTAGCCTTGATTTAGGGGGCTGACAGCATGTGCATTGGTGAGTAATTGCCTGCTTTGTGGACTGAAGAGAGAGCAGTGGGGGAGGGTGTGTTGGGTCAGCGTGGGGGTAGGGAAGGGGGCTGTTGAGAGCAGCCCCACTACTAAAATAATAAAAAAATGAATTGCCACCTTGTTACCGATTGCTGTCTGGCTTGCAGGAAATAAAAAGCATCTCTAATGAGTAGCATGTGTGTGCGTGTGGATTCATTACAGCCTCTGACCAGTTCTCATGCTCACACTCATAGCCCCCTGCTGCTCAGTTATAGGACACCAGGAGTCCGGATGAAGGGACGGGCAGGTGCGGCGCAGTGCCGACACCGATCTCATCCCCTCGTATCCCAGATCCCTTCATGCAGGTGTCTCTCCGGGCAACTGCGGATTTCATTCTCTTGCTATTTCAGTTTTTGTTACTACTCCCCAGTATTGTTGCAGTCCTCAGATCATCCCCCCTAATCTCGCAGTATTTATAGCTCCTCCGTTGTCTCAGACCCACAATGCACTGTTGTTCAGATCTCAAGCAGCACCCATTCTTCATCTATTCTTGTTTGTTTGTCTGTTTTCCTTCACTCTATTCTTTCACTTTTAGTCCTCACTCTATTCTTGTCTTGTTTGTGTAACCCCCGCCCCCCCGTTTCAGTTATATCTCGCCGTGACTTCTGAACATGTTTATATCGGGAGCGAAGGAAATAGCCGAGGGGGAGGGAAAGTAAGATCGGTGGATAGACGGAGAAATAGATGTCAGACTCCACTCTTAATGAAAGCTGCTGGGACCCCTTTTCCCCCTGCTTAAGTCCTGCCACATTCCCTGACCCCGCACTCCCGCTTCTCCGAGCTAATTGCTGGTGTGCGCGGCGGGTGGTAATTACGATCTCGCTCTTGTGAGAAGGAAGCAAGACTCGACTCTGATTAATGAGAGCGATGGCCACAGCCAGCGCTTCTTTCAAACGGTTTAAATATTTATCCTTGACTTTCTCAACCCTCTTTGCACCTGGGTTTCCCCGCTACACTTTTACGCACACAACACATGCACACAGGCTCGTGCCAATCTATATCAGTGTCTGTCTTCCCCAAAGCATGAATCATCTGCGCTGATGACTCCAGGGGTGGGCTTTGTGTCGTCCGAACCTGAGAACTCAGCATTTGGCTCCAGTGGCAGGTTATAGTGGGAGGCGATGTTCGTCTGGTCTGTTGCGTGCGATCCATCACGGTGAATGGACTGCTTAGCGTGTGTATTTGTTTTGTGTCCAGGGGTCCAACAGATCAAACCTAGACTCAGGCTATGGTTTCAATGAGGAGATATGATGCAATCATTACATACAAAATAAAAACTCCCGACAGAGATGTCTGGTTTTGAGTTCTTGCCCAGACAAGCTGCACACAATCCCTGAGCTGCTACTGAAGCCACAGCTGGGGGCAGTAGGGTCTGTGTGGTTGTGGGGATAAGGTGAGGGGCTTTAAGTCCCTGTGTGTGTGGGGGCGGAGGAAGGGTACAGAGAAAAGTTATCCCAGATCAAGGATGGAGATAGAGAGACGAAAACAAATGGATTCTTACCCCAGATGAAAGCTAATTTTCTGCACTAATTATATGAATGTGACAAATGTTAACTGAAATCTCATTAACAGTCGGCAGAGGTGACTCTACAGCAGTATTTGTATTTGTCAGAAAGCATTACAGATATATGAAGAACGAGGTCACACATTTCCAATGGTTCTCGCATCCATTCATTTCTTTCTGTATCTCTTCTTGTCATTCCAAGCAGTTTCCGTAACATTTGTGTGTTAAGTGACTTGGTTTCACAGCCATGAGTGAGCTCTGGTAGTCTGCATTGATCAAAGACATCTCTCTTCAGGCAAGCGGGTAACTCCCTTTCAACGGAGCACTGTTTCTTCAAAATGCACTCCATCCCACAATCACTCTTCTTTTGACTCCGTTCCAATATCTGCGTCGGCGCTGATGTGTTGCCTCAGGGAGACATACCTTTTGACCTCTTCAAACATCCGTTGATCTACTTAAATTTTCTTAGATTTAACAAAGCTGTTAAACATGACTTTGGTTTTTACTCGGGTTCATTTTCGGTCCATTCCTCTTGCTGGCATCGGAGAGGTCTTGAAATTGCAGTGTCAGGTATTTAAGTGCTTTGGCACATATGTCCTCAGCGTTCAAATAAGCTCCAGTTATCTTGATTCCTATGTGACTTTACGCGAAAGGTCTCAGTACGTGAAAAATAAAAAATAAAACATTTTCATAATACATTCTTTTTTTATTTTTTGTACATACAACACAGTGAATTTGTGGCTTAGGACAGGATAGGGTAGAAACATTGCGGGTTTCCAGAATAGAGCCCTCATGTAAGTTGGGGAAAGTCTGTATGTACATATTATTATTATTCTGATGATTCTCTCTGGTCTTGTGAGTAAGCGGTGGCTGGGTTAGGAACCGAGAGACAGTGATTTGCAGGAAATGAGCTGTGCGGAGCTCGTATGTGATTCTCTGCCAAGTCCTGCCACCCCAATTAACCACTCTGACCCACCCCACTCGCTCACTCGCAGACGCAGGTCGCGGCTGATCAGCGGTGCAGGAATTATCACCAGACCTTTTGTGTGGCTTCAGAGGAGTTGAGAAGCTGCCGGATCTTTGGCTTTCTTGCTTTTTTTTTGTTGCGTTGCTGTTTATATATATCTCTCTAGCGAGTTTCAGGCAGAGATGGAGGCTTTTGCATATTTAGGACACAGAAATTTTAAAAAACAAGCATAAATAAATGTTCTGGCTTGTGCATGTATGAATATATATATATATATATATCCACATCCACATGCAAATGCAATATTGTCTTCATTATGTGACACAATTTTGAAGACAAGTGAGAGAGGAAAGGGCTTTCAAATCTGAACCAGCTAAGCCTATTTCAGTGACCGAGATATCCAATCCTAAGATTAACTGATTTTTTTTTTTTTTTTTTTTTTTTACTGCTGACAGACTTCTAGCTTCCTGAACTAAATACACAGACGGGATCCAATTTCTTGAGGCAATCACCCCTCCAACTGCCACTCTCCTGCCTAAACAGAAAGTCTTTCTCCAAATCCGTGCCAGCAAAGAGAGAGCTGTCTCACTCCCTAGCACAACCCTTGCATCTCCTCCATTCTCAACCCCCACCTCCTGTACAGAGGCAATCTTCTGACATGTCCATTGATAGAGGAGATGAGACCATTGAGAACTTAGTAGTAGCAATTTCGGATACCAGCAACGGAAGCCTGTTTTGTTTCATTGAATTAGAATTTTCTATTTTATTTTGACAATGATGTTGTAGTGTAGTAGAAGTGCATTCAGCATAAACAAGGACAGCTTTCCCTATCTAATCACACACGCACACGCACACACACTCCAGCCGCGCACTGCTACCACGGCTCGTAACATTGACATCCTGTCATCCAATCGTCTTTTATCTTCATCTGCCCCGTCTTCTCTTATTTCGTCACTCCCTCCCCTGTTTCCTCCACATATCTACAGGCAAATGGGAGTCTGAGCGTTATTAACCTTTATCACATGAACTCACCATGGGAAAAATCTGATGACACCACATCCCTGACAGCTGCCCCGAGAGGAGAGCGCTGAAGCTAGAGCAGTTCAGAGAGACACGCAGAGTTGTGTTTACCCAACACATCCAGAAACACTCTCTTCGTTTTAATTGGTTGGGCTCTTTTGATTCTATAACAAATGTGTCTATTTTATTTTGTCTACATTTTGGCTACATCAGTTGGGAGTATTGTGCGGTTAGCCAGCCCTCATTTTGGCTGTCCACCTCAAATGATAAACAGGCAGTCAATGAAAAGGGGGATGAAGCATAGATACAGGACAATAACTGCGTTTGTCATTTCATTTAAATGAACACGACCCAAACGTGTGTTTAAATATTTCAGTGAGCGACAAGAATGCCAACCGATTGTGATAATTGATTCGAGGCACTGATTCTTATATATATTAGAGTAAGTTCACCTTTGCCCAGACCCAGATGGCACATACGGATTGACGCAAATTTTCATTGCGTTCCAGCAGCGTGGTGTGAGCTTCAACATTTGGTTGTAATTCTGTTTGGACGAAGAATGAAAGAGAGAGAGACGTGGAGGACGGTGTTATCCTGACCACACCCTGTCATTTGTGTTCTCCGATTGGTGCACTAATATGTTTTTGGCACATTCCCCACCATCCGCCTCTTGTATTTCAATACATTTGTGGCCGCCATTCTGTTATTTTCCATGCATAATTACAGCATATTTCGGTTCAATATCTTGTTTTGTTTCTTAAATACCCTAAACGTTTCATTCTCTGTATTCTAATATGCATCCACATTTTTTCAATTCTGAAATGCAGTTGCATAGGTGTAATTTGTATAGGACTGTTTTCAAGTGTTTTGACGACATCCCACACAGTCAAAAAATTTTGCATTATCCCATTGGCATATGAGCAAGGATCCCCTCTCTAGATTCTGTGTTCATGTTATTACACGATCACCACTGTAACGGGATTCCCTCGGCATAAGCTTATCACCGTGACATCATCCAGCGCTAATATAGAGTGTACAAACTCCTCACGCAAGGGGAATTGTCTTTTAACGCATTTGTCGCTGTGCTGGAGTGCCTACGTTGATCGGTGGCAGTGCCGGTCCAATTGGGGTGGCCAATCGCACTTGTGACAATGGTGCCGTGACCCGGATGGAGCAGATTGATGATCTTATTAGTCGCGGATGTTGTGAGGCGTTTACAGTGTAGCAGTGTAGTAGTGATATAACCCGTTTTGGTAGAGTGTACAAATTCCCCGTCATATTGGTCTCTTAAACTGGTGAGGCTGCGTGAATCGGACGCTGCGAGGGTCTGTCCCAGTGTGTGATCGCACATGCTGCACCGCATCGTCTTTCGGTTCTGTGTTCACTCTATTAATTCGGACCCTACGTTATTTGGTTAGCCAAGATCTCTAACAAGAGGAGGGTAGGACTGCAAATGAGTAAAGACAGGAGTGAGATAAAAACTGTGGATTCACGGGATGCAGGGAGTCTCCCGTCAATGTCACGATAAGATCATTTTCTTACTAAAAATCAGTTCGAGTTGAGCAGCACAAGGTAACGGGGAGTGAGTATGGCAGGCGGCTGATTCGTCACCGCATTCAATAATAGATCTGTGGGGAAAAAAAAGAATGGAGCGGCATAACAGATGTGAGATTTTGATGATGTTTTTTTTTCAGCTTAAAGGCAGACAGCAGGGAGCATCCTTGGTGTAAAACAGGCAAAAAAAAAAAAAACAGGAGATATCATTTTTCCCTGAAAAGACGCAGAAAATAATAAACCCAAAAGTGCTTATTTTGCAAAGCCTGGGCAACAGGGTAATGCGTGTATTTTGCAAAGTAGGCAGACTCCAGCCGCTGATTTTAGAAGGGAAAAAATAAAGAAATAAACCATGTTTGACGCTTCCCTCGCCCTCTGATTGATGGTTGCCTTTGTGTCTGCAGCTTTCCTCCACGGCGTCATAATTGCTTTCTGATATTATTACAAATGAGAGAATTATAACGTCCCATTAAGGCGCGGCAATAAATAACGCGCCCGCCTTTCTCACACAGGTGCAGGGAGTCGATCTCGTCGCCACATTTCTGACCTGGGCCACATTGTGCCTGAGATATAGGCTAGTTATAGGCTACTACCTGAGACCCACACCCTGAGATGACAGGTCTAGCGTTCACTGAGATGTTAAAGGGACTGTTTGTGGAAGTTTCTGTTTAAAGAGATTAACTAATTAATTGTAGAAAGCATACTGAATAAAAACTCAAAATTTGACATTGTTTTTCTATATGCTTTCGATGCATTATTAGTCTTATATTTCTTCTTCTTCTTCAAGAAAAAGTCATTCACCTGCCGACTGTAGAAAGAAAGAAAAAAAAATGCTAAACAAATACACAAACATGTGCTCCTATACTGAAATCCAACTTTATTAATAAAATGTGAATTTCTGTTAACACATTACAAAAAGCATTCCTTGGCTTGTGAAGGCGACACTACAAACCAGAAGAGCTTCAGCGCTACTATAGCCAAGAACTTTCATAAGATGTTTGCTTATTTACTTATTTGGGGTTGATGTTGTCATTTGATTTTATGGATCATCTTAGACATCAAAACCGGACCCTGGCACTTATTACATCATGCGGTCATGTAGTCAATACCTAAATGCGTTGTGCTGAAGTTCGATTAAATACACTCGATGATGTGTGTATTAATCTTGAAAAGGAAAGAAATGCAGTATGCTCCGATTGCGTGTTGACACTCCCGACACCTTACTAAACGCAGTGAAGCGTCACTAAGGTTCAGTAGCCACATCCGTATCAGTTTGAAGCCCTGACAGGAATGAGGGAACAGGGACAGGTATTTTGAAATACAGAAGCTGTTTTTTGGAGTCAGGTCTGTGTTTTCTTAACCCTTTTTAAAACATCACGTGGGACTGAAATCACGAGGGAAAACAGGAAAAAAAAAAAAACAAGTCTGTCAGGACTTGTGCAGCTCACCGTCTCCTACAGTTCACCCTCCTCTTCTGGAATCTTCCTTCAGGGTCTAATTTTCAGCATGGCCTCCTAATGTCATGTCAACCTCTGTAAGTAATGTCCTGGAACTATAAAAGCTAATCACATTTACATGGCCGTTTTAGTGCTAATGAGAAAAAAAGGGAAGGGGAGGTGGGGGTTGGGATTTGTGGGAGATAAAAAAAAAAAGCTCACCCTTCCACTGGGTTTGAAATAACTGCCTCGTCATTTTCTCTGATCAGTGCTGCTTGATAAACCGCGCCGACGAAGACAGATGGCTGAGCATTGGCATGTGGGCTCAATCGTACGGCGCGGCGGCGCTGTGAGGGGCCGCCAATTCGTTGTCCCTTATTGTGTCGATTAGACCGCGTCCCCTCCGACCCCGTGGCGTCCCGTGTCCGCTGTGGCGTATTTCTCCGAAACGCGGTGGTGTTTTCTTGTGGTAAGAAGAGTGGCGCCCGCAAACAAGAACTTCTCCTTAAGGTGCGTGCGTTTCATACTGGGAAAAGTGACCACTCCACAGCTAACACTAAAGGATAACCATCACAACCACCAAATCACACTTTCTTCCCCATGTAAGCTATGAACAGTCCTTCCACCCCCCCGACTCAGTGCTTTCCTGATCAAGCTCTAAGTGCAGAAGTCAAGCGGCTGCTTTAAATAAGCGGCGGGGTGTTTCCACTCGTTTCTGCTTACCCCCGTCTCCAGAGCGGCACGCTGGGCCGGGCACAGAGGGGATCTGTCTCGAGGCATGGCTCTCCCTTCACTGAGACTTATTAAGGTGGAGTCTGTAGCAAAGCCGGGAGCTGGTCGATTTCGATGTTCTGGTGATTGCAGCGCAGCAAGACTTGGCACAACACGGGCCAGGTTGTTTGGGACACAATCCCTTTCTCAGATAAGTGTGGACGGCCTTAGATACGATGAGTGTCCTGGTTCCATCCCAGGTCTTCTTGCTCTGACTCCTTCACTGCCCTACTGAGCGTGAATTCAAAACTTCTCTCCAGACTCCAGCGTGTTCAGTGGGTACAATATCTGGACTTTGACACATAGTTTTCAGCTGTGGAGATAGGTAGAACTCTTCTCCGTTTCCTCCTTGGCCCGTTTGTACACTATTGTTAGATCCTTCCCAGCATCCTCAAGCCGTTGTGTATGAATTGTGCATATTAGACAAGCAGAATGTAGGGGAATGACTGGATTCGTTCCCCAGAGGAGAGCAGAGGAATTGGAGGCAACTTGAAGTAGCTGGAGGTTTAGTAACAGATAAAGCAGATTCGGAGAGGCTGGATTTGAGTTCCCCAGCGGTCTTGTCTTTCACTGTGACACTAGTCCCCTAGTTTGCAGTTCACCACCAATCCGAGATAAGAAAGCCACCTTCTTTAAGATTGCAGTGCTCACAATTGCTCAGCCGGTCCAGCCCCCGACAGAATAGCTGTGTTCAGGGGCCATGAGGCTGATATTTGTGCCTGAATTTCGCCTTTTGCCCACACTGGTCTGTGCCGTGCACTGGGCCGCCCTGTGTAGTGTGGTATACAGGCTGTAGAAACCCGTGGCCAGCGCTACTGTACACTTATGAATATATGCTGGAGAGACTGCTGCAGCGCTGTATTATAAATAGACGCATCAAACGTTTCTCACCCCTCCCTCCTGATTTGCAGCCATGGCAGCGGAAAAGACGAGTCTTGGAGAGAGACGTCTGAGATAACTGCCGGGCTAGTTTGGGCTAGTACACCCCCTCCCCCCGCCCATCACCAGTCTTCACAAACAAACTGTGTGTTTTCCACACAGAGCGATTCCTATCGTGTTGAGCTCGGCTAAGAGGGCAGCTCTGACTCGTTCCTCTCGCTGGCGTCGCAAAAGTAAATACAAATAAAAACAAGAAATGGCCCAGCCCTCTGTAGCTCTATAACAAGGCCATTCTGTCTTCGTTTTTGAGGATCTATCTCAATATTGGCAACTGGATCCAAGATGTAAAAGCTGGGCATCCTCTCCGCTTCTGAGAGAGGGGGCGCTGGATTCTCACCGCAAAATAACGCACAACAGAGTTGCCGAGTTTGCCGGAGTTCGCCTCGTAACTCATCGCTTGGTCCTGGGGGGCTTGTGCTACTGGGTAGACTTGGCGCTCCTGCGCCTGACATTTAGATCACTGTGACATGTCCGTCTGTCATGTGTCACCGACCTTCTCCCCGCAGGGCACCCAAAGGTCAGGCGGACAGGATTGGTGGTTGACTCGCTCCTCTGAGGATGCTGTACCAGGGTGGTGCGGGCTTTAGTCGCAGCCCCCCATGTCTCGTCAATCTCCGACCCCCAATTCAGTCTCTCAGTCCCAATCCCGCAATATAAAAAAATGTCAGTAATAGAGGTCAGTATTAAAAGACCTCTAATTGTGCTTAATGACATGTTTACAAGCAAATACATACTCCTGCACAGGCATTGTTAACGAAATGTAGTTCTTGATGTTTTGTTCAGCTCCGGTGCCAATTAAAACTGCTCTCCTCCAGTCTGATGTTTCTGTGGTTTGGTTTAAAATCAGGCCTGCTTGTTCTTCAAATTTGCTCTCTTCCTCATTCGCACCTCTCGTATCCCATAATTTCACCCCCCGAGAGAGGAAACAAAAAGAAAAAAAAAACACCACGGTCCACATTTGTCACTTATTATCCATTTCAGGGGATTATCACGGTTTCTGATCTCCCCCACTCTGAGTTTAATCAGCCTTAACGCCAGAGCCGGTGGGGCTGTCACTGGAGTCCAGTCAATACCGTCTCTACTGGCAGCGGAGTGGGTTCAGCACAGGGCAGTGTTCCTGTGATTTCACAATGTGTCTTTACAGAAGAAGAAAATAGTTGCCATGACTCAGTCCCTTCCCAACACACCAGAGAAAGATGCTGGTTATGAATGTATTTTTTTCTATTTATGTATTCATTTCCATCCTTTTTGAGCATCCCTTTGTTCTCCGGTTTGTGTAAATCATCGCCGTTGGTCCTCCCCGGACCAGCAAGGGATTGTTATTTCAGAGTAGACCCAGGCACGGTGTGAGCGTCTCTTTGTATCCTGAAAACCGCAGAGGGATTGAAGATAAATGCGGGCTGTCGTGCCCCCTTTGTGTTTTCGTGCGCCGAGCAGGCTGTCCATTTCTCAGAGCGAGGAAAGCAGAGGGAAGGCATCTGTCGGCCTCGGCTCCTGCGAGGCCCCGATGTGCTGATGGCCGACCCAACCGTATGTGCGAGTTTGTGGAGTCTTTATATCATCATTTGTTTCTTTTTTTATACTCGTATTTGACTTGGCTCCTTTGGGGGGTCTGCGGCCCTCCCCGACGCACTAATCTCTAACCTCCGTCAGAGTTGGATGGTGCTCGGTGACATGGCATTGCTGTGGGATATCGTCTGCGTTGCCTCTCCACCCCCAGACCCCTGACAAACAAGTGTCCCATCGGGCAACAGGTGCGCTTGCCGAGTCTCGTGAGGGGACGCCCGACCCATCTCAGCACGAGGCTGGTATTATTGTTTAAAGAAGTGAGACAAGCTTGTCACATCCTGATGATCTGAGGACTTTATTGTATCGTTTTAAATAGAGAACGAAGACATGAACGGTAACATTGACGCAATCTCACATTCACACCTTTCAATCACTGAAGCCGTGCCTGCAATTACATCAAATGAAGCTTGCAGTCGAATCAAAACAAGGATCTCAGCATAAAATGAACCAAATAAAATCAAGCAACTTTACAGCATCCTATCCCCATTTCCCAAAACAAAGACTATCGTTTCTGCTCATCAGATTCCTTTCAGAGCGGGGATTATTGACGCTGCTTGACACAGCAGCAGAGGGAGATATATGTTTGCTATAAAACACATCAAGGTGTTCATATGCACCCGTTGGTGTTGATAGTCCACACTGGAAAGGAAGCTCTCAGCAGGCGTCAGCGGCACACTGCGGAGTGGCGCCTGGGGATTCTCCCAGCGCGGCTCAGTTAAATTAACTTTGGGCACCCATGCACTTTTATTCCCCCAAGGAATTCATTCCTCTGGGCTCTTGCTTATGCATTTATATGTAAACAATATTGTTAGTGTAGGGAAAATGCAAAGATGTGTTTAAATCCGAGATGTAGCATTCATTTAAGTATTTATTTTTAAAATCTCAATGTTTATACAAGTGGAAAATGAGTTGAATTATTTCTTACATCTTAAAGAACACACGAGATTTTTGAATCCATGAAAAATAGATACGGAGGGAAACAAAGTGGGTTGTTTTACACTTGCTGCCCCCTGGATAACATAATCGCTTGTGCAACCATATTTGATTCCAGATTACCTGTGACAAGCAGCAGAATAAAACTGAACACAACCCACCCTGTGTTGATCATGCATAGCCGTTTGTTGCCCAGGTGCATTACCCAGTTGTGTGATTTTTGGCAGGAATGTATACGTATTGTTGTTTTTCGCATTCAGCTCATGAGACAACTGTCACGTGCTTTTCTGCATTTAGGCAGAAACAAACAGAAGTCGTGGGTATTTCTAAATCATACATTAGAGAGCAATTAGAACAGGGAAATGGCCAGCATGATACTGAAAATTGCATTAGCACGGGCAGTTTGCTTTACACGTACCCCATTTGTCTGTTTTCCAGGAATTAAATGCACCATGTTGAGCCTGTTTATTTTCCTGTATTCTTAAAGAGTGCATTTTTCCATGAAATCTGCTGTGTTTAACCACACACAGAATGCCTCGTCAGGCGTGAGATAAACTCTGCTGTGATCTGTAAACACTCAGGGCTTCTCCGGCGCGTATGTTCCTCAAACCGCGGGGAGCGGCACATGAGACGGGTCTGTGTGCTTGACCTCCGCCCCGGCACAGAAGACTTCAACCGGTCCTGTGCCTCCCTGGTCTTCAGACACCAGCTGGTCGTGTCTAAGCAATCGTGGGGCATTGGAGCGATCCACGAGCGAAAAGAACGCCATGGCCCGGCTGGGAGGAGAGGTCCAGGTTCCTCTTGTCATCAGTCTTCTGGTGTTCATTCCACCCGACTGCTTAATCAGTTCTTGGAAATAATTATGCACTTAAATGGACTCCCATGAACGCTTGCCCCAGGTATAAAAGCAAGTCAGTGATTTAACTAGACCTTAAAACCTGCTGGCTTGTGGCCACACTGGACTGGTTTATTTGCCTTCCACCACTACCTAACTCTGGTCCTTCAGAGTCCCAATCCAGCAGGCATTGAAGGTCCCACTACATATAAGATTTGGCAACACTTATCTGCCATTTTGTTTTTCTCTCCTCTGTGCGTAATGTGTTTATTTGTATTGGTCTGTTTGTTTTCAATCTGCAAAGCACTCTGCGGCTGCACTGTGAAGGGCGCTATACTCAATAAAAAATGATTGATTGATTGATTGCTCATGGATGTGTTGGGTGAGTACCAGTTGTAGTTGTTCAGTTGAGGGAATGCTGGACCTCGAAGAGCTGAAGGGTGTGGATGTGTTTCTTCCGAGTCTCCACATGAAGTCACCAAAATACTGCCTTTTTAATTGATCAGAAGGAAATGTCTCCAACTGCTTAGAAATGGATTAATTAAGGGGTGACTTTTAAAACGTCCTGCATTAGGGGCTGTCCAAGTCTTCTCTTGTCCATTTTCTGATCATCTGTGATAGAGAACACCCAGGGTGTTACAGTAGAACCACAATGCTTCAGATGACACCTGTTGTCCTGTGTAACATTAGCATCTCTCCCTCCTCCTTGTCTGGTCCAATCAGGAGGCCGGGCTCTTGGCGCTCTGATCTGATGCCTCACAGCGGCGTGGCAGAGACATCACTGCTGCCCGGACGCCTGCTCTTGTCGCGGCGCGCTCCAGACTGGATTACTGAAACCTCTGTCTCAAGCCCCCCGCTCCCCGCTCCCCTCCTCCCTCCCTCTCTTCCTCCCCACTCCCTCCATCCGAGCACTCAAAGTCAGTCGGGCTTTGCGCAGTGCTCTCGTCTTCTGTATTGTGCGCCACTTCCATTAAGATCTCATTTGAAGATCCCTGATCCCTGGCAATGGAGTCTGTCGCGATGTGCTTCCTGCACCCTCTGTTCAGAGTCAGCCCTGAGATATTGTATACACCTAATCTCTCAGGGATCCCTCAGGGCTCCGACGGCAGTGTTTTAGTACCACGGAGAGAGGGCTATCATAATAATCACCATCATCATATTAGGATGTGGATAAAACCTTATGAGGTGTAACGTCTCATTTTAAAGGGGTGCCGGGGAAGTAGCAGGCAGCAAATAATGTTCACAGTCATTTACAATAACACGTATTCATTATTTAGGTGCAATTTACTAGGTTTTAAATAGATTCATGTTATTTTCTGTATTTGTTTTCCACCGGGCAGATGCCTGTATCCAAGGCATACAAGAACACAATGACAACATCATGTTACCCTGCTGGTACACTAGCACACGTGTATGAATAAAGCACATGTGCTGTAATGTACGGCAAACAAGAGCTGTGTGATTGATCAGTCACGCAGGGCCGCGCAGCAGTCAGAGGCAGGGAACCTGATTTGGGAGGTGTACGAGTGCAGTCTGAGCAGATGTCTTCAAGAGCTTTTAAATCCGTCAGAAGACATCCTTTCTCTCTGACTGTGGGCAGCCCGCCTTGTTTATAGTCTCCTTTAGCATGTACCCAATGCTGGCAAAGACTACACAAGCGTGTCTTATCCACCTGCCAAAAAAATGCTCTCACATGTCCTCCTTCAGATCCGGTCCCCCTTAAACCATCTCACGTGCCCCAAAGAATCGGGAATCGGTTTCCTCTGAGCGCTATATATAAATACTCCCTAATCTGATCGCTAGATGTGGAGCTCTCATGTGGCACGAGTTTACCCCCCAGAATGTTGTGTCTCATTATAACCTCTCACATCCAACTGACACCCTCTCAGTCGTTCACCTCTTCCATTGTCGTGAAAAAAATAGATGGAAGATAGAAAATCTCTCCAGATGCCCCACTTCTGTTTTCACAGTCTCTAAACTGCTTTTCCTCTCATCACATTTCACACGCCGAAACGCAGCCATCCTGTTCATCTGAGCTGAGGCCCCAGAAATACATGGCCCGTGTCAGGCTGTGAAATGTGAGACTCGCCGTCTCCGCGCAGCTGGGCTTCGGGCCGTCAGTCAGTCAGTCAGAGCTCAGGTACGGCACAAGATGAGCTTCACACAGCCCTTCACACGCACATAGACCCTGCTGCATCATTGAGCAGACAGACGCGGTGGTGTCAGTGAAATCGACGGGATCTGTTTTTAAGCAAGTGTAGCTCAAGCGCCCACTGTGGCGTGACTCCTTAGAAGACTCGTTGGCACGATCCCCTAACCACGGCAAGGCCTTGCACTACAGGAGCAAAGATGGGGATGTCCTTTGATGATGTTGTGCCTCCATGGCAGCAGATGGCACTGCCAGAAATATGGCTTTAACTATGGCAGGCAGGGAGGGTCAATCCTCAGACAGGAACAGGTATCACAGAATCCCTGTCTTGGCCTTGAGAAACATAGAGAATGTTAACTGTGATGTGCATTGGTTATTACTGAGTTTATGAAGGAAAAATAAATGATCTGTATCAGAGATTAAGAGTAAATGCAAGCAAAAAGTCCCCGTTTTGATCCACAGCACTTTGACAATGCTCCACAATTAAAATTGTTGTTTTCTAAAAATAAAATACACTTGGATAGGCTTTGTGTTATAAAATTACATTTCATTTGGATCTGCTACTTTCCTTTCCCCAGTAACACCCTACCCATTAGAAAGCCAGCAGGCACCGCGTTTTAGCCAAACGTTTGATCGCGCTGACGGGTGCAAAGCTGAACCCAGCATGCTCCGCAGACGACCCATCCCCCCCACCCTCCCTCACCGTGCCGCGGCCAACACGTCCTGATTGAATCTCAGTGTGACTTCAGCCCTGCTTATTAGTGGCATGGCGGATTGGCCGACACACAAGGGCACACAGCCACACTGTTGTGCGAGTTTGCAGCGATGCTTTGCGGCAACTGTGGCAGCATCCTAAAGCTGGGGGTAACTCTCTTTTATTTGCTGTGAAGGGCAGGGAAGATCTTTAAAATTCAAAAATGATATCTATGGTGAGCTGGCACCCAGGAGGCAGGAGGCGGAAACAGAAGTAGGGGAAATACAAATACTTTTATTTAAATACTCCCAGAAAAAAAACACTTGCACAGGGGCCTGAAACAACACAGCAGAAGGAGCGTGTGCGTGGATGTGTGTGTGTAGTCTTCCCATCGTCTGTGGAGATGTGGAAAATCTACCTTTCTCAAGCTGTATAATTTTATTGCCAAGAGTGCTCTCAAATCAGTTACACTTTCTCTGTGCTTCTCTCCACCGCCAGTGGAGTATGTGCTGTGGGGGGTTGGGACATAGACAGAGGCAGAAAGGTGCCCAAAAAGGATAAGCAGGTGGAGCTGACCAGACCAGGGTTCGGATGTTGCTCTGGGTTTCAGGAAAACTTTTGCAGTGAGAACACAGATTGACGCCACGGTCTCTGCCCCAGAAAGCCACGGCTCCTCTGTGTAGCTTGTGTTGGCCGTTTCAGAATTAAAAATCTTTACCGATATGTAGTGTGATCTGATCGCATAGCAGAATAAATCTGACACCCCCATTGCAACATCCTCTAGCCCAAGACAGTTCTTTGTGCTATTCATGAAAGTAAGTAGAACAGTTAGTCATTGGCAGATCCAACATGCACTGCATCCAGTTATACTCATTAAAAAAATTAAATCACATGTTTCATGAAAGATACTTCCTTGTCTTGAGGGAGGTGCACTGTTTGAGCTCCACCCACACTATGTGTCTCACCTTTCTCAGGCCTCGAATGCAGCTCCTCAGTGCCTCAGTTTCTTCTGTCTATTGCCTTACGCATATACATCGGTACGATCCATGCTCCATGCATGTTGACTTGCTTGCGCACACGTGTGTGTAAATGTTTTGTCCATTTAGCCAACAGCTGCATTCCCATGTAAGAAAGCCACAGACTACCGGCACTAAGGGTCTGCGTATCATCGACACGCATGTCCTCAGTCATTAATATAAATTACATTTTGTCAGGAAAGTGGGTCACCTTGGATTGCATCCAGTGCATGCACATTTTTTTTTAGAAAAATGTCTGGGCTGTACTCACAATTACCCATGTATACAGCTGGGTTTTTATTTGAGCCATCTAGGTACAGTGTAGCTCAAGGGTACAACAGCAGTGTCCCACACCTGTGATTGTACCCACAATCCTCCACTCCGGAGTCCAGAGCCCACACTGCTCCTCCGCACAGCTGTGGAGTGACAAATCAATTAAGCCACCACTTGAACGCAGTTGTTTTTGAGATCACCTGGAGCAAATGCACACTTGCCCTTCTGCCCCTCGAGGAACCAAAGTTCCCTTCATTAAACCATTATAAATAATCAATGTCTAACATGTTCCCAGTTCTTATAAACTGTCGATTGTAAGAGAGATCCTCCAGACTGGGGTTGAAGACCTCTGGGCCAGGGTGGGGTGTGTTATCCTGGTACATAATAAAATTAAAAACACAAAACAAATATATTTGTTGACAATCAGCGCATAAGCCGCTAAAGCCTGACTCAAGGGAGTCCTCCGGGGGACGGGTTTGTCATGACAGCAGCACCTGGTGTAAGTGCATCAAGACTCTCCACGAGAGACTGTGCCACCATGCCTGCTGTGATTGGGGGAGGTTTGCACTTCGTTTTTCCAGGGAAGCACATACTACAGGGAGAGGTGTGTGTGTGTGTTTACAAGGCAAGCCAGGTGTAAATATTCCCTCACTAACAAGTCATGACCAGAACAGCGCACCGAGTACAGCAGTATCGATCGGCCTCCAGAGGAAGGTGCAGGTCCAAACAGAGATGAATCATTTTTATAGCGCGGCCGTTAAACCCAGCCTCCGTTCAGCCACCCGCCTGCCATGTTCGCACGGGCATTTCGGTTTGTTTAGTTATTTATGCATTGCACTTCTCCCCAACTTGAACCAAGGTTGGCTTGCAGACAGCGGGTGGTAATTCAATACGTAGGCATAGATGTTGGGGTTGGTTGGGGGGGGTTCTTTCTCTGTGAGGGTTACCTCTCTTTTGGTGCAGTGCACTTTCTCTGTCTCTAATGACAGGTTAATAATTTATCTGGCAGGACGTTTACATTTGTATCTGTCACCCTGTCTCTCTCTCTCTCTCTCTCTCTCTCTCTCTCTTTCTATTGTTTCCCATGCCCATTGTTCTGCTCTGCTGCTGCATTGCTCAGTGCTGTGTAGGGTATAATTTTACAGTCCAGCCTAGTCTAGTCCAGTCTGTGCAGCGCAGTGCCTCTCATGTCTGTTGTCAGATCTCCCAAGATAAACCCAGTAATCCCACAGCGGTCCAGCTCTGTCCTTGTGTGCAAGACCTCCACATAAGACAGGAACGGTCTGCAGTAACGCTGGCAGACCAGAAGGAGGTGCCCCTACCTCCCCGCCACCTGCTCAGACCTAGAATATACACCCACACGTTATAGAGACTAACGTTACTTTAGAAGAGACGATTACTGTTATATCTGACCTGTACAGCACTACTTAGATAATGAGTTATAAGTAGAAATAAACCATTGATACATATACCTGTAAATATTTAGATAAACACAAAACCTATCAACTCAGTAGTGTGAATGTGTACGAGTGGGGTGTTAAAACAGTCCCTGCGCACAAATAAAGTAATTAATATTTGACAGATTGGCAACATAATCTACAAAAAGCTGGTTCCGCAATAAACTGAGAAAAAAGCAGACTTCTAATTGACTAATTAGTGGGAGGGCAGGGGAGGGGGGCTTCAACTCATGCTGACAGTGAGTCACATTTGACAACAATCTCCTTGATTAAAAAGTTTACCCAGTCGAGACAGTAATTAATGTGCAGGCCTGATGATCAACAGTCATCACACAATACGCCACATCGACGGATCTGGCCTGAGACAGTACAGCAGAGTATTAAAACACATTCCCCTACTACTGTTGCTCTCTTCCTGTTCCTTGTCTGTGTCCCTCTGTGGTAATTATGCAGGGATTGTACTGTATCAATGTCATCTTCATGCGAAGTAAGGTTTTTTGGGGCGTGCGCACGTAGGAAAATCAGGTAAGTTAGCTATGCAGTAGCAGTGCGAAGCTTGTGTCATCATGCCATTAATAGAGCTCGGCTCAGACTTAAGTATATCTGCTGAGTGTAACATGGGGGGGGTTCCAAGGTGACGGAGGAAGGAACGGAGCGAAGTTCTGACATGTACTTCTCTGATGGCACACTAATGGGTAGGGTAGGGAAAGCAGAAAACCTGATACTTGTCAAGTCCAGATTTTTCTTCATTCACACTCTTTTTGTCTCCCTCTCTCTCTCTTCTTCCCGCTTTAATGAAATCCGGTCTGCACGGCACAGCGCGGCGTAGAAGGAGCCGGGTGCCGCGGCAGTCTTCACTGTGACTGCAGAAACAGATGAAACGGCGGCTTCTCTTTCGATCCTTGTTTGCTTAGGGTCTATAATTAGCCTAGAAAGAGAGCGAGGGAGAGGGAGCGAGAGGGAGGGAGGGAGGGAAGGAGGATGTGAGATAAATAGATACACTTAAGGAGATGAGGGGGGGAGAAAAAGACAACCTAATTTGTTATATAGATAACTGCCAGTTAGAGAGATTAGTGCTGTACAGGCCCGGGTATAGAAAGTATCGAAGAGCTCTATGCGGTGCTACGAGTGAGATAATAGCAGTCAATAAGCGGATAGACAGAAAATTAAGGCAGCGTTGGTGGAGGAATATAGCGGTATAATTAGTGTAGACAGTCCCACGGAAGAGAGAGGACCGATGCAGACGAGATCATGACAATCCCAAATCATATCGATATCAGCTGTTACTCTTAGAATAACATCAGAAGCAGGAAAACCCAGTAGTTGGCGATTGTGATGTCCGTTGGCCTTGCGTGTTTTGTTTGTGTCAGAAAGCCTCTATGGCTGAATGTGGGCTAAACAATGAGGCTCATGGGACACATCTTTGGATAGATAGGTTGAAATCTTTACTTAGTGTGTTTGCATCCTGTTACTTCCCGTGTCTATTAAAGGAATCATAACCTATGCAATGTGTACATGATGCCTTGGAATATGTGTTTCCCTGTTTGTCTTCTAGGTGTGTGTCTAGGTGTACGTGTGAGTTTGTGTTCACAGCACAGATTCCAGCAGCTGCCATGATTGTAGAGTTGGAAAATGCCATGTTTGTATTCAGAGTAGTCTGGCCTAGTTAAGCACCGAGGTATTGACTCCATGCAGTTCAGCGGGGACCCTAAGATTATCTAATATCCTCCTATTGGCTGCCACACAGATGCTCCTCGTCGCTCTCTCTGTTTTCCTGTGTGATGCAGGCCAGCGTAGCGCACAATAGCAGCATGGCGGTGATTGATTGAGGGGTCCATCGCTAATGTGGTGTTTGTGTGTGCCAAGGCCGCGCTGCCTACACACCTTGAGTGTGTGTTCGAAGCAAAGGAGGAATCAGGCTTTTTATTTCTGGTGCGTCAATCTCGCCGTTTCCCCTGCCCCTGCCCTCAATTTGGCTCTGTTTCTCCTCATCTCCTCCCCTCAATCTCACTCCGTTTCTCCTCCACTCCTCCCCTCAATCTCACTACTTTTCTTCTGCCATCCCCCCAATCTTCTTCCCCTGCTTTCTCTATCCCCCGTTCCCCTCCTCACCTTCCCATGCTTTCCTCTCCCTCCTCTCCTACCCTCCAACTCCCCCTTTCCCTTTCCTTCCTTCGTTTCCTTAACCCCTCTTGCCTCCCCCCAGTTCCTTTGCTCTAACTCACAGGGCTGTTCAATTGGAGCTCTTGCATTTCAAAAAGACGTTTGCTCTCAAAACCTGCTCCCCAGGGGATCCATCGACCTGCCATCTTTCATACATAAAAAAGAGCAAAGGTGGAGATGTGAAATGGGAAGGGTGCAAAGGAAGATGAGAATGGCATAGGGGGGGTGTATCAGGCAGCCTGTGACAGCCACCGTGAGGGAACTGCAGGCTTGGCCTCCACGATCAGGTGTTATTTTTAGCGGCAGCATCTTCTCTCTGTCTTTCTCTTATCAGCGCAGGAGCATCTGGTTCCTCCCAGCCCCTGTAAAGTCTCCGTAAACGAGCTGCGAACCAAAAACCCACAGGCCCTAATGAGTGTGTATGACTTGCCAAGGAGGAGAGGGCACAGGGGGAGGGTGCAGGATCTATTTATTTATTTAGCCGTCGAAAATTAATTTTTCATCGCAAATGTATCGCCACTAACATGGAACTGGAGCAACAGAAAACAAACAAACACACACACACACACACAGACCAGCTTGAATGGTTTTTATCTTTTATGATGTGCACTCAGTTTGCGTTCAGTAAGTACAGTAGATACACAAACACACACTGTGCCTGGCTGTGTGTCTGGGGGTGACGGCACTGGCGCTGAAGTCGGCCCCTGCTCTGCCTTATCGAAGAGGTAGACTGTGTTTCGGCTGCGCGGCGCTCAGATCTGACGCAATGCACCACACGGGAATAGGAAAAACAGCCCCTTTGTACCTTTCGGAGAGCAATAGCAGGCCAACATGGGCCCGGTATCTGCCACAGCTGCCAAAAAAACAACAATCTCTATTCATTCCCTTTCATCGGTATTTTGTGGGTAAAATAAAGAAATACATCCATAAAGAAGTACATTCCAGAGGGGCAGGGAGAAAGAGAGATCGACGCATCCTCCAAAAAAGTTTTCTGCCAGGGGATCCGGATTCTGATTCAGATGAGGGTGCCGTTTGTTTTCATCACGGTGGTGAGGTCACATCTATCGATCCATCTCACCCTACCTGATATCCACGGGGCTCCAGCTTGTGAGTGTCTTTGCCGACCGCGCCGGAGTGAGAGAGCCCTTTCATCCCCCCTATCGAGTAGGCCGAGCCAGTGTAGCGAGGATCTCCGTTGTAGGTCTTCATCCCAGACTACTGCACAGACCTCTGCTGTAGGTGTTAATAGCTTTGCTTGTGAGCTTTCTTCCTACAGACACATTTCTGTCCTTGCAGACGTGTTTTATCGGTGTCGCCAGCGCTAAATACATTCACAGCTTACTGTAAGGGAACTGACAGTCTGTAAAGCTAGACAGAAAGAGTGGGAGGGAAGGAGGGAGCCAAGATGCACTTTGCTATTACAGGGGAGCAATTTTTCCCTAAAATGCCTACTGTTATGCTGGCCCCCAACCCTAACGCCAATCTGTGACACGCTGATCTTTGAATTGTCATTACTTTGCAAACGCATGACTTTGATTCGAGGCATATGCCCGGCACTCTGTTCTGTCTGCTGCGCGTCGGCTCTCTAAGTAACAACTGTCAGGGTTGAAGGTTATTCTTAATGGCAAAACTCATCAAGAGTGACTTGGGCCCAGCGAGGCGGCAGGCGATAATCACGGCTTGCGGAGTCAGCCTGGATCCCTTCTATTGCCTCGGTGATTAACATGTCTTTATTTCCGAATCGGGAAGACAGAGGACTGCCTTCTGTGGTTGGAAGCGTTTTGGTTTTCGCAGCTCATCCTGGGACTGTGTGATGATACGATTCTTAGCAGAGCCTGGCAGAGACATTGAGAGTCATTGAGTGGTCCTTGACTTCGTTGTGTGTGTGCACATCCAGGCTCCTACCGGCATTGGTTAATGACAAGTTTGCCATTCGGCAGATCCCCATAATATGATTTTCAAGGAATCACAGGTGTCTGTTACTGCCAATGAAATATGTATTCCTGAGTCCTGGTTCATTTTGTTATTTGCTTTGCTTTTGCGACTTTTATGTAGATTTTATTAAATTATACAACCAGACTCTGTGTCACGTTGTATAGAATTTGTACCAAATCCACTATATAGTGAGTTTGTTGGGGTTAATGGTTAAGAATTGACCTTAACCTAAGTAAATACATCAATAAACACATAAAAAATAGTGGAATATCTGTACATCTTTGTAAACACATCAAATAAGCACGTGTAAATTGCTTATTACAATGTTATAAGCGATTGTTGTATTTTTCTCAGTTTGTAATAACATACGTATAACCATTTTTGTTAACAGTTCATAAGTACAAAGTATTTCCCTTCCAATTAAATGTATAGCTGCATCTACACTGGACGGATCTTCTCTCGCATGGCTATGAAAGTGTTCATTTCTAAATTATCCGCTCGTGTCTGATGTCAACAAGCCTTATTCCCTCAGATCTGAGCAGCTGCCTAGCAAGATTCTGTTGGTGTTTCCCAGTAGCGGATTCTGCAGGCCGGGAACAGTTGATGTTAATAACTTTGTCTGAACCACTTATTCTAAACACGGGGGAGCATTTCTTGCATGAATTGAAAGCATCAGTCATCCGTGTTAAAACAGCAGATTATTAAAGTAACTTTTGAACATGCCCTGTTTAACATTAAGTTGTGCTGCATCCTTTGTGTTCCCAAAAGCCTAAGTGATCCTTCACTTAGTGGTCTGTGTTTTCGTTTTTGTCCCTTTTCATTCCTTCTAAATTAATGCTTTTGTCACTGCCTGCGGAATGGAGTCATTTAGTCATTAAGTGTATCAAACCCCATCCGAGTTCCTCTGCATTGCTCTTTCTGTCCTCTGCTGTTTTTAGCACCTTTTGCAAGGTGATTTGGAAAGCTTTGTTTTTTGCCCCCAAGAGCAACATTTAATCCCATTGCTCTGCAAATAATGGTGAAAAGTTTAAAGGTGCAAATTTAACACGAGCGTAGGTGTCTGAAAAATAGATTAGAATTAGAATGTTTGCGTTCAACCCTTAACTATTTCAGGAGTTTTTGGAATTCACAGCCCTGTTTCTTTTGTATCTTCCTCTCAGCTAGGAGTTTACAGATGACCAGTACATAACTGAATAATTATTAATACTACCTTCTCGCTAGTTTTATGTTTTTTTATGGGTTTTTGGAACTCAGTGTTAAATGGTTAAGAATTATACAGGGTGGATTGTGATTGGGCGTGTGAGGAATCCTTGACGTCATCCTCTCAGCATGCCAGTTCCGACTTTTCCTCCAGGAACGGGATATGGGATGTTTCCTCTTGGTTGGCTGGAAGGACAGTACAAAGAGTCAAGAAGCAGATAAAGGACGCAGAGGGCGAGGCTGTAGAATTGACAAGAAGGAGCAGCCAATCAATTGCTGGTTATTGTGAGTCTCAGAAGGTTGACCCTTTAGTATAATGGCCTAACAAAAACAGGATCTCTGTAGTGTGTGTGACATTGTGTAGCTAGGCCCATAAAAAGGCCTTTTCAAGACTTTTAGTAGTATTGAGGCTTAGTGTTTGGATATGGACACGTTTCTGTTTTTCCCTTTATTTCTTTCTCCCCTTCTAAAGTCACAGTGGGCCAGCTGATGTAATTTTCCAGTGGCACTCTGATCCACAACTGTAGCACTTTCTTGCACCTTTGTGAAGCTATCACGCTAAATCATTTTAATGGCCCTCCTTGTCCCGGAATTGGCTCTTAACCACATAATAAGGCACAGACTGATGGCGTCCCCTCACAGGAACGGAAGATGAATCCTCCTGCTCCTTATTTATATTTATTAAAACGATGTCTTGGTGTCCTCTTTGAAAAGTGCTGCTAAACCGAAGAATACCGCCGTGCTTCTGTGGGAAGAGACAGTGCTGGTGGATCACAGGAGGTAGACACTGGGTTAGGTGAGGTCAAGGACATGTTTTTAAGGCCCTGGTCAAGGAGAGTTGATCATTTATCATGAATTACAAAACCTGCTCTCCATTGTGGCTGTCCGAGATCTAGACCTAGCTGTTGATGGATATTGTGCATCAGGTTGAGGATGCGTACATATTCTTCTGAGGCAGATGCATTGAACAATAACCAGTGGCCCTCCGTGCTTGCAGTTTTCTCTTGCTTCTTAAGAAACAGCTTCAAAAACGGGGCACATAGGCCACAGTCGTCCTGTTTGTGATGTCTGTCACTGAGAACACTCTTGAGAGAGTCAAGAAAAGCAACTGCCTGGCATCTGATGTTTCCTTTTTCTTTAATTTTTTTGTGGGCAGCAGATTCAACACGCGAGCAACTGTGCAATCTGTTTGTAAGTGAGTGTTTTGAGTAGGGTCCAGGATTGCTAAAAAGCAGCTGATTGGGCTGTGCTTCAGTAACTACGAAGTCTACTAGTAGGGATGATCCAGTTCTAGTAGCACTACTACTACTAGTACCAATAACCCTCACAACACTCCTACTGTCAGACCCGGGGTCAATTGTAATTACAAAGACATGGGACTGAGGTTTTCCTCTTGCTGTAAATCCTTCCTTCACAGTCCTATAACTCGGTGTGCCTTTGAGTGCTGTTTTTTTTTTTTAATTTAATCAAATATATCTCACTTAATTTGCGTCTGCCTCACTTTTTGCCGCCTCTCCTTCCCCGCTACATCCTGGTGACCGTTAATGGCTTCGATGAAAAGTGAGGTAGTCTGCTCGGTTAAAAGAGCAGACCTGTGTCTAAAACCAAAGAGCAAAAAAAAAAAAAAAAAAACTTTTTGCGTCGTAAGTGAACTGTTATTTCATTTCCTTCACTTTTTTTCTCGCCCGGTTTATTAAGACTCACACAAAAGCAGAGAGAGAGCAGACAATCTCGTTCTTGCCAGTAGATTTCATATTCCCAGCACTTAGTTGCAATATTTATTTATTTTATCATGCAGTGAGTGATTTATTCTCTGAGTACTTGACTCAAGACGGCCTAGTGTTGCCCGGAGCTCACAGCTTCACGACCGAACCCAGATTCACGGTCTTGTCTTTCATGTGACTCCACAGACAGTGCTGTCTAATGGGTCTTTATTTTCCCTGGCACAGTCTTGGGGTGTAAATCTGGGGGGATTGTGAAGATGTCACACTATAATCCCAACCTGAAAATCTGGGGCTTTGTAACTGCTGAGCGTTTGCCATTCCTGTGATTGTCAAAGCACTACTCCTCGGCTCATCTAAGAGAATACATTTTGTGTGTCAGTAGAGCTCGGTTTTGTGTATCATAACAAGTGTCCTGGATAAGAGCGTGTGCTAAGAAACGTAATAATAATTGATTTTAGGGAAGGGCTTTCACAGAGATACAAAATGTGTGATTGGTCTGCAGACCCCACTCTCAGATCAACTCAATTATTTATATAGTGCCTTTCACACAGACGTACTTTCCAAATTGGATGGTGAATGAATCAAGACTACAGACTCACAATGATGCGCTCACATGGGCCAAACAAACGCTCGGATGTCCTAATTGCGACGCTCTGTTCTCTAAGGCTGCGTCATGGTCACATAATACAGGACAATAAGATGACTCGGGTCAAGTAGGCCCACGATTTTATGATTGTACTATTGCTCCACTGTAATGGGTTTCTTTGAGTGTGCTGTAATTATCGAAGACGTATTATTGCTAACATGTGGACTGAGTGACCAAAGTAAAATAAAATAAAAACAAAAGCCTTTCCCGTGTGATGGAGTGCAGGCCAGTGTCCAGGGGGACCTCTCGGGAATCTGTGAGCTAATGCTCCGGCTTTTACTCGAAACATCAAGTCCCCAACATTAATCAGGCACCCATTAGTGCTGCAACAAAAGCTTGGGGCTAATGGATGGGAGAGAGAGAGAGGGAGAGCGAGGGAGAGGCAACAAGATGAAATATCAAATAAACGGGGAAGGCTGTACTGTGCAGATGCTAAGTGCTTTTCTCTTTAATTTAAGGGGAAAGTATGGAAAGAAAGCTTAAAAACATTACCCTGTGCCGATTGGCGCAGCGGGTTGTTTAGCTTTGCCTCTGATCTGCTGGTGCCGGTTGGAGATGGCAGTGAACCCCCGAGTTGCTGTGCCTTGGTAGAGGCGGGCGGCGGGGGACAGAGGTCAGTGTGGAGATGAATTTCACAGATGCACGGCAACGGTTCAGGGTTTCTGAGCGGCCTCACATATCCCTTTATTGTGTTTATTGAGAAGGCAGTTATTTGCTTGTGTCCCTTTGCAGAAGTGTAGAAAAAGCATGTTCTTGTCTCGGCAGCCTCCTTTAGGAGAGCTGATCTTTCTCTCCTTCAGCTACCAACAGGAGAGCTCCTAAATCAGCGGCTGGGCATCTTGGGTAATGTATCAAACGCTCTAGTTTTCGATTGAAGTTGGGTACAACAAAACTGCAAAGAACCGACCAGCACTGCCAGTGAAATGAAGCCACTAGTATAACCCTGGGAACTGTGTGTATCTGCATTTATGTAACAGCTAACAGTTTGTTGTGTTTAGGTGTTGGTTTTAATTATATATATATATAGAGATAGATAGATAGATAGATAGATAGATAGATAGATAGATATACAGACGGGTGACAAATTAAAGGAAAAACCAACATACAGTGTCTCAGTAAGGTGTTGGGCACCAGAACAGATTCAATGCTCTTGGCACAGATCCTATGAGTCTCTGGACTCTACTGGAGGGATGAACATCATTCTTCCAAAAGATATTCCCTCATTTGGGGTTTGATGATGGTGGTGGAGAGCGCTGTCTAATACGTCGGTCCAAAATCTCCCATAGGTGTTCAATTGGGTTGAGATCTGGTGACTGCGAAGGCCATAGCATATGATTCACATCATTTTCATACTCATCACACCATTCAGTGACCCTCGTTCCCTGTGGATTTCATTGTCATCTGGGAAGAGACCACTCCCATCAGGATAGAAGTGTTTCACCATAGGATAAAGGTGATCACTCAGAATAACTGTCCCTCTAAGGGGACAAGTGGACCCAAACCGTGCCAGGAAAATGCCTCCCACTGCATAACAGGACTGAAGCTTCTGCCATTCGTGCCCCAATAATGAATCCTCTTTCAAAGTCACTTAGATTTTTTCTTCTTACCAGCTTGATCCAAAATCGAGGTCAACTGGTCCTGCTCAGCATTTTTATACATGGCACAGAGCATGATAGGATGTTAATTGCTTAATTGTATCATGCAGTACACCTGTTTGAAGGCATTTGCATTCGTTATGTTCCCCCACTCATTTTCTGATGTTTTTCGTTTAATTTGTTACCCGTCTGTATGTATATAATATATCAAGAGTAGATTTTAAAGAGTAGATTTTCCCAGCATCACTTTCTAATTGATAATAAATATATCTATACATATCAAACTGAACCCTGTGCAGGGAAGAGTCGCGGTCTGAGACTTAAGTTGATCTTTTGTGCGTTAATTTGCCTGAGTGCGGATGTTAAAAGTGTGAAAGACTTTAGTGTCACAACTGCTTGTTCTCACACACATGAGAGTGGGACAAGTATCCCCTGCAGAGTGACTACAGGAGTGCCATTTCTGCAGATGGGCATCAGAGAGCGAGAGAGCGACAGGGAATTTACAACCTGCAAATCTTGAGACTGTATTGTCTAGGTGTGGGTCACGTTGTAACACAAAAATCTCCGTTCCTGGAGAACTGCAATAATTGAAACCGACTCAACACCATTTAAGTAACAGGAGAGACAGAACTGCAAGCACGTGGATTATTTTGGTGATTAATTAACATGCTGGGAGACGAGCAGCATTTTTTTTTCACACGTTGGCAGGCAGCTTAGGTGTATTTGCTGTGTGTGCTTGGCCCTGCGAGTGAACAGGCTTGAAAGGGAATCTACTCAGCGAAACACCCCTGCTCCTCGAAATAACTGACACTGGGGGCCAGTACAGTGTGCTAGGAGGGTCATGTTCGGAGGATTAGTAGGTAGGTAGCCGTATTCGAACTGAAGCCGTTTGCCAGTTGATTGGTGGTAAATCGCTTCAGTTCCTCTTCCTCCTCGTTCACCTCCTCTCCCGCTCTCTGTGCATTCGTGTCCATCACCCCCGTCCACAGCTGGACACTGATTACTCTCGCATGTTTATTTAATTATCTCTATTTATTGTATCCTCCTTGGTGCCTCCCATTCTATCAGTAGCTCTGTGAGTCTTTGGTGTTTGTGTTTGATCAGCTCGCCCTTCAGCAGATTTAAAGACGATTAAGTTATTTTTTTCTTTTAATGAGAATTAGCCGGCTATTAATTATCTTATTTTTTTTGCACTGTGTTGCTTAATGAGACTTTGATGAGGACACCCAGTACAGGCATCCACTGAGTTCAGGTGTTAACAAGCTGATTGTTTCAAACAGAGCCAGGATGAAACCGCTATACCATCAACACTTTTTTAACGTGTTTACTTTATGAGACTTCACGTTTTAACCCTCACAATCCAGTTGAACTAGCTGATGTACAGTTTACAGGTTATTTACAACTGAAAGACTGGTATTGTGCAGAAATGGAAAGCAATAACCCAAATTATATTTATATTCTCCTGCTACAGAAAGTATTATCATTATTTGTACAATTAATAATAAATCAATCAATTAATCAATCAATAAAATAATACATAATAATAATGTTGACCCTTCTCACCAGGGGTCGGTCGAATAACTTCAGGATTCGATTATGTTTATAGTGGGTGCCCTTGTAATGTAGTGTCTAACAGATCAACAACATGCAAGTTGATCTTAGCATAAAGGTTACGGCAAAGAAGGAGAATGACAGGAATATCTGTCAAATCCCTTCTGCTCCCATGGTCTCCTGTCCTCGCCCCGTCAGTGTGATACGCACCGCTGTGTCGCATGCCGTGCTCTGATGAAATCACCCCTCTCAGTGTCTCCTTTGCCGGTCCTGGCTGACATGTCGCCTGGATGAGCTTCTTAGCTGCTTGGACCCAGGACCCAGAAGCAATGCGCTGTAAAAGCCATCTCACCGGCTGCCTTGCTAAACCACACAAGGCAGGCAAGCTAATCAAATGAGAGCCCGGTGAAGTGCATTCACTGGATCGTTTGCCCCAGCATGGCTGTCTCTGGTCATTGCATTAGAACGGCATGTCTATTTACATTATTATTATTATTATTATTATTATTATTATTATTATTATTATTATTATTATTATTATTATTATGTGTTAATTCATCCCATGCAATTGTTATAAATGGATTCTACAGGTTTAATAAGGTGGGTGGGGCAACTCATTTTATTTAATTCAGGTAAATAGCCAACGAGCCAACGCTTGTGTGTGTGTGTGTGTGTGTGTGTGTGTGTGTTGCAGTCACCAGCCCCCTTGCTCCCTACATGTAACCCCGCTAGTCCTCTGCATTGGATGCAACCCGAGTCGTTGTGTTGGAAATGTAAATGCATTTATAAGACATACTGAGGCAGAAGAACATGTTCCGGCCAGTGAGAGGACCAAGCTGGATAAAGTAAACAGGCAAAGCATGGAATCCCCATTTGTCTCCGTGCCCGCCAGCTCTCGCCTGCGCAGCCCGCAATCCAGAAGAGAGGGCTGTGTGTGTGTGTGTGCATGTGTGTGTGTGTGCGTGCGTGTGTGTGTGTGTGTGAGAGAGAGAGAGAGAGAGAGAGAACGTGATGCAACAGCATCGCTGGCTCTGGGCAGTTCTCATCCGGTCCACAGCGCAGTTGCAGAGAAACAGGGCCATGTGTTGCGTAGATGGTGACTGCTCCCGTTGGCAGGTCTCAGGTGTGCCGTGTCAGTGCGTGGTGGCGGCAGTGGGGATCGTAGAGGGGGTAGCTTGCTTTGGCCGTGAGAAAAGGTTTCTGGTATTCAGAGTGCGTCTGTTCCCAGGCAGGGGGAGGCCGGAGTGCATACATGATGGAGTTCGATTGTATAGGCGTGTTAGTTCTGTGTGTGTGTGTGTGGCTGCCTGCCTGCAAAGCATAGAGAGAGAACCTCAGGATGTTTTATTCTTCTTTTCTCAACGTGTTTCTTTATCTAAGATCTCTCTGATTCTGGTTGCTGCACTTTTTTTCCCCCTCTCTCTTTCCTGTACTATCTATCCAGCTGCCCAGTCTGCTACATGATTATTTTATACTATGTCCTTCGCCGTCCCCAAACCAGACTGTATTTTTGTGAGCTTTGTCTTCCACTGAACGCCTGCGTTTAGGTGTTTGTGTTTCTGTATATGCGTGTACATCACTGGCACGATTACTACACAAAAAAATAATAATGAAAAAGTAATTGAGCAATCAGCTGCAATCAATTCTAAACAAAAAGAGACGGAACGCTTACAATACAACCCTGCTGTTACGGCGGCTTCGGGAGGTCCAAGGACAACAACAAAGAGATCCACCGACATCTGACGCACGCTGGCATTGGGAAGTGGGAAGTCGGAGAATAAGCAGGTGCTTGTTTCTCATCTCCCACCGAAATCAGTCACCCGGTCATGTTTTATGCGTTATGATTACCTCAAAGATCCATCTATTTATTTATTTACCTGCCTCCCCTCCTCCTTTCCTGCCCCGGTTCTCCTACAACACCAGACGCCGCTTGTCCAATGTCATTCTCCGTGCCAGGGCTGGTGGCCGTGTACTCGGCTTTATTTAATTGGAAAGGTAATGGGTTTTTGCTTCGTGCAGGGTGCCGTGTGAATTGGCTCCATTTATTTATTTATTTATTTATTTCATTTTTTTTTTTCTCCTGGCTGCCGGTTTTGGACTGAGAGCTATTTCAATAAACGAAGAGACATGAATTACTATCAATTTGCAAGGCCTGAATCCTTTTTTCCCTCCCTCTCTCTTCTTTCCTCTTCTCTTCCCGTGTACTCGCCGCAGCCTATAGAAGATGTATGGCTGTAATATGTTCGTCGCCTGTGGAGGCCCAGATCGCGTGTCTCTCTCTCCCCGCATCCCAGCGCTTGAATAATGGCCCGGCTTCAGATATCGCCCCGTTTATTCCAAACAATAACGTCTAATTGATTTTCTTCCCTCGGAGTTCTCGTATCTGATGCCTCCCTTTACCAAGGGGGCAGGGCAGCGCTGTTTGGCTCTGTCCGGCTTGGAGTAATGGAGTCTGGTGGGCTTGGGGGTGTAGCGCAGGATCTGTAATGCAGTTCCTCACTCTCTCTTCCTCCTCGAGCTCCTGTATGAATCCTCTGCAGGGTGGGTGTTTGGAAAATCAGGAAGGAATGGAAAAAAGGCAGTCAGGGGATGGGGACCAGACGTGACACAGGAAGGTCACACACACTGGACACAAAAGGGGAGATTTGTCATCAGTTGTCAAGGTTGTTTCTATTCGGCTTCTTGGGCCCGGCTGAAGGTCGTGTCTTGGATGGCCATGCAGGAGATACCCAGGGTTGCAAAGGGTGGTGTCCAACTCAAGCCCTGGAGAGCGCCAGTCCGGTCAGTTTTATAGACACCCGCCCACGTGTTACAGACTGGCGATGTGTGTCAGTCATCGAACAGTAATGCCGTGAAGGGATGCCAGGTCCCAGGGGGTCTGGAATATATTCAGGTGTATATTCCCCATGATCTCTTAAGTGACTCAATTCCACGCACGTCTCCATGTGCCGAACTTGCTTTTAAAACAGCGTTTGATGTCACCTTCATTTATCCACTTAAAGATCAGAAAAACTTCTTCAAAGGTTTTCTTGTTTTTTCTTTCCTTTTTTTTGTTCCACGAGACGGGTAATCTGCAATCTGCCGATGCTGCTCAGCTCCCGAGGAACGGTCCCGGCTGCCCTTCCCACTTTCTCCGGCTGTAGCCTGTGGAGCCGTCCAGATGCGCCCGATCCTGGGTGCCGTACGCTCGCGTTCGCACCACTCCTTACTGTGTTGGCATCCAGCGCCTCTGTAGCTCTGAGCGGGGGGCGGGGCAGGGGGCGGGAGGGACAGGGCTCTCGGCTCGGGATTTTTGCATGCACTACGCACATGGTGCATTGTTCTTCACTGCTGCTCAGTCATCTGCGTCTCTTATCCGACAAAACCGTGCTGAGAGAGAGAGAGAGAGAGAGAGAGAGAGAGAGAGAGAGAGAGGGGGAGGGAGGGAGGTGCAAAACAAAAATAAAAAAAAAGACCCAGTTGTCCAACACAAGAAATGAAGCAGCATCTGCGCTGAGCCTTGGAAACGCACAGAGACCCACATGTGAACAGAGAGCATTTCATGGCCACAACGCAGCAGCGCAGAACAGGAGGGGTTATTTTGTTTTGTTTTTCAAATCCAAATTAGGAAAGCGGAGAGAGGGTGGGGGGTGGAATTAATTGCGGGAGGGCGCGAGAAAGCGAGGGAAGGAAGACAACAAGAGCTGAAGAATGCATTCGTACTGCACTTCACTATGCAGCGATGCCATGTTGTTGTTTTAACTACCCTCACTGAGCTGGCGTTGAGATGCGCAAAGCACGGCACAAAACACACCCTGTCAGGGTAGTGAGTTTTCTGGGTCATCTCGACATTGGTTTGGGGAAAAATATGATTTAAAAGCGAACACATACAGTATATAGGTAGTGAGCTTCCCGCCATTGTGCTCCGCCTTCAGCCACTGGCATCTGACTTCGGGCTTCATTAGTACCAACCGCACCACCGATATATGTTTCATTTAGTCTAAGTATGACTAATTAAGCCCTTGATTTAGGCTCCATCTTTCCCTGTGCTTTTCAGTGTTTAAACCATTCAAATAAAAAGCACAGTAGACTCCCTATCTCGCCCCCCGGCACTTACATCTCCTGCCATTAGCTTGAACCATTGCCCTGCCCCATTTGCAGGCTGCCTCGGGCCCGAGTCAGACTCTCCGCGGCAGGCCAAGGCAGGAACCGCCTCTAATGATGGGGTGATGTCGGTGTGGGAAACTGGGAAACGTTTTAAACGCCGTCATTATGTGCTTTCAGCGTGTGGCACTAATACCGTGTTGCGCAGGGATCCAATCTCCGTAAATACTTGCAAATTAGAGGCTGATAAAAGCCTAGCAATAAAATCCAATCATAGTCCTGCTTTTTTTTTTTTAATCTCTGCATTACCAGTAGGAGTGAAAACAATATGACGTGTGGTTGGGGGGTGGGGGCAGAGATTGCTGTGGGTAAAGCTGTTGGAGAGGAGGGGTGCCTAATTCTTTAACAACTTTTAAAAACTTTTTCAAAATAAAATTAATCCTCTGCAAACCATGACATTTCCCTGTCTGTTTGCCTGTTTTGTTTGCAAATCCTTTGTGTCTCTTTTACCTTATTTCCCATGCTGCGGTGCAATACGCTGATTTGATTTGGCTAATTCAAACCTGGACCACATGGATGTTCAGCAGTTGAGAAAAAATGCAAAGAGAGAGAGATAGAAAGAGAGAGAGAGAGAGAGAGAGAGAGACAGACAGACAGACAGACAGACAGACAGACATCTTTGTTTCAGTTGATCTAATCTAGTTATGTATTCACTCGTCTGTCACTGCTGGTTGTTTTCTTTACTGGAAATCTGTATTTGCCTGCGAGGCATTGCTTTAGAAGTATGAATATCTCACGAGCCGGCGCCACGGATCAAGGCCTCGGACAGCAGTGGGTCAGGGCTACGCGCAGAGTAGATATGGAGATAAATAATGCAGACCTGGGACCCTGAATGAGACGGTTCTGGTAATGAGGGATATGAGAGAGAAACAGAAGCCGAGTCCTAATAGACACATCAGTGGTAGTTAATAATAATTTACTTCTCGAGGGCCACGAGAGCTGGAATCAATGGATTTCGTGCCGTTCCACCTGTTGAGGATCGGAGCCGGGGGGGGGTTTAGCAGGAACGAGACGCAGTGAAATGGCCAGATTGGGGCGAACAAAGGGAGACGCAAGAGGAGTGGGATTGGGCTATTGTGGGGAGAAAATTGAGCACGGAGCGCAGAAGATGCCCCCGCGTTGGCCAGGGCCGTATCAACATCCCCATTCCTGCAGGCGGGATCAAAGGCCGCTGGTGAGACACACAATAGCCCTGTTGTCGCGGCAGCTGTCGTACAAGACGCACTCATTGTGAACTAATATGAAGACGCTGTCTGGTGGCCCGAACCAAACAGAGACAGGATATTAAAGGCGACAGGGGTCCCGCCCTTCGTCTGTTTAAGAATAATGTCTACTTTATATATTGATTTTTTCTTGTAAGCACGGCAAAGAAAAACAGTAATATCAGTGATCGTATAGGCTTCAAAGACCTCCAGAAGTTTTGGGAAGGAATAATACCTGCGGCACAGAGTATCATTTTAATTTCACTGTGATCTTAAACAGTGTAGAGAGGGAGCCACAGGGTGTGCAGAGTAAGTTAGGTCCGTAGACAATGTGTGTTATATATCTGTGTTAGTGGATTAAAGAAAGGGAACAGAAACACTGTGATTGAAAACTCCAATGACTTTCTAAAGACATATGCAATTGAGATGCAGCTAGCAGTTCCCGACTGTTGTTAGGTTGTGTGTCAAAAGCAGAGTGGAAATGCCTCAATACAAACACCCGTCCTGCCTAACTGGGGACAGCTGTGAAGGTGGAGAGATGGAGTCTGGAGCCCGGTGGCGGTTTTGTATGGTAATGCACGGCGAGATGCATTGCTAGCAGCATTGCGCACTGCAGTACTGTACATCATAATACACGAGGAGAACAGAGTGAATCGGGGCTTAACTGTCTGGAAAGCTGGGTCTTTATACTCTGTCGGAGGTTATATAGTTCTCCATCACAACCTGGTCAAGAGCTATTCCCGTACTTGCTCCGTGAAAGTGAGACAAGGCAGGCAGCGGCACAGTCTCCGATGAGGAATATAGGAGGTATCTCTTAGTGTCAGAAGAGTTTTGGAAGTGGAAACGTCGACTTGCTCCCGAGGAGAATGTAAAAGCAGGCGTTTCTCGAGCTCCGGCATCCTCTGGTGCGTGTTCCACCCCTCTCTTAGTTCGTTATCTTAATGACAGGGGACCTGGGGAAGTAGGCTCAATTGCTTCAGATAGGTAAATAGGTATGTCAAGTAACCAATCCGCTCATTGAAATACCTATTTCAATTTCCAAAGCAATCCATTAGTTCATTGAAAGACCCATTTAAAGCTCTGAAGCGATTAATTAGTTAATTGACATACCTATTTGAATTCCCGAAGCAATTAATGAGTTAATTGAAATAACCTATTTGAATTTCCAAAGCAATTAGTTAATTTAAATATCTATTTAAATTTCCAAAGCAATTTGTTAATTGAAATACCTATTCGAATTTCCAAAGCAATTAATTAGTTAATTGAAATACCTATTTACAATATTTAAGCAATTGAATGGGATTGCAATTGCTGGTAATTATAAGAGACCTAGGAAACCTGCTGGACAGTGGTGCTGCAGGACTGGACGTTTAAAAAGACCCCCAGTCCTGGTGCTGGACTGCCCTGGTATCTTCCAACTCATTACTGTCCTTCTTTTCCAAACCATGAGTGACAATGAACTTCTGAACTGTGGTTTGTTCTCTACTTTGTCTGCCCTACAGGCAAGTCCGTATGCCAGAGGGGCGTTATCTGTCCCTGACAGTGTGGGGCACAGAGGTGATGCTAAGACAGCACAAAACTTACCGGCGCCATACATATTCAGACAGTTCAGCCCGCTGCGATGTCCTGACAGCGCCTGTCAGAGCCGTCTTTAGATCAGATCTGTTAGAAATGCTGCTTTTACATTTTATTGGCCACAAATGCAAACATATAAAATCAAGAAAAAGGGAAAAAAGAAGGTAAGGGATAGAAAAGTAATTAAGTATCGGGGGGAGGAGAGGGGAAGGGGGGGGCATTTTCCTTGGGCCATCCAAAGACGTGAAATATTAAGCGCCAAAGATAATGTGACAGAGAAAAATAACCCTGCCCTCACTCCGATTCATCATCTGCTTATCATTGCAAATCTGTAGTCACCCGGTGTTGCCCACCCCCCCCCCATCCCCAGACTCGAGACACCGCAGCCAAATAGAGATACCAAGGTGGGAAACAAAACAAAAAAAAAAACCTCCGGGATTGATTATTCCCGAGGCTTCCACTTAATCAGTATATCACAACTCTTTTGATAACCCCGTGCCCTTGCCTGATAGAAAAAGTGAAATCATTTTTTCTGGCAGTGTTTCTCACATCCTGAAGGACGTCTTCTTCCGCAGACCCTCCCCAATTACAGAGTGCGTCCTCCCTCCCAATTGAGATCTCTGTATTCTTTGGGGGCTTACTGCATCTAATCCCCTGTCCCAAATGTATCGATCAGCCAACCCTGGTGCTGGAGAGCCATAATCCTAAAGGTTTACAGGTCTCTCTAAATTATAAATCTCTGGATACCTGGAACCCACGGAAATTGTGACTAATTAGCTCAATTAACCAGTTAACGATTCAGATGATGTAATCACCAAAAGTCACTGTGACTCTCCAGAACCAGGATTGGACACGACAAGAAAAACACCTATTCCAGAGCACTATGACACAGGTCCTGTGGAAGGAGTGTCTTTAAGGCTTTTCGATGCACGCTCTAATTCAGTGATTCACAACCCTGGTCCTGGATGAGCCCCTACCCTGCTGGTTTTTGCTCCAATCAATCTCTCAAGTACTTAATTGAACCCTTAATTGAATTAATAATTTGCTTACATTTGACTTTTTTAATTGTGTAACTGATAAACACGTTTGTTCATTAATAAGATAATATGTTCCTTATACAATTTTATACTTCACTTAAAACCCCTACTGTTTAAAATAATGAAAAGGTTCTGATTTAGGAAATTATTTGTTTTAATTAATGGATCAATCAAGTAATTGAGAGCTCGGTTGGAACCATAACCAGCAGGGTAGGGGCTCTAATTGAATTAAATCAAACCCTGGACTGAACCAAAGCAGTCACTGAATTAGATTCATTTTTGTAAGAGCTTATTAAAAAAAAACTGATTTTATTAAATCATATAAGCATAAAGCCATTCTCCCACTGCATTCTCCCCCCACCCCCCCCCCAAAAAAAAAAAAAAACACTATACAGAGATACACTATAAAAATGTGATGGCATTCATCTACATGTGTTATCGATTCGTCCTTCTCGTGCCGGTCCATGAGAGAGGGGCCTTGTCTTTGCTCCGGTGTGATAGAGGCTAGGGCCTTCAAAGCAGATATAGCGGAAGGACATTTTAGGCCCGTTCAGATTGGACGAGATGTGGATTGACTTGAAGTGCAGCAGAGCAGTATCTGATTATGGGGTAAAGTGGGGATGGAAACAAGCAGGAGATGTTCTTATTTTAAGTGGACAAATAACGGTGTGTGTCGAGGTTGGGAGTGAGCGGTGGGGTTTATCTTTCCTAACAGTTTAGAGTCCTTGACGATAATAATAATTTGAAAAATCGAGGTGGAAATGAGTAAATAGACGCACACACACATATATATTTATATACAGAAACATGACGTGAAGTCAAAAGTGCTCCTGTCGCTGCAGGCTGTCGGGAGGAGAAAATAATCGCATCACTTCTATCTGTGCCATTTCCTTTGAAAGGGAGGACAGAAATGTTGGCTTTTCTAACCGGGGGGTCTAGTCTTTCTCCCGGGGGCTCCTCTCTCCCGCTCTCCTCTCCTCTTGAGCTGCACTAACTACCTGTCTGCTTGCATTCCCTCCGCTTGGCTTGGCGTCCTAACAAGAGCAGCGACGGCCCACTCGGCCCCGCGCCGCTGTCTGTCTGTCCGTGCCCTAGACGCACACACGCACATACGTCTGCTTCCTGCGGTGGCTCGCACTCAGACCTTCGGTAAATGATCCAATCGCACAGGGGCGTCGTGGCGAACAGATCTGCGATCAGCTCAGCCCGCCTCTCAGCCGGAACAGGACTCGAACCTGAGCCATGAAGGCAGAAGTGGCTCCGTGTTATCCCAGCTTGGCGACAATGTTATGGATGGTGATGAATCTGTAGCAAGTCATAATTTATACAGTTTCTTTGGCAATTGTCTTTAATTCATCGTTTTATCCGCTTTCTGTTGACAGCCACATAGAGGAAGATAAAAAAAATTAAAGTTATGTGAATAAAAGACTGTTCTATAGGAATATAATACATCTGCCTGTCTTCTTTACGTTCTAATTTGTAATTTTCATAGTTATAATTTGTGCACCTGCCACTTCCATTTCAGTCCCTCATTAAAAATGTTGACAGTATTTGCTTCGGTCATGTTTGGTCCACATTCAGCATTTTTGAATCTGGTAGCTGTGTGGCAGTGTGGCTGTCCAACCGAAGAGTGGGCAAGGACACGCCGAGTGCTGAACAGTGTCCAGGTTTTGCTTTGAGTCGGGCAATCCTCCTGGGATCATTTTACAGACCATTGCACCTCCCATCAGGAGGGACTCGGAGCGCAAAGCCCCATTCGCATTGTTCTCACCGGGGAGAGTGCTGCCCCATCCAGTTTGGTTGAACGGTCACCCCATTAATGGCCACTTTTGCCAAGAATCAGAGTGGTGTTCGCTGTGAATGAATTCTCTAGTCTCTGGTTCAGTTCAAATAATGTGTTTAGTATTTGTTCCAGATCTCTAAATTAGCTAATTGAGCAAAACACCTGCTTCATTAATCAAGTCTGCAAATTTACCAATTTGAGGTGTGAAAAAACCTCCTGGTTTGATGGCTTGCCAACGTCAGGCTGTGGCACCCATAATTTAGGATTATTCACTGTCCTTATAATTATTACTAATTGGATTACTTTATCTGATCGCATTGTTCTGTGAGTTCTTTGATGGCAGCGTGCTCCTCAAGATCTCCTCCAAGTCTGCATTTACAGTGCCCCCCCACTGTCTTGCCCTGAGGTGCCAATCAAAGACGATCTTATCAGGGGCATTGTGGTATTTCCGTCTGCGAGGGAACTGCCACGAATCCAGTCTCCCCTCACTGTTGAGAAATGAAGCGCAAACATCTTTGGGTCTCACCACGTGGACAGATTCACCTCTACCCTCCCGTCTCAGTCTAGGCAAGACACAGATGTAAGTCACTAAGACTACAGTGTCCAGACAGACTCTCTCAACACCTCCCTCCCATCCGTTGTTTCATTTCTTTTCCTTCGTAACCTGCTCACAAAGATGGCTTTTGGGGTCTGAATTGCCAATGTCTTTTGAACCACCCGAATTCAGTTCAGAAGACCCTGCAGCATACACAGCACAGCAGCTTCAGCACGGGGAAGGGTGCAAATGGTTTGGAAAGAGTATAATGTGCTTGTGCTCAGCTGTAATTAAAGCCAAAGGGGGATAAGTGGAGGAATCAGCCGTGTAAATGAGGAACGAAGAAGATAGCTGACTCTGAGTAAAAGGGACGGATACGAGGTTTTCAAGTCCTGCGGATGGGGATATACTGTCCGGGATCATCAGTGATGCACTTAAACAATAGCAGAAAGACAATGTATTGGAGGAAGTACCGGCTTAGTAGTGTGTTTTTATTTATTTTTCTTGCCTCACACACATCTTCTACACATTTCAAAAATATATATATATATTCTTCCCTCTGTGCAGCGTGTAATGATCCTCTCAATGCTCTGCTTACCTTGAAGACATGTCCATGTTCCTGATACGGGCACGGTAACATGACTTCCCATAGTTCAGCGCTCTATTAGTCAGTCGGAGGGGGATGAGTCAAACACCTAGAGCTGTGTAGACGTGACTTAGCCTTTCTGCCAGAGTGTGGGTTACTGGCGCTGCTGCGTATAAGATATGTACACAATTGTAGTTGAAAGTATTCCCATCTTTCATTTGAAACAATCTGAGTCTGGGTTTCATTTAGTCCAGTGGATATTATTCATATTATAACACCATCCCGTCTTAATCCACATACTGGAATCCTTACAGATTGCCCAAGACTAAATTGGCACCCAACGAAAGAAAACATGGATAGATAAGTAGAATTGTTAGAACAATATTTGTAGATCTAAACAAATCGCACAAATTGCCTCCAGTGAAGCTGGTGGAACTGAGCATTGAGGTAAAAGACATGGTGGGATCTCAGTTATTGTGTCATCTCCATCGCTGATCTGATTGGGCCATAGCCAACAGCTTTGGAACTCATCTTTTAACTTGGCACCCTAGGAAGAAGCACCCTAATTATACCCCGCTTTCCAGCATTACAAGTGCTTGGGTTCACAGGCAGTTCCCTCCTCCTGTCTTGGCTCTCGTTTCCCTACCTTTGGCCATGTGTTCTGAGTGTGCGTTTATAAGGTGCTCTTGCCTTTGTCCCACACAAGTGCCAATAAGCAGGATTACACCGTAGCAGCCGAACCTCTGGGGAATTAAGCCTCCCGTCTCCTTCTCCCAGCCTCCGGTCCCCTCCGTGTTGGACATGGACTCCCCTGTGTCGGCGCAAACCTGGCTCTCCTCCAGCCTCCATACCCAGAGCAGAAGCGTACCTGCGCCGCTCGATAAGATACAGTGAAATCGTAACCGGTCCGGGAGGAATCATCCAGCGGCGCTTTCCGTATTTTGCCCGTGTGCTTGTGGTTTTTGGATGTGCACGGGGGATCCCGTCTCTTGGTATGCAGAAGGTAATTAAGAATCTGAAAAATAAAAATAAAAAAAGAATGAGTAAATAAATAAAAACAGCTTGCTAATTCTTAGAGGAGGCATTTTCCAAGCTACTTCATGTAGTACAGAAACCATGCAAAAGAGTCCATCTAATGCAGCATTCTCAGTTTAGTATGTGTGTGTTTGTGTTGGATAATTGGATAAATATTCACCCCCTCTGGATATGGCAGCAATTACAGCTGTGAGTCTGTTTGGATAGGTCTCTACCAACTTTCCACACCTAGATTTGGCAATTATTGACCATTCTTCTTTACAAAACTGTTCAAGTAATGCCAAGTTCCTCAGGGAACGTTGATGGACAGCAATCTCCAAGTCCCTTTTTTTGTTCCTCATCCACTTCAGTGTAGTTTTGGCTGTGTGCTTCAGGTCGTTGTCATGCTGGTGAGCTTCTGTCCCGGTTTCAGCATCAAGGACTTTTCTATACTTTTCTCCCCTCTAAGTTCCCCAGTTCCTGCCGATGAGAAACATCCCAATAACATGACGCTGCACCTCCATGCTTCACAGTAAGGATGGTGATCTTTGGGTGAGGCACGGTGTTGGGTTTGTGCCAAAAATAACATTGTCACATTTGCATTTTGTCCCAAAAGTTCCATTTTAGTTTCATCAGACAAACAACTTTTAGCCACATAGATACAGATTTACTTCAAACAGGATTCAAGGTGGGCTTGAGTACCATACAGGCCAGGTTTGTGGAGTGCTTGGGGAATTGTCACTTGCACACTTTGACCAGTCTTAGCCATAAAAGCCTGTAGCCTGTAGCTCTTGCAAAGTTGCCATTGGCCTCTTGGTAGCCTTTCTGAACAGTCTGCTTCTTGCTCGGCCATCCAGTCTGAAGGGATGGCCTGATCTAGACAGGGTCTTGGTGGTTTCACATACCTTACACTTAATACTTGTCTTGTCCATGCTCCAAGGGATATTATAAGGTCTTGATTTTTTAATAGCCATCTGCTGATCTGTGCCTTTCAACAACTTTGGCCCAGAGTTCCTTTGAAAGCTCCTTGGTGCTCCTGGTTGAGTCTTTGCTTTGAAATGCACTAGCCATCAGAGGGAACCTTTTGGAAATCACCCTGGATTAGAGTGTCTGCTAATAAATCAATTAATAATAATAATACAGGAACTGCTGACATTTTCCTGTAATCATGTGACTCATTACAATTTAACACCAGGTGGTGGAGGCCAGTGTGATTTTGAAGGCGATTGCTTACACCTGAGCTAATTTAGGATTAAGGGGCTGGACACTTATCAATCCAAGCTATTTTCTGTTGTTATTTTTAATTAACTTTCTACACATCTCTAGAATTTTTTCTAGAATAGTTTTGTTCACTTGGGAGTTGTGGGGTTGGAGGTGTAGATAAATGAGAACATAAACTATTTCAATGCATTTTAATTCCAGGCTATGAGGTATCAAAAGGTGAACATTGTAAAAGGGGGTGTAGACTTTCTTTAGGCACTGTATGTTTATCACCATCACCATCAGCTCATATTGATCCTCCCCAAGATATTTCAGTGTGCTTCTATCCGCAGGTGTGTGTGTTTGCGTGTTTGTGTGCGTGGGTGTGTGTGTCACTGCGTGTAGATGGGAGCTGGTTTTGACGGCTGTCTTGCACACCGCTTGCCTTGCCCCCGCAGGTACCGTTGTTTATTTTCGGTACGTCAGTCCGTCACCCTGTCGGACCCCCTGATCTCAGCTCGGCGCTCGGGGGCTGGAGAACGCAGCGCGCTGTCTGCTCTGCTTTGGCTCAATCTGGCTTATTCCGTGGCGCCCGCCCCGAGGGGGGAACGCGCTCTACCTGAATCACACACCACAACTCCTCTCTCACTAACAAGCCTGACATTGTGGGAGGAATGGAGCAGATCGCTGGCGTTCGAAGCATCCCCGCACTGCTTGCATCTCCGGAGCCGAGGAGGCTGTCCAGAAAACACAGCAATTATGACTAAACACTAAATACACTAAATCACTTCTTCACAACCCCGCATTTGGGTTGTCGTGCCGCGTATCGATCGCCGTTCCCCTTTACATTGTGCCTGAGGAGGCCTTGACTGAGTCCGCCATTACAGCCCCAATCGTGATCGTCCTTACAGGTTAACCGTGTTTCTGAAGTGAAATGATCTCGCAGTAAACAAACAGGAAGTTGCTTCCAGGAAGTGTGTGAATGTAGGGATCTGTCAATGCGTGACAAGGAGATAGCAGCCACCCGGGAGCAAGGAAAGCGGTACGATCATCCCTTCCTTATCTTGCGAACATTCCCACCTGGGGAGAAACTGGCAAACTGGAGTAGGCTGTCTTAAAAATGTGTATTGATCCCCTGCCTACTGAGGGAAAGGCAAAGCACAATGATCACACATAGCCATGTAGCTTTTATTCAAAGTGAGGCCAAATTGTTTGCAACAGGACCTTGTTGTGACATCCCCACTTTTACCATGGTTAAACTACAGTAACCGTATTAGGGAACATACTAATAGAGTGACAGTCCTAAGTTTTACATTCAGCTCTCTAGCAGGGCCTGATATATGCTTCTCTTTCTCACTCTTTCTCTCCCTAGCCATCTGTTGGCCAAAACCAGATGTTGGTGTTTTATCGAAACGACTACAATTTAATTCCCCTGTGCTACACTTGTACTTCACATTCCCTTCAGATGTGCGTTGTCTAGTGCCTGAACCCCACTAGCCGTGTTTTCTCACCTCGGGGGCATCTCTCCGGCTGCACGGTGCGCACTGCCGCCCAAGGGGAGCTCAACCATGAAGGACTAAGAGGAGAGAAACACAGAGAGAGAGAGAGAGGTGCCGGGATCCAGCCACCTCTGACAAAATCTGCAGTTCAACCCCGAAGCAGTTTGGAATAGTAAACAGCAGCAGCTCCCCTGATGGAGGGAAGCGATGGCTGAGAGAGGGGAGAGGAGACGCACCACAGAGCACCACGCTCCCTCTAATTAGCGGGAGACAAGAGAGGCAAGACAACGCCCGGACTGCTTCCCAACCCCCCTGTCCCTTAATTGAGTTAAATATTCAATGGTGGGCCTGTTGGGGGGAATTCCACTTTGCACTTGCTTCCTCTCTCTCTCTGGAAAGCAAACTGTTATTGTTTGCAGCTTGGAATGTAATCCCATACAGTACCATTTTTAGGAAGCCATCGGGAAGGGTTGGATCGGTCTACAGAGGCGCCCATTGGTGGAGATGTGGTGGCTGGAGATTTGAACCCCTTGTTCGTTGCTTGAAATGTTTAGCACTTTCTTGTTCGCTGTAAACCAGGGATTTGAAGCATGTGTAGGGTGTACAATCTGGGGACACATGAAATGACACAGTCTCCATCCTGAGAGATAATTGGAGTTTCAAAATGTCTTCAGATGAGGGTAGGAATAGTTTCACAGTTATGTTGTTTTAGAGAGCATTTTTGGTGTTGACTAGAGTTGGGATTCAGGTGGCAGTTAGGGCTTAAAACACTGCAATGAATGTAATACAATGACATATAAAGTAAGGAGTCTCATGTCGACACTGCAATGCAGCACCGCGGTTTAGAGTAAAGAGATTAGGTGTTAAGCTAATCCATTGTCACATCTGTATGGAATGAGGATATTGGCATTGAAGACAAATATGCTAATAGAAGAGAACAATCTGAAATTAGGATGTTTGCCCAAGCTAAGTATTAATTGAAGATCCAGATAAAGGAAGGACTTACAGTTACATTTATGTTTTAAAAGAATATTCATCATTATCAGCAACATCATCATCATCAGTCTATATCGACCCACTGCTGGGTAAAGGCCTCCCCAAGATGCTTCCACTTGCTTTGATCTACAGCTTCTCTTTTCCACGTCATGCCTGCAAAATGTATGAGTTAATCTTCCCATTCTGTATGTGGTCGTCTTCTAGGTCTGTTTTCATCTTTTGGGATCCATTCGATAGCTTCCTCTGTCCCTCTTTGATCCGTTCTTCTTGTGGTGTGTCCAACCTGTTGTCCTCTAAACTCACAATTACAAAACAATTGAAATAGAAAGTATTAAATGCTGTATATGCTGATGTAACACAATAGTTTATAGGGAAAGGTCTCTCCTGTAAGCACTGTAACACACAATCACAGTATAGTTTTAATTTTAGATTTAGGTTTATTGGTTACACTTTAGATTAAGGTGCTAATTATTAATGTGTTATTTGTGATTTATAAAGTATTATTAAATGATTAACAGATACTTTTTAAAGCAGGGACAATGCACTATAAATTAGTTATACTGCAGTTTTAGCACTCCGTGGAATGGTCACAATGTTTAATAGTTAGCTAAAAAGTGACCCTTTTCACTACTGCTTTGACACATTCGTAATCAATATTTCTTTCAGTTTTGATCATTATTTTCTTTAGGAGAGACACTTTTTAGCTACCTGTGCGACTGTGGCCATTCCATGTATTACTACAACTGAGTTATAACTAATTTATAATGTTTTATCAATGCTTTAAAAAGTATATATTACTCATATATCAAACATTTATAAATCATTAATAACACATTGATAAGCAGCAACTTATTATGAAGTGTTACCAGTTTATTAATCGCCATGTCTTTATTTACTGAATATTTAGATGTTGTGTTTATTTATTTATGTATTTATTAAGGAATGACTAGTCTTGAGGTTACTCTACAGTGGTTTACAGTATTATTGGAGTTATTTAGTTACATTTTCCTTGACAATGAAATGTATGGATCAAATTAGGGTTTGATTTTGGTCAGGGGTGGCATTAATATACTGTTGTATCCCTAAGGTAGCTAGGTTGCCTATTGATTTAATACATTGACACAAATGCTTAACTAACAATATTTTGAGGCATACCACTTTTTTTTTCCTTTTTTAATTCAGGAACTCGTTTAATTGAAATTAACACATTAATTAATTCTGTGACACACCCGTGCATGCCTCGAGGCGAAGCGAAGTATCCCACCACACTGTTCAGGAGTCAGTGCTGTAGTCAGACACACACACACACACACACACACACACACACACACACACAGAGACACACACACACACGTAGACATAGCAAGTTCTTGACCAGTTGATCTCTGTGCACTCCTGTCTCTTCAAAGCCAGATGAGTGTTAAACTCGAACACTATCTTGTCTCTCTGATGCTTGCAGCCTCATGCACCATAGAGTGACAGTCTCCTGCTTTTTTGCAAGACAAAGAAAGTGTGTGTGAAAGAGAGAGAGAGAGAGAGAGAGAGAGAGAGAGAGAGAGAGGGATGGGGGAATTTGAGTGGGGTGTTAAAAAAGAAAGTGAAGCATCTACATTTTCTGGGAGAAGGGAGGTGGGGGATGACTTTAGGGAATGGATGCACTGGCAAGGAAAGAAATATTTAATTATGCAGCTTGGCATCATGAATGAAATTATGCAAACTTATGCGCCACGAGAAAAAAAACTGGAGAGGAATAAAAGAGGGGGGAAAAAGATGTATTTTATCGTCTGGAGACTTGCAAAGAGTAGAACTGCTTTAACTGCAAACGTACATCCCGGTTCCATTAAAACGATCTCCATGTGTCGAGCCATGGGCTACGCTTTCTACGCTCCCAACCTGACTTTGATTTTCTTTTATTTAATTTTTTTCATATTGGGCTGCTGAGAAAATGCCCAAGAACCGCCCCCAGTGGAAGCAGATTGGAAACACGGGGTTGTGTGTGTCTCTGTTACCGTAGCAAATTGCATTTTGATTGTGGTTTGAGGACAGGAACAACAAAAACACACAAAAGTAACACAATACAGGCAGGGTGGCTGACGCACTTCAAGGCCTTGATAGCATCCCGACAGCACACAATGCAACAGCGACAAAAAAGTGTGAACAAATTCCCCAGTTGTTTCTCACAATAGACAAGTAGACGGAAACATGTCAGGGGTTGTGCCACGGCTGCTTTTGTGCCGGGAGAGCGAGCTAGGAAACCGAAGGCCGTGCTTTTTTGGTTGCTTTTTTCATTCTTCTTACCTATCTCCCGGCCTGTTCACACACCATCCCTCCCACTCCGCTCCACTCCCTCCACCGCTAATCTGGAATTCCAGTCGTCAGTATTTCTAATTGAAATGAATTACTTGTCAGCGCAGATTATTGCAATTTCGTGGTGGCTGGCCATGAGGGTGCCATGCGACGCCGCGCGGTAAACAGTGATCAAGTGCTGAGGAAAGTCTCCGCAGCCCGGTTTAAAGAGTGTCTCTTTAAGGGGTCGTTCTATAAATTAAAATCAGTAATAATTACAATAATAATACGCTTAATCCTGTGTTTGGAAAATGGTGTGTTCCAGTATTTTGGCGTGTTTCAATGCCTCGTGTCTAGAATATGCAGTGCTCATCTTACCTGTGTCTTACCTGATATCATGAAATGTTTTGCGCAGCAATTTAAGAGTGGTATCGATGGTTATTGTCATAAAACTGAAAAATCCTGTACCTGGTTTGTTACCATGATCAGCAACACGACAGTTAAAGTAGGTTTCTTTGGAAAGACGGACAAAGACGGAAAATTACGTCCAATAAGACATCCAATAAGAAGTAGTTCCTAGCTGAGTTTGAGGGGAAACCAGAAACCATGCTGGGTGATAAAGGGTTAAGAGACACAGTGGCACAGAAGATGGTCCCTTTATAACCAGACTGGTCATGTGTACAGTATAGTATTCAACATTCACAGTCTTTTTCCCTCAGAAGGCACCGATCGTGTGCTCAGTCTGATGTCTTCCCGTCTCCAGCTTAGTGACTGAGTATGCGCACTGGATGCCGTGGCAAGAACACAGATCGCAGCATATGGGCAGCGTAGACAGTGCCAGCACCTATAAGCACTAATATGTTATCAATATGGTCACCATTTGTCCTGTGCAGGCCTCCCATCCTTGAGATGACATTAATCGGATCAGAGTCGCATTGGTTCTCATCTGCCGCCTCCACCTGTCCGCGGCTACGTGATCAGCGACAGAATTTCCTCTGTACAGCATCTAGCTGCGAGACCGCGAATTCCCTTCTTTACAGTTGTTTGGCAGGGTCTCTCGCAGCTCCGTTCAGGCCAAGAACTGGTGCCGCCTGGCCAAACAAATGTGGGCGCATCGAGAGAAATGTACATGCAAACCTGCTACTACAGGGCTGCGGAAATGGGAAATAAACAACAAGCTTTGTTTAATTAAGTGGAATTTAACATGCACAAGCGCTCTTGCTCTCGTTCACACACATAGGGTGGGCTTTATGGACAAGACTGATGTGAAGCATGAGGCCACGGCAGGTGACCTTGACGTACGCTGTTTAATGGAAACAAAGTGCTTTGGCTCAGTCCTTCACAACCAATGACGTCATTTTCAACATTTAAGAAAAGGCACCCCCACTGTTTCACACACACACACACACACACACACACACAGAAAGAAACCTCTAGAAGTTGATTTAATTGTCTCAACTTCAAAGAACAGAACAATCATGTATACCCCCCTTAGGCTCAGCGCGATGATGACTCCAAGCCTGATGAAATTAGTACCGTGCTCTTTACAGGTTGAAAATTATTTCACAAATCCCTGGGTCTCTATCTGAGAGAGAACAGATCATATTAATTTTGCGAATTCTGCGAATTAAAAGGAAAAATAATAGCAGGCACCTCCTCTTACCATAACGAGTGCAAATTGATTTAACCCACTGCTCTTCAGTCCTTCTGCTGCAGTAGATCTATTCAATTAGTGGTTGAGGATCATGTTAATCTGGGCTAATTAAGCTTTAATTAATTAATTGAGGGCAGGATTGGACCTAATCCAGTTTGTATCACTTTACTGCAGTCTAGTATGGTATAATATGTGTGCCTGATCAGAGAAGAGTGTAGAAAATCAACAGATATCTGGAGTTGGGAGACCTGCAAGGTTCATCTGGTATCCAAGCCGCATCGTTGTCTAGGATATTGCCAGATTTCTGCCAGTTTCAATCCTCATTTATTTTCTCTAACAACATTTAACGGCCTTTGTGTCATGCTTTGACCTGGGCTATCAGCTTCTGCAGATGACGGTTTATTTTCCCGTTAGGGTTGCAGGGACCATCAAGGGATGTGACCAAAACCCCTTGAAAAGACAAAAAGAAAGCATGATAGAAAGCAGTTGACAAGGAGATCAAAATTAAATGAACTAACACACATTGTACAATAAGTAAATTAATAAGTAAGAACATAAGAAAGTGTACAATCGAGAGGAGGCCATTCGACCCATCGTGCTCGTTTGGTGTCCATTAATAACTGAGTGATCCAAGGATCCTATCCAGTCTATTTTTAAATGTTCCCAAATTTTCAGCTTCAGCCACATCACTGGGGAGTTTGTTCCAGATAGTGACACCTCTCTGTGTGAAGAAGTGTCTCCTGTTTTCCATCTTGAATGCCTTGAAGCCCAATTTCCATTTGTGTCCCCGGGTCTGTGTGTCCCTGCTGATCTGGAAAAGCTCCTCTGGTTTGATGTGGTCGATGCCTTTCATGATTTTGAAGACTTTAATCAAGTCCCCAGGTAAAGTAAATTCAGTTCTTTCCCTGTCTGTGGGAATCAAAGATCTTACTCCATGGTATTTGAATTGTTTAAAGAATCCTTGGTGATCCTACTAGTGTGAGGAGAGCTTGGGAGACGTCTCTTTTAAAACACCTCCCTTTTACATGTTGCTTAACCACAAACCACCGAGCCACTGTGGGGGTGAAGTGTTAAAACTGCGCCTCGCGACCCGATGCTGCCCAGACGGAGAACGTGCGAGAGGCCGCCGCCGCCCCTGAGCCTGATTGCAGGGATTGCGCACAGACCTGGTGGAGGTATTACCGGGCTAAATTGAAATGTAATTGCCAGCTTGTTTCCCCCGTATCTCGTCTGCTCTCCACCTTCCCTCTGAATGAGCAGATATGAGGCAGCGCAGGACACGTCCTCTCTGTGTGCAAGTGTACATGTGTGAGAGTACGTGTGTGTCTGAGGGAGTGTGTCTATGCTTTTTCCTGACACATTTTAAATCTAGGAGCTATCCCCCTTCCTTCTGTTTCCACTGAGATTGATGGCAGTCTACGTATTTATTTTCCTAGCAGTGCTCAGCTATGTTGTCCCTATATGATGTTATCCTAAGCTGTGAGTGAAATCCCTTCTCGGCTTTTGTCACTAAGCACCGATTTACAAAGCTGCATTTTCTCCACCTATTCATGGAAAGATAAAGAAAAAATAATATCAAGTAGCTGTGATCTAATCAGTATCAAAGCAAAATATCTTTTGTGTGGAGTAGCGGGATTTTCTACATCTCTCTCTCTCTCTCTCTCTCTCTCTCACTATCTCACTCTCTCTCTCATATATATATAATACGGCTTAGGTTACCTTTCTGAAACTTTTGTAGCACCGTTGTGTGACGGTCTTGGAATGAGCAGTGTGTCAAATCCACTTCCTGGAGGATGTTTGTTTTCCCCTTTGGAGGCTCAATTACTTAATTAACTTGGTTACGTTATCACAAAAAGAGCATTATTTACTCTTTATTATTATTTACATTATCCAGTTCATGAACTAATCCAACCAATCATGTGTCTGAGAGCCAGGTGGGCAGGAACACAAGCCAGAAGACACTGTGTTACTGTTATTGCTGAGCTTGTAAACATTAATTTCTAAAGCCCTGCAGACGGTTTGTGGAGAAGGTGTTTTGGTTGGTAACAGTAGAGAATTGGTGGAGAATACACTTCGGACCCTCGGAAACCAGCTCTCCTTGATAGGGAACCAATGCCCATCCTTGCTTCGTGCATCGATATTTAACCTTGTGTTCCCAGTAGGCCTCTTGCCCTGTGCTAGGCTTGCCTGCAGAGCCCCTCATTGGTGTGGGTTGTGAGTTGGGCTACCTTGGCTGGAGTGGGATTAGGCAGCAAGAAGTGCCATGAATTCAGATGCGGCACACAGTCTGCTAAGTCAGCTTAGCAACGCCGCCACCTGACGGGCCAATCCATCCATTGATTAAAGAGCCTGCGATGCGCCAGGAGTAGGGTGGGGAAGGGCGCATGGTGTGTGGCCTGGCTAGCGCGGGAAGCAATAACGCGAAGCAAAGATGCAAGCTAATGACTGCCTGCCGTCTGAGCTGATGCATCCTGTTTTTCCTTCACCTTTATAATTAATATAAATGAACGCCACTCGGAGAGAGAAAACTTGAGGCTTTCTTGGCCTGCGAGTGAGTGTGAGAGCGAGTGTGTGTGTTTGTGTGAGCTCTCTCTCTCTCTCTCTCTCTCTCTCTCTCTCTCTCTCTCTCTCTCTCTCTCTCCCTCTACCTCTTTCCCTCTCTCTCTCTTTCTCTCTCTCTCTGTGTCCCTCTCTCTGTGACAGCTTGGCACGATGCTGCCTCTCTAAGCATAATTAAATCAAACTGATATTTCCACTCTAGGTCATTAAATCCCCTGGAAGCCAGCTTTTTGAGTAATTATACCATAACTGTCATTCCTCACAGTGCCCCTGCCTCCTCTGCAGTCAGTGACAACCGGAGTTTGGATGCAGGGTGCTGTAGATCACCCTGTTTGGGATGAGCTTTCGGGACAGTAGGGTTTCATTTCCTGTCTGTTGTGTTTTCAAACTGAGTGAGGACCATCACAGTGGTCTTTTGAGAAGAGTGGTTTGAGTAATGACTTCTGTACTTCACAGGGGAGTTACACATTGTTGTCGATGTGTGATTGTGGATGGTTAGGCTGGTCAGCCAAGAGAGTAAGTGTTGGCAAGGGTGTTCATATGCAGTTAGTAATGCCCGATTTAGAAAAAATACTCCAAGCCCACCTACAAAGAAGTTCTGCAATCTCCTCACAACGGCATGGTGCGAAGCATCAAACTGGGATTTGTTGACCCCGGCGTCCCTGATAAATGGGTCTCCTTCTGGGGAGACAGATAGGGTCACCGAACAGCAGCTGCCTCCTTTAGGTGGTAGTCGGCTTCCGCACACATCCGTCCGCACCCGGTCACACGCAGGTACCTGCCACTCCAGCTTAGACCGTAACCTGTCCAAAGCCCGCCGGATGGGTAAAGTCTTAGAAAGATTCTTTCTTTCTTTATCAGTCTGCTTTCTTCTGTGACGGTTTTCTCAAGGTGTGTGTGTGTTGCAGTGCATCTTTGGCCAATTAACAAACAATCACATCCTCACGAAGCTGAGCATCATTGACGCGTCCATTTGCTTAACTCTTTCTAATGCTTTTACACCTGTTACCAGCTAAGAACAAAGCAGTCTTGCTTTTTTGAAATGGTGAAGTCACACTTGTAATGTTGTTCCATAGGTAGAACATTGTATGTCCGTGTTTGTAAAACCATTTGAGCTCACTTTGGGTAGAGGCATGTGTTAAGTAACTCCAGTATAATTCCCTAAATCCCTGGTTCCCAACGTTGGTCTTTCTCTCTGTGTGTCTGCTGGTGTTCATGCCAGCATTGCCGTCAGCCACCTGCCCGGACCATCCCCACCTGGGTCAAGATCTGAAAACACCTCAAACGATCATGAGTTCAGTGAAGAGCTCAGCTGGAATGTACACCGGCAGACACGAGAATCCTCCTGGACCAGGATTGGGAAGCCCAGCTTTAGATGAAGCGGCCAAGAGCTCAGCTGGAGTGAAACCTGAGGGATCTGCCTCATTTTGTCTTATTCTCCCTTTCCCCATTCCCCTCAGTCCTCCTCAGCACCACAACACAGTCCTCAGCCACCTTGACCACAGGATGCATGGGTGTGTGCTAATAACAAACAAACAATCAAACGAATGAATACATAAATAAAAGTGGGTGTAGTGTCTGGGGAGTCTAATGCTTAGAGACATTTTTCAATGCTTTTGAATGTTTTAATGTGGTTCTGTCTGGTTCAGGGTTTCTATTGCCTCCTCAGTTAATTGCAGAGGCCTGCTTAATGAAGCTCTCTTTAACACACACTGACAGGGGTTAATGTTTCGACCTGATATGTCCGACAAAGGATTCCTTCAATTGTAAAGTTGTGTTTCTCCCCAATTAAATAAAACACACTGTTACAAACTGCTAGGCATTTGCTATGCGAAACTCTCCCTCTGCCTCTCTTTCTCTCCCTCTGTCCCTCTCTCTCTCTCTCTCTCCAAAACTGACACCTCTCTGCAAAGTGAGCTTGGTGCTAGGTGTCCATTGGCTTCGGAGAAGACTTCTGCTCCTATCAGTGCTGTATATCTCCTGACTTATCTGTAAAACCTGCTGTTGGGTGTTGCTCACTGAGAACCTACCCTGACATTCAAGGCAGAACGGGGAAAGAGTTTGAAATAGTAATGGTATCAGCAGACATGTAGATTGAGAAGAAAATGACCCGTACGGCCGAGGTGGTGAAGGAGGAAGGGCGGTAAATATAGTCATTAAAGTTATTCTAACATGCATACGCCATGTCTTCTCTCTCAGAAGCGGTTGCAAAAGCCCCCATGAAAGGATTCGCAAAACCTCAACATTTAATAAACTGAACTCAAACTGCTAATGAGCAGACCTTTAACCAGCTTTGGGAAATCTAGCTTCCTGTGAATACTGACTGAATACCCCCTTACTTGGAAATGTCACTGAATAAATACACAAATAGGTAAAATTAGACCTGAAAAAATAATGGCCCTCGTCTTATTGTGTGTTTTACCAAAGGGTTCTGGGAGAAGTCTCCAAAAAACCTCTTCTTAGGATAACATTTTATTTTAAAAAGAAGCTGCAGGCAAACATAATGAGATTCCTCACAGTCTCGAAGCTTTGGCTCAGCCCCCACATCACCTTTTTAACTTGGGTTTTACAGCCTTGGTTTTTGTTGTATTTTTTAATTTAGCAAATTCCCCAATTAAAGAGCCCAAAGCATCTTGGAAAACAACCACATTTGTATGTGTTTGAGTACATTTGCAGTTCGCGGTTTCACATCTTTGCTCTCGGTGGCATTCAACCATCTTGCCAAGGAAAGCAGTCTGAAGTCTTGGAAAACGTATTTTTTTCCCCTTGTCTTCTCTGCTACGAAAACACATCAGCCCCCTTCCACCGGCACGTGGTCTCTCTCCGCCGGCTTTGGTGTTACTTCAGGCTGCCTGTTGCAGTTACCGTCTCCCTGGGTGCCGCTTTTCTTTTTAATAACGGATCCTGTGAACGTATTAAAGTGGGATATAGGCGCAATAGCTGAACACTAATAAACTTTAT